>NW_012152063.1:2160743-2188261 GCF_000956105.1 Propithecus coquereli
AGCATGTAAAACATAAAGCTTTTTCATAATCTTCCCAATAATCAAATTTCACATTTGTGATAATAAAAGGTCCAGAAAGCAAAAGTCAAAATCCAAACTTCATGTTAACATTTTAATAGGTGATGTCTTTCACATGTTAAAAATCTTTGTTTCTTACAACAAAGCATTATTCATAGTGAATAGAAATAATTTTGACTAATAACAAAATATTCCTATATTGTATTGTAGCTTTCCTTGTAGGGTTAATGTTAGCATTAGCCTAAAATATGTTTCCAAAATTCTTAAACACCTGTTAATTACTATTTTATGGCTTTTACCTATGACATTGTTGTACTCAAGAAAATAAGGCATTAAGCATTTAGAAACAGCCCTTAGATATTTGTCTGTTCTTCACTGTTGAGTCAAAGCAAGCAATGAGTAAACTGGTTATTTTAAATAAATGCATTTAAAAAGTTCAAAGTGAGATAAATTATACATTTAGACTGGAGTAAAAGTCACAAGATCTAGATTCTAGGCTATGTTGAACAGGCCACTTGATCCCTTTTGGCTAAAAGGTTCTCACCTGTTAAATAAAGGGTTTAGTTATGTCAAAGATTCCCAAACTTCCTCAGTTCATGGCATTCCTAGTGTCTCAGTAATTTTTTCAGGGTGTTGCAGGCTAAGAAAAATACCCTAACAGTTCCATTTATTAAAATAGTTAGGTGCCAACTTATTTTATATATCTGTCTTAACAACTTAGTAGCTACTTAAAAAAATAACACATACATTTAAATTTTTTATTTTATTCTTAATGGAATGTGCACATCTGTTGGGCACTTTACAACTTCTCAAACCTTGGAATCAGATTGAAAACCACTACCTGTTCTACAGTAATTTTCCCACAGTCTTTGTGTTTTATCACAGCAGCTAAATAGGACACAAAGATATGACATCATCAAAAGGAAGGGAGTACAAATGTAATGTTGAAGTTCTGAACTACCTTTGCATGGTGTCCAATTGATATCACTGTGTTGACTTTGATATTTTAAAATATCCCATGATGGTGCCCCTGTGAGTTTGTTGTGGTGCTACTGGGATGTCTCAGTGACAGTTTGGGAAACATGGAGCAGGCTCCCTAAAATACTTGATATAGCTACAGTGTGTGATCTAAGATGTAAAAGCAGAGTATGAGTGAAATAGATAATTCTGAGAGCCTGGATTAAGGAGATGCAGAATTGAAGAGATAAAGACCATGATAAATGTTTAACCTGCATTAAATGTCCTTCCCTCCCCAGGTCACCTATAAAATGCCTACCTGTGCCTCAGAACTCAGCTCAAGCTTCTCCAGGGTAACCTCCCCTTACCAAGCAAATTCACCTATTAAACAGTCTCAGAGTACTCATTTCACAGCACTGATCACAGTTGCGATTATACGTTCATTTGTGTAACTATTTGATTAATTCTTGTCTCTCTTATTGGAATAC
Organism: Propithecus coquereli; assembly: GCF_000956105.1. NCBI lineage: Eukaryota > Metazoa > Chordata > Mammalia > Primates > Indriidae > Propithecus > Propithecus coquereli. Next base: position 2,162,207 of record NW_012152063.1, read on the forward strand.
AAGCTGTAAGAGGATAGGAACGTATCCATAACCCATTGTGTCTAGTATATTATAGGAGCTTAAAACACCTTGCTCAGTGAGATGAATGACTGCATGGACAGAATAGGTTTAGCATTCATTTCACTTATTTTCCTTTATTCTAGAATAGCTGTTGTTTATAACAGCATTTCTAAAACTTTCTTCTTTTTCTCATATTTAGCAGGAAAAAAGGAATCCATAGGTACACAATTGCATCTGAAACCTCAGAAGTAGGCTCACCTCAACTAATGAAAAGGATGGTGTTCTTTGGATAAGGCAGTCAAATGTCATGAACACTTATAGCCAAATTAATTGTTATAAGAAAAAAATCATGATACTACAAAAAAATTGCTCATAGAAAATTTTAAAATCTTAGCAGATGAGCACAAACCACACTTTGAGAACTATGTTTTACAGCGGTGATACAAGAAGTAGAAAGCAATAGTTTCTAGATAGTGGAGATAGGCAGTTTTTTTGTTGTTTGTTTGTCTTTTTTTTTTTTTTTGGTAAATGGCGTTATACTACACAGGCTGGTTTTATTGACTTATTAAGCAAAAATATTAAGGGAAGTTCACGTTGTCACTATTAAAATAAAATGAATTCTGGAAATTTTATTGGTATCCTATTGTAATCTTGGCTGTACAAAGATCTATTACTCAACTAAGACTATGTAACATAAAATGGCATAATATGATTTTTGGAAAATGAAAATAATCCTAAAGTCAAAAACAGAAAATAAGGGTATGAAAGTAGGACAAAATAAGTTAGAGAATGATTGTACCAAATAGCTAACAACCTTAAAAAGGGTAGACATTTTTTAAAAATCACTAAATTAAGATTGGCTCATTAGTACGTTTAGTACATCCCTTTCCTGAAGAGTAGCTATAAGATACAGAATCAATAAATTATGTTTTGATAATGAATTTTTCACCCTTAGAGTTTCTATGCTAGGAGGAAATTATTCTTTTACACTTAACACATTTGAGATAGAATGGCTATGAGTGTTCTTATGGAGACAAAGAAATGAAAGAAAAGGTAAAATAGAGATGGTTGACTCTGTGCCCCTGGGATTTCTAATTCATAAACAGCCCTCAGTCCTCCTTTCCCTCAGCTATTATAGAGAACTGCTCCCTCAAACTACGTACATTTGAATTACTGGGAAGTTCTTGTTAAATTCAGATTCTGACTCAGTAAGGACACTCAACGACTGCATTTCTTATAACTCCCATAAGAAGCTGTGGACCACTCTGAATAGCAAAGCATTGGAAGAGCTGTTTCAGCTATTATCTAATCTACTATAGTCCTAATCTCCCATTTACCCTTTGGCATTGATTCCCTCCTGCTTTCACTACCTTTAATATCTATCATTCCTTTATTGCTCTGTATTTTTTACACAGTCTCTCCCTCCCTCCCTCCTCCACCTAACTGCTAAGTATCACCCAATAAAAAACTAAACCAAAATGAAATTTTAAAAACCCTCATTTAACCCTTAAACTAAAAGATGGCTTTCACTACCCCAACCTACCATCCGATGTCTCTCCCATTCACAAACTTTTAAAAAGAATTGTCAGCTTGCAGATGCCATTTCTTCATCTCCAACTCAATACTATACCTACTTCATTGTAACTTGCAGGCCCACCACCCCACCAACATAGCATTCACTGAAGTCATCTATGACCCCATGTTGAGAAGACAAAAAAATGACATTTTCAGTTTTCATCTAATTTGAACCTCTCAACAGTATTCAACAGTTAACTACTTCCAATATTTCTGCACATTGTTTTCCATGACACAACAGTACCGTTATTCTACTGTCTAGTGTAGAGGCCAAAAAACAGAAAAGGCTAAGAAAACTGCTAGTCTTCAAGTCTCAACTCAAATCTGGCCTTCTGAAGCTTTCCCAACTACGAAAATAGTCGGTCCTATTGGCTATCTGCCAGCTCACTGTAATTCTTAGCCAAAAGTTTGCTGACCCACTGTTTCTCAAATAGTTGAAGTAAAGTTATGTGCCATATCTTGATGTACTTGATACAGTCTAGCGACGAGTTTGCCTATGAGTAATTTGTTGTCACACCTTCTTCCAGGCTGGAAACAGGTCCACAGAAGAACACTCCCCCTAGACCTCACGAAGATGGCTACCGGAGGGCGTCGTTACGTCCTACGTCATCACGTGCCGGGATGAGGGTGGGGCCCACAAGGAAGATGGAATGGAATCCAGGTGGGCGGGGCAAGCAGGACGGGGCGGGGCTACGCGGGATCTGGGAGGGGCGGGGCCGGTGAGGGGTCGCGGGCGCTTCTGCTATTCAGCCGGTGCGCGCGGCGGCGGGAGACAGCGTCCCCAGAGTCCTCTCGACGCTCGATCCTGAGAGTGTGCCCAGGACCGCCGGCTCAGACCAGGGACAGCCGTATAGCCAAACGGAAGCTGCGGGCAGCCGGGACTAGTGGCTGGCGCCCGAGCTCCGCAGGCGGGAAGCACCCAGGATTGGGGAAGCCCCGGGAACAGTGCGGCGGCGCCTCCGTCACCCAAGGGGCCGCGGCGACGGTCACGGGGCGCGGCGCCAGCGTGCGCGACCCAAGCCAGGATTCCAAACAGACGGCCCAGGCTCCTCCTCCGCCCGCGCAGCCTCACCTGCGGGCAGTGGCGCACCGCCTCCGCCGGTGTAGGCAGCACCTGCGCCGCCGGGTCTCCGCCCCTCGCCGCCCCCACTCCCCTTACGGCGCCAGGCCGGGGCGGTTCACCTGGACCGGCGCGGGCTGCGGGAGCCAAAGCGCGGGGTACGCCGCGCCCTCGCCACCACCCGGAGAGAACGCAGGTGGAGCGGGCGCGGCTTCGTGGAACGGGCGCTCCCGCCGCCGTCGTCCCAGCCGCCACCGGGTCCTGGGGGCCTCGGCGCCCACCCTCGGGGAGTAGCTGCCGCCGCCGGCTGGGCACCATGAACAGCAGCAGCGCCAACATCACCTACGCCAGTCGCAAGCGGCGGAAGCCGGTGCAGAAAACGTGAGTGTCCGGAGCGCGTCCTCAGCGCGGGGGCTGGGCGCTCAGGCACGCGGGTGCGGGAGGCTGCCCCACCCCGCCCCCAAATCCCCGCGATCCGGGGGGATTAGGTCCATTCCCTACACGGCCCATGGAATCGAGATTTGGAGGCTGGTGGAGAGACTGAGGACTTGGATTTTTCCGTTCTCAATTATTGCATTTTAAAAATTGTCGCTCAGTCACCAGCGCACCCGCACCCTTTTTCAAATGCAACTCTGTTCTTTCTTCTTTGGTACTAATTTGTTGACAGCTCTGATCTGCCTTGTGGTCCTGGTGGATTAGTTAGCATAAACCCGCTTCGAAATCCCCTTCCACTTTTAATATCCACATGAGTTAGTTTAGGGGGCAGGCTTAATTCTCATTTTTTGTATAGAGTTTGGTAGAGCGAGATGTTTTAAAGAGCTAGACACGTGCCGTCTTGAAGGAAGGGGCTGAGTGTCTCTAAAGGTATTTTGTGGTCCGTAGCAACTGCTTGCTGTTGCGCTATCTTAATTACTTACTAGGCAGTAATTTTGTAGCGCTCATCGTGACCGTATCGGTAAAGTGGATAGAGATGGTAGCAGGTAGGAGTGGGTGTAGTGGACAGCATAAGGTGGAGGATTTGCTTAGACACCTTTTTGGGAAGCTTTCTTGTCACTTTTGGGGTGGCTTTAGGAACGGTAAAGTAAATTAGAACTGTATTTGAGAGAGAAATTTTCATTCTTAGCATCTACCTGTAATTCTTTCCCCTTTACTTCAAAGTTTTGTCAATTCTAATAGAGTACGAACTTGTATTTTTTTTTTTTTTGGTTTGTTTTGGTGGGATATTTGTGAGAGATGGCAAATAGAATAATATTTTCAGAAAAAAAAATCCATGCTTGAGACAGATTTCCTTTTGTAAGTTGGCTGTATTCGTGTGTTTATTTCTGATTTTATCTCTGAGTTACTTCACCTACATTTTTCACGTTTTCATGAACAGTTTTAAGAACGCTTAAACGTCTGCTCAGAGCAAATCAGAAATGTGCATTTTGCTTAAAACTTAACCGTCACTAATGCAAACTGAAAATAGCTCAAGAAATACTTGAAACCAATTATTGATTTAAAAGTTTCATTATTCTGGAGTTTAGGAATTTCAGTTACCATAGTTATTCAGATCTAGACTTATGAATTGGCATTAACAGGAGATGTTCATCTATATACATAGACCATCATTAAAATTTGGAAATTTTATAGTACAGTGTGTCTTATAGGAATATCATCAAGTCAGCAATTTTCTTGGCACTTTGAGACTTTGATTTACAATACTTTTCATTTTGTAGAATAGTTTCTTATATCAAAGTGTGTTTGTGTAATTTGATTTTGTCCTTGATAGTTAAAATTGGGAAGCATCCCAAATGCCTGTTATGTGTATTTATTAATACAGTAATACACTTAGCTTAATATGTGAGTATTATGAGTTTTATGTATATGGTAAGAAAACTTGAAGATCTCTCTAATGTGTTCTTAAGATACTGGGTTTCAGTTAGTGTGTTGCAGAAGGACCTAGATGGATTTGTAAACAAAACTAAATGCCGTAAGTTTGTATTCATTATAAAGTTTAACATTTTGGTTTCTAGTTAATATGTTATAAAAGGTCTTCCCTTTTAACATACTACATTTTTCTTTTATTTGTATAAGACGTACCTTTTATTATATTATCTTTATTTTCTGTTTTTATCTTCATTTTTTAATGTAGTTCCTTAGACTTTAATGTACTTGTATTTCATAATTTCTTATAACAAAAGTATTTTCCTCATTCATCTGCATTTTATTTAGTTAACATAGGTGTTTATCAGATCTTTGCTGAGCACCATGAATTGCTACTAATCATACAAATGCCTTAAATGTCACCAGCTTGCTCTGTAAGTAAAGCCTAGTGCTGGCATTTATGTTGCCAAGTGAAAGTGTTTATGTAAATTATTTTTACCTGAATGAAAAATGGTTAACTTTATAATGCAGCTAATCAAAGTTTATTTTAGGAATGAGGCCCCTAAACTTTAATGTGAGTTTTTAGCTCAAACTTCCAGTTTGTAACTAATGAGACCTAAAATATGCCAACAGTGGGAGAAATGCATCTTGTTTTGACCTGAAAATATTACCCAGATATACTTAATTTTGACCCCTGAAATGATAGCCATTTAATTTTACATACAGAGAAAATATACTGTAGCATAATTATAGGACTGTTAAAAAAAGATGGCAATTTAAATATCAATTCCATAAAATTTTGGAATAAAATAGGTGACATAATTGTAACCTGAAGCTCTTTCAATCTTCAATTGAATTTATTAAGCAAAATAAACTCCCCCTAGTGGCAGGTCTCACATTGAAAATTATCTTTATTAGGAGGAAATATATTTTAAATGTATTAAGTTTAACCCCACTAAAGTTATCTTGTACATAGTACACTCTCAATAAATGTTTCCTTTCTCTTTGGAGTAATGAAAGTTAAGAAATTAAAGAATCTGAAGCAACCTGATGTCTGTCCATGTTCCTATCTTCAAGAAGAAAATTTCAGAGATAACCTTCAGAATAAAATCCACCATAACTTCACTAGGAATGTCGCTCCATAGTTAGTAACCCTGCTCAAAAAAAGAACAAATATTTTCTACTTAAATCCTGATCTTTTTATTTTATTCTCTTTGGAGATGAAAACATTTTTGTTTGTTTAGTTATTTTATCTTGCAAAGATAGTTGAAAAACCCACTGTAAAAGTTAAGAAGAATCTGTTTTTCTCCAGTAATACTAACTTTGGATATATTTTTGTACTTTCTAAGTTTTATTAATACAGCAAAAGTTTTGTATTTCAATTTGCCATATTTGTAGAAAGTTAGTACTGAATGTGAGCAGATAATAGGTGTTGCATAAAGGACATCTATACCAAAAAATGATACCAACAGTCGTGGTGATAAGCCAGACATCAGGAAATGTCAGAACTCAATATAACTTCTGAGCCTAAACTGATGCTTTGTTAAAATGCATACTGATGTAAGCTTTTACTTTATTAAGATAGTAATCATATTAATAATATGAAATCATTGTCTTTTTCTTACTAAATTGTTCATTCTATTTAAACGTCATGAACCTCGTTTTTATAATACCTACTTAACTGAATTTTATTGCTTATGTTATATAGTACTTATTAAATATTTCATATAAGTATATGATGCAGTTTTCTAAATAACATCTAAAATAGAAGGTCTTTTCATTTATATAATTATTTCTCCATCATCATTTTTCTCTCAAGTAACTTTATTTAGAAAGCTTATGCATAGTTACTGTGGACACACTTGCAAATTTGAACAAATGGAGTGAGTGAAAATATTTAGTTATAGGTAACATTAAATGGCAAAAAGAGGAAACAGGTATAAATTGAGAGCAATGGATCTAAACTTAAAAATGAGGTCTGCTTTCCATTCTGTTGTGGATCTGGGCAAGTTTCTTGATCAATAAAGCAGGGCAGTTAACACCTACACTACCACTCTCACAACTAAAACCAGCAAAATAAAAGCATTTTATAACTGTGAAGACTGCTAAAAATATAATTGAAACAAACACATTCTGTTCTTTAAATAATTTTAGCTTACGTTATCACAGAACAATCAATTCTCCTATGAAACAGTAAGAGGCAGTATGTGATTATGTTCTCCATTACAGATACAGCTGAAATGTGCTACTTCACTGGCGAATAAACTTGGATAGTACGTGCTTATTCATGTATTTAATTTAGACAGTTAACTTAGAAATAAATACCATGCAAATCTTTAACAGCAGAACCTTTATACTTCAGCACTTGTTTAAAATTGATTTTTTGCATAGTGGTTTAATACAAAAAAAACCTGTTTATTAGCACTTACTCTGATACGAGTGTTCGGCACAGTGCTTTGCATACATACTTTTACTTCATTTTTATAGTAGTACTAAGGAAAGGTAATATTGTTTATCAATAGGGAACTGAGGTTCAGATTCAAAGTTGCTCAGGTAGTAAATGAAAAAGCAGGGTTTGGATATTGGAGCCCAGGTCTTATGACTCTAAAGCTTATCTTCTTACTGACTTCACAGTCCTATCCAGGTGAATAAATTCAGTGCTGCATATGGTACTGCCATATCCTAGGGATCTTCTGTGGTCCACTGTTTCTCCTCAAATAGTTAGTGTTGTGACTGAAATAAATTATCTGCTGTTTCCCATACATAATTTGCCCTTGCTCATCACCATGCTTTTATTCATGTCCTTTCCTCTTAGAGCCTTTTCTCTTATCTTACTGATTTGCTACCTACCTTTCCCCCTTTAAAACATTGTTTTAATGGCTGCATAGTACTCTGTTGTGTTAATATTCTGTAATTTATTTAACTATTGTCTTCTGGGGGAAAATTTTGTTATTTTCTACCATTCAGTATTTTAACTAGTATTTCAGAGAATATCCTTGAGACATGTACATTTTTATGCAGATTATTTCCTTAGGAAAAATTCCTGTAAGTGGAATTCGGGGGTAGAAAAATATGTACACTTTTAAGGTTGAGCCAAATAATTACACTGTGGGAATAGTGTCAAATTACTCTACAAAAAATTGCTAATTACATTTCCATCATCAGTCTGTGGATGTACCTGTATCCTTGCATTTTTGCTTAAAAAATATTGTCAGCTTCATAGACAAAAAAAGGTGAGATAAATAATTGGATTTATATGTTGGGATTATGGTGTGTGTGGTAGTAGAAGTATGTGTATTTGCAGATTTTCTACTAGAGGTATCCTTTACATATTCATTTGTTTTGTCTTATATTTTTCAGTTGTTTTTTAGTTTGTTCTTTTTGCTTTTTTTGATTAAAACATTGTTTAAAAATATATTCCTATTAAATAATGCATGCATACTTAAAAAGTCAATAATACATACATGGTGCCTCTTAAGTGTGGCATGTAAGGCATTATCTTTTATTTTCTTATTGTGGTAGATAAGGATTTTTGCACTTTTTGAGCTCTGCTTAACCTTTTTCACCTTTCTCCAGCTTTCCAATATAATTTTATCCTGATTTTGGATTAAATCCCCTTTAGATGATTCATTATTTTTGACTAGGTACGGTTTACTGCTGAACTAAGTAATACACTATGATTACATTTTCCATCCTGTTCTATGCTATTATTGATTTTTCTACCTATTTTCCATCTTCATAATTATTTGCATCTGGGTTTACATGCCTCATACATTCACTGGAGACAGGGTTTGTGTTGTTGTCCCTTGATTTTCTTGTTTTCTAATTTACTGGAATAGAGGGTAGTTGCGGAAAGCTACATATTCTACCATCTTGAAACCAGAAGTATCTTGCCTGTATTTAAGACCTTATTTAGATGCCACATTTCCATAAACTCTTGAGAATCTCTTTTATAGCACCTGTGTTATTGAGCAATACATTATGCTTGATTTTGTCATGTTATAGAATGTATTTCCTCTTAGTAGGAAAAATGAGGTCTTTATAGATAGGACTATCTTCTATTTGTCTTGGAAGATACCAGAGCTTCCTCGTGCCATGTACATGGTAGGTCCTTGAGATTTACTGATTTAATAATTGACCACCACCTAAAATTTTTCTGTAATGTTTTAATGATTCGGGTATAGCAGATACATTTTAATGTGGGTTCAAGAGGAAATACTAAACAACAACAAAAGTATATTTGCATAGAAGAAGGGGAAGGCAGAAGATTGTTATTGATTCAGGCTAGTGGAAATCATAGTGATTTCTAGGGCATATTTCATGTGCCTGGTTTTCACTGCTAGTGTCTTGTGCTAGAAATTATGTTATTTATACCTCATCATCTCTCCTTATATATAGTGGACAGAGGGAAAGAGAAGAACCTATCATAGCTGTAGAGTGCAGGAGAGTGGCAGAATAAGTCTGACTCATTAAAAGTGTCTTGTAGCTAGAATTCTCAGAAGTCTTTGAGATGTTTTTTGCCTCATAGGGAAGTAAAATATCCAGCTGTATTCAGACTAACAATGAAGTTTGACTCTGTTTATACTATACATCACCTCTGTAATATTCCATTATGCACATAGTTTATGATTGTAAATATTTGAAACTCATATTCAGAGATAAGTATGCACTGAAGCTGGGGGAAAGAAATGAAGAATGAATAAGGTTAAGAGTTGGGCTTTATTGGGTGTAGTTAGAGTGATAGGGGGATTGTATTGAGGAATACTTCAAATTTCCTAGCTGTTGGATGGAGAGTGGCACTATAGCAGATGGCAAGAATGGGGTGTCCAAGTTCTGGGAAATATGAATGAGAGGGCATTCCAGTGCAGGGACTAGAAATAGAGATAAAAAAGTCTTTGGTAAGTTACACTGAAGCAGTGGGTGTTGATTAAATCACCCCAATAAAAGAACTGATAGAGCAAACTCAGTACTGTGAGAGGTAATCTCTTGTTAGAAAATGTCACTTTAATCTTGGATGATTACTGAAACTGTATCTTTGCACATCATTTTGAGGTTTTATGATAAATATTATATAAAACAAAGTTACCTTAATTTATGATTAAACTAGGCTGTTAATTCTTTTGACTTTGCTTTAAACACTAGATGCCTAACAGACATTTTAGATGACGATGTTAGAAAGGCTTTAAAGATAGCATTCAAACTGGCATTGGACACACTATTGGGCCTGTTACCACCAGTAGTTACAGTGTACAGGATTTCTAAAACGGAAGGGTAGCATGCAGTCAGCTAGAGCCTTGATTACACAACGATTTTGATTAACAGGTTGGGACAGGATTCTTGAGGTTAAGGTTTAAAAAAAATAAGTTGCTCCTTTGCCTGACCAACATCTTACGGTCTAATTCAGGAGATTTCTGATCTCCGGAGCTCCCAAATCCAATCTAACAGCAATGTTTATTTATATTTCAAGCATAGCCTTTTTTTAAAATAATGGTTGGCAGTGTACTTTTGTATAGATTTAGACAATATAAAAGTAAAAGCACCAGCATAACCCAAGTCAAGTATAGTTAATATAGGATTACTCTTTACTTTTAATTATTCTGTACATCTTCAATATGTATGGCTATGTATAAAATATTTTCACAAAATAATTCTGAATATCTCTTATGAAATCAGTGAAAAAGTGGGTCAAATGCATTACTTTGGTTTTAACAACCTGACACTTTAAAAGCTTCAAACCTAGCACATTTGAATTGCTGAGTCCAGTGGGTACTTCTCAGCCTTGACTTAATTCCTCTGTACTTCTGCCTTTCTTCTGTGACCTCCAAAATATTTTGCCCTGTTTCTTTTCCTGCATATCTCATAATTTCTCCTCTGTTGTCTTTGCCTGTGCCTTTTCCTCAGCCCTGTGCCTAAATGTTGGTACCGCTGAGGTCTGTTCAAGCCACTCTTCCCCTTGTTTGGCACACCTCTCATAAGGAAATGTAGTTTTTCTAAGCTACAAATCACAAGAGTCATTTGCAACCCCTCCTTACTAACCATTGTCCTCTCCCCTCCTTCCTACACCAAGTCACTGTAGTTCAGGGGACATTTGAGTCTGGCTTAAATTTCACTTCAGGCCAGCCCTTCTTACCATCTTCACTATCCCTGCCTTGGTCAGGTTCTGATCATTTCTTTTCTGAAGACTTTTGGTTAGCAAGCGTTAATTGAGAGTCAAGTACTATGCTGGGCACTAAGGATACAAAAATGATAGTAGTAAGAGTCACAGACAAACAAGTATATGTAATTAGGTTACTTAACACTTGTCTAATGGAAAGTTGATCTCGCGCTAAATATTTCATAAGGTACACAGTAATACATTAGAGATGTGGACAATTTTGCATCGTGTAAAGACGCAGTCTCCAAATCTAGTGCAGGGTTGACTACCTCAAGAACCAGCACAACATAGGCAGCGGTACTGCATGGAGGGATACCTTTAAGTTATGGTTCTCCCTGTGTCATATCAGCTTGTCTTCCTTCAATGTTTGTGTTACTCTCTTCTCTCCAATGTTTCATAATCATTACTGGAAAGGTACCAAGAGTACAGGACTGGATTGTATACACATTTTCAATTTATGTGAAGTTATTTGTATAGAATATTAGAATATTCCTTAATGGAATGGGTGTATAAGACATTCGTATGAGAGACACAGGTCATATGGAGCAGAGTAGCTAATCCATTGTGAGGTAGGTTAGAGAAGACTTCATAAAAGTGATCTACTTGAGCAGGGACCTGAAGGGGTTGGAACAGAACAAGGAGGTCATATGAAAGCACCAAAGTACATGTCGATAGCTGTTAAGCTCTTATTCTTAGCTCTGAGGTGCACTAACAAAGATGACTGGCTAGAGGAAAGGAAGGCAGAGGGTAGATAGAGGGGTAGCTAGAAAGGTAATGTGTGCTACACTGAGGAACATGGACAGTCCAGAGCTGTTGAAGGATTTTAATCAGATTTGTGACGTAGTAAGATTTATGTTTTAGAAAGAAATTCGTAAGTGGCAGAAATCCTAACTTTAGTGAGCCCTGCCCTGCTTTTTGCAATCTCTATCACTAAAGCAGCTTAGTAAAACAAAGGCTGATCTTGTAAGTCCCAGCTCAGTTCTTAAGATGACTCCCAGATACCAAAGTCCTATTTTCTGCCATTACTTTGAGGAAACTTGCTGTTTCCTCTATCTAGAACACTTCTTCATCAGACACCCACATGGCTTATTCCCTCATTTTATCCATGTCTGTGCTGAAACATCACATCAGAGACCTTCCCTGGCTATCAAAACCAGCACCTCCGTCACTCCTTAGTTCCTTACCTTGCTTTATTTTCCTTCTTGGTACTTACTAGCCCAAAAAGCTATTGGTTTATTTCTCTATCCTCCAACTGGAATGTAAACTCCATGAGAAAGAAGTTTTTGTATGTTTTGTTAACCTCTCAGTGTTCTCCACCTAGCACATGGTGGGTGTTCAATAGTTATTGAAATTAATGTGGCCCTAACTGTCTTTCCTTTTCTGTTCTCTGTTTTGCTCTGTGCTACACACTTCAGACAGGGTACTTGTCACAGTTGAGCATTCCCCGGTTATGCATCCTCATGAAATCTTATTCATCTGTCAGGATCCATCTCAGATACCATCTTTTCTGTAAAATCTTTTTTCAAGCAGTTGCTCCTTCTACTTAGCTCCCATAATGCTTTTTGAATATTTAGTACAATAGTGTTTTCCTGGGCTGTCCAAGATATGATAGGTGCAAACAAATATTTGTTAATATGTTATTAATTAACCAGTAGAGATTTATATAATGAGGTAGAGAAACATTATAGGTAAAAATTGAAATTCACTTGGCTAATTGGAGAAATGCAGTAATTAGCTGTGACTTGAATTTGATTACAAGTGCAGTATGATTAGGGGAGAGTAGGGAAACAGTCACCAATTTCAATTATATGTGCGATTATAACAAATCGTCTGGGAAAGTATCTATTGACTTCACACACACACAAGACCATTTAACCAATTTATCGCCCTATTTTGTAGAAATAACATGAACTGTGATAGAGAAAAATAGACAAGCGCTGAAGAAATTGCTTGCTAGGAACAGTGTAAACAGCATGTTAAAATTTCATACTTTCATCATTTTTATGCATTAAAGTATTACTTCTCCACACTTATCATTGGAAACATAAATTTTCTAGAAAATTTTTTTATTGACTCAAACTAATAGTACTATACCCAGGCCAATTTCTACTTCATAGGACAATATAACTTCATTTGAATTGTCAAAAATGTCTTTGTTGTATGAAAACTCTGGATAATTTTTTTTTTTTTTTTTTTTGGCCAATGGAAAGGTATAGAGGCATAGTCTAAACATTACTTTGTTTGGTTTTCCAATTCAGCGTGGGTGTCTGATGATCATTAAATTCACTTTTAAGTGATTAATTTCTGTGAAATCCTGGCTAAGGCCTTTGTGTGAAGTTGTCTAATTTCTCATTTATGAACTCATGTTCCTCTTCTACCCATGTCTTTTCTCTCAGAAGAAAATTATGCTAAATTGTTGGGGTTTCCTTGAACTTTCTAATTGAGACAAAGACTATGAAAGCTAATAAATAGAATTACTGCCTAGTCATGAAAGCAAAAATTGCCATTAATCACAGTTAGCCTCTAATAAATGTCAACAACAAATATAAATAACAAAAGTCAAATTTATTCCTTTTTTAATGTTTGAGGACTACATTGGATGGCTGGAGGATCATTTGCAGGTGCCAGAAGGGTTTTGGGAAGTCATCACCAATGGGATGAAAGTATATAAATGTAGAAAGCTGGAAATGATGAAGATAAACTTTTCATTTAGGATTGTTCCTATTTATCTACAACATAAATGATGCTTAGATGCTTCTTGTGAAAGATAGCAAAGGAAGCATGATTTTCATATAATTTATTGCAGATATCTCTTAATTTTTTTGCCCTGACAAGGGCTAACTGTGTTTGGGAGGGATGCGGGAATCCTAGATATGTTTATTGGGAATCACTATACTACAAATGAATGAAATAAAAGTAAGCATTTTCATAAGATGTATTTAGCATTTTCCTTGTTAATAAACCATTATGAAGAATTAACCCTTGTTTTTCTTGATTAAGAGATTACAGATTTCGGAAAGATTTATGTAAACTTGAAGTAGATCTTAAAAGTTTGTTATATTAGAAATATTCAAGGAGATGTTATAATGCAATAGAAATTTTTGCTTTATATATTTTAAAGGATTTTTATGGTATTTTGTTTGCTTTTAGAGTAAAGCCAATCCCTGCTGAAGGAGTCAAGTCAAATCCTTCCAAACGACATAGAGACCGCCTTAATACAGAGTTGGACCGTTTGGCTAGTCTGCTACCTTTTCCACAAGATATTATTAATAAGCTGGACAAACTTTCAGTTCTTAGGCTCAGTGTCAGTTACTTGAGAGCCAAGAGCTTCTTTGATGGTAAGACAGAGAGTTTAATTTTTCTACAATAACTTTCAAAATACTTATGTGTGTTTCTGTGTTAATAACTATAAAAATTATCTATATGTGAAAAACAGGTTTTTTTATTGGTATATAGTAAAACGTAAGTGGCAAAACCAAATTTATAAGTCCTAAAATCAATTTGCCAGTTTCCTTCATCAAACAAATGCAACCATTTAAGTGATTATGATAACATTCTGTGAAAATCATATATTTGGAAGTTATGCTTAAGTTGAGTATGTCTAATTCCAGTTCCCCTTCTCTTTCCAATTCAGTTTTTTAATGTCTTTTTATAAAAAAAGAAGAAAACACATATTAACACTGTGATATATTACTGATGGATTTTCTGTGTTTTTAATAGATATTCCATTTCATTTATCCTTTCAAAATTATGTATACATCTAATGCTTTATATTAACTGTATGTTTACTGCAGGAAAATATATCAATAATTAAATTTTTTTTCCACTGGAAAGAGCACTCCATTATAGGAGTCAATAGAATTAAATTTCATTCTCCATTGTGCCACTGACAAACTACATGGCTTTAACTAAACCAGGTAGCATCCTTGTACCTCAGTTTTCTCAGCTGTAAAGGTCCGGATTTTTGAGCTAGATAGCTAGGTAGTGCTTGTTCCGTTTTAATCATAGAGTATTTCATCATCATATATTAGTTTAAATAGAAGTTTTTGTTTGAAAATAGTGTTTTCTCATGTAAAATCATTTCTTGATTTCTCTTTTATCTGTTTATAAATGGATTGTTCAGGGAAATGGTCTTTTTAAAATGTCATTTTTCTAACTGTTGTAAAGAAATTAATGATGAAATCTCAGTGGCCTATGTCAGTGCTACTCAGACTTTAATTTGCTTACAAATTACATAGGGATCTTGTTAAGATACAGAGTTTTATTCAGTAGCTTTAAGTATAGCCAGAGATTTTGCATTTCTAACAAGCTTTCAAATGCTCCTGATCCTGCTGGTCTAGATACTAGGAAATACCTAGACAGCACATTTACAGATACTTGAATTTGTAATTTCTGTTTAGAATCTTGCAAAACAGTTAATTTCCCTTCAGGTCTGTGTTTACATGTTTGATGTGTTTAGACTGAGCATCTGTTTATGTGTTTGCTTGCCTTTATGTTCTTTCTTTTGGACAGAAGCTATGTAGTTTAACAGTTGTGGTCTGATTTATACACTGATTTAACGGTAGTGACTTCAGGAAAGAATGTATATTTAAAAGTTTCATATTTGACACTTAAATTTTCTCTGATCTTTTTTAAAAGACTTGGAGTTTTCAGTTTTATCTATACCATACCCTTCATCTTGGAGATGAGTTATGCAGTATTTAGTGGTATGTCTGTGCGTATGTGTTTATCAACTATACAGTCATTTTCTGATATAGTTGAAACTAGAACCCAGGTTTCCAGATTCCTTATATTGTTTTTTTTGACCACATCTCAATTTTTCTTTTCTGTGGGAACTGTTGTATAGGAAAGTGCTGAACACGTTTTCCTAGATCTCTGGTTCTTAAAAGTATAGTCTCTAGACAGGAAGCATCGCTTGGGAACTTGTTAGAAATGCTAATTCTTGGACCCCACCTAGAATCTAGGGTGGTGAGGCCCCTAGTGGCAGGGCTAGATGCATGTTGAAGCTTGAGAGCCACTGCTGTAGATTGTACCTTCAGGCCCACCCCCAGCTTCACTGAAGCTGCCCTGATCCTTAGCATTTGTTCACATGCTGTGCTTACTGCTCGACTGTGTGGTGCCAGATTCTACGACATATAAGATGTGGTCTCCACCCTTGGAAAATTTACAGTCTAGAAGCCAGAGAGGCATTTTCCCTTGACTCTGGTTAATATTTATAGACTTGAGTCACTTTACCTTTCCATTTCCTGCTCCTTTATAATGGGAAATCAAATTATAAATGTTAAAAAGAGAAAAAAGTATAAGTTGTTCCTATACTATTTAGAAGTAGTGGAACAAAGCTGAAGCTGCATAGCACAGCCAGTGTGCCCTTTAAGTACTAACATAATTACCCTTTAGGCACATGCATACACACACACACACACACACACACACACACACACATTTTATATATTTAATGTGTACATGATATATATATGTGTTACATATATACACACGGAGATATGCATACACGATTAAACATGTGTCCTGTTATTCAATGCCTTAAGTAAAGGAGAGTCCAAAGTCTACTTTATAAAGAATGTCATAGTTTAGCAGGGCTCATCATGGATTTCTTATTTGTTAAAAAGTATTAGCTCTTCATTAATGAGTTTGTCTATTTTTTTATTCTGGTTCAGTATATTTGACAGTAGGCTCTTATTAACTATTCGTATCATTACCTTCATCATATACTTAATTTTAGATCCTTTACTGGTCAAATTTCAATGTGCATAAGAATTACCTGGAAAGCTTATTAAAATGTACATTCTAGGGTATGCTGATTCAATAGGTTCTATGTAAAACCCAGGAAGTCAGTATTTTGAGAAGCATATTACTGAGTCTGATGTGACTAGCCCGGCTTTGATTATGCCCTGAAGTAGTTAAAAAATTTTCTTTGCCATCAGACAAATCCAAACATACAAAATTTTAAGAAGACTACAAATGTGTTTGCTTGGGTTTTAGTGGTGTGTGTACAGCCTAAGCAGTTTCTTAGGTGGTTCAATACAGGAACATAAGACTTAGGTGGAAGGTGGAAATAAATGATTAAAAAAAAAAATCCCCAAATCTTCTCCAGATCACCAATCGTCTGGGAAGGCAGTGCAACTTTTCATAGCATACAGAAAACAAAATTTTAAGGGTAACTCTAAGGAATTGAACAAATGCTAAATGCAAACGAAGAGACTTGAAGCATGCTGACAGGGATTCGGATTTTTGTGTGCAGTTAGACCCTCTCTCCCACTATTAGGGAAACAGTATAGCAAAGGGAAGGGAAGCTCAAAATGAATAACAGGATGCAAACAGGGGGTGTGTAAATTCCTGCGGAAAGAACAATATAAACGAGTAATCATACAATCTTGTTAGAAAGGAAACTCAAGTTTTACTGTAACAATAGATATTTTTCCAAGAAAATACATCTATTTATTACAAGTTTAAATAATCCAACTTGGATGGATCTTCATAAACTTTGAAACCATAACTATATACTGCTATTACTATCTGAAAAGCAACACTATAAATTTTAAGTACAACATTAATGTTTATCCATTTCTAATTAGTAAAAACATTATAAAATAAAATTTTAAAGTACTTGAACAGACCTTAGTCATTTTTCAGTTATGGTAAAGTTTGAAGCAATTTCTTTGACACTATTGGAGTATTAAACTCAAATATCACATTATCTCTGAGATAGAAAGTATTTAAAAAATTTTGAATAACTTTATGACTATGATCAATAGTAGTTTATTAGTAGAGAGTAGGATTTGGGTGCTTACAACCTAACCTTTGAAATCAGTTGATGTTAAGGGAAAGGATTGTTCCCTCCTATATTGTGTCTCTTGAAGTTGTTAAACAGTGAACACTGGGCTTGTTGTCCAGTCTAATCAGTGTGGAAATGTTTTATTCTTAGTAAAAGAAATTTCAGCATGTATTAAGAAAATTTGACTGGATTTCCTTATTACCATCTGAAATGCTCATTATCATGTAAGTATTGTGTTCCACTCTTTGACAGTAACCTCCACAATTAAAAATTTAGGAATGACTAATCGGTGTTTTCAGTTTAGACACAAATATCTAATGAGGTGAAAAAGGCAAAAAATGTTTTCTTTCTGTGAGACAATAGAGGTTATATGTCATGTAGTATTTATTAATTCAATAAAATATTTATACTAAATACTGTACCATTTAAAATACCTTTATGAATTATTTTACATTCTCCGTTAAATCTGAGTCGTGGGCTATTCCTTATGACATCTGCATAATTGAGATGTATAAATTTAATTTGTGGAAAAGAAGAGTTAGAAACAAGAAAAAGATGATTTTGACTAGGTTACTGTTAAACCTGACAGAACTCAGTTTGGAAATCTGAGTTTCTCATTCCAAAGTCCTGCATTTGCAGCTGTCATAGGGAATAGTTTTCTGGTTATTTTAAAAGCTAAGTAATGTAGGGGAAAATTTGAATCTTGAATCATTATTATACATGCTTAAAATGACTACTATTTTATAAAATGTAGAATATTTACATATTAGAACATTTTAAATTCACTAAATCTAAAAATGCTGTGGGAATAGAGGATGATAGTTTACACTGTAACATTTATTTGATCTCATTGTTTATCATGAATCTTTATTGACTTTATTTTGAATTAGAAATTACAGGTGTTTTTTTCTTGGTCTTCCTTTTGCAGATGCTTTAATAGTTCATTCTCAGTTCATTAGGTTTTCAAAAGAGAGCATTGTATTTATTTTCAGCCTGTGCATTTCTCTCAATTTGTCCTGTTTGGGTAACTCTTTAAACCAGAACATCAATCTTGAAAAACAAATATGTATGTATATTTATATGCCAAGAACAAGCTTAAAGAAGCAGTAAAAATGAATTAAATAATAAAGCACTTTGTTGAAGAGTTGATATTTTATAAAGCCTAATGGATTTGTATGTCTGCTTTGTCATTCATGAGAATTCTATAATTTTATCTTCTTTGCTATAATTTTTAAATTACTGTATGTCAACTAATTTAACAAAGTTTTAGTATCACAGTATCACAGCAAATTTGAATTCTGAATTCTAGGAATGTCCAAAGTATGTTTGTTTGCTTAACAGTTTAACACATTTGGAACCACCAAAAAAAGGACTCATTAAGTTTCATCAATCTTAGATTGTGATTTAACTATGTATATTTTTTCTCCAAATTCACATTCTAAAACATGTAACTCTAACATTCATGATAATTTTGATAGCTAAAACTATATAAATCTAGCGGTTCTTTTAAACTTTTAATTTATGGACTTTATATAATATATATGTAATAAAATCCATACAGATTTAATCTTCTTTTTTCTTTTTTTAGAATTACACATACTTAGTTGATACATACAGATTTAAACATGAATGAATAAAAATATAGTAGAGCATTCTTACTAAGTTGAGTATTCAAGTCCTGGCTCTCACATTTAATAATATAACCTCTTTGGATCAGGAATTTTATCTCTCTTTTCCTCAGATACCCCAGTTTGCAGTATAAGATTCATTAGATCGTAGCAGCTGGCTATGGTGGCACACTCCTGTAATCCCGGTGCTTTGAGAGGCCAGGATGGGAGGATTGCTTCAGACCAGGAGCTGAAGACAGCAGTGAGCTGTCACTGGACCACTGCACCCCAACCCCGTCTCCCCCACCCCACAAAAAAAGATTCATTAGATTATTTGACTAAATGTAATGTTTTATGATATAATTTTATATAGGACATTTTCATCTTGGAGTGTTTTTGTTTGCTTTGACAAGTATTTAAAAAAACGCAATGACAAATATCTATCCTAAATTCATTGTATTGTTTATTATGTATTTTGCTTCTTTCCTTTCTCTTTTAAATTTACTGATTTATTGGGTGTCTCTTGATACATGGCTCTAGAATCCTTGATTGACCATAAGCAGGTCTAATTAGTCATAAATTTATGCCTTTAGCTTTTTTTTCTTTTCAGGGAGACTACCATCGAGTTAATATTAAAGCCAGCCAACTTCCAGCAGTTTTTTTTTTTTTCAAAAAAAACTTTCAAATACAGACATTTAAATGTCTGTAGTTAAATCTTTAGATATTTTGTGAGGCTTTGTGATCAGGTTAATGGAAATGTACGCCTTTATGTTATAGTGTTTTAGAAAATATGTTCACATATAATATTAAATAATTGGAGTCTATAAAGAAACACAGTTACATTACCACTAGCCATTTTTTTGTTTTTATTTAGTAATAATTGTTATTTTTAAATCGTGCTTTTACAGCTTTTTGAGTTTTTGATCAATGAATTTTAATCAGTAGCTCAGATTCATTCATGTGCTTATAGCTGGAGATTTAGGTTTTGGAGCCATTGTAATATGAAGAAACCATCTTGGAATATTTGATGCCATGAAAATAAATAAAGTATTCCAGGGGGAGAGCATGTACAGTAAGAGGAAAAATACCAAAGATAAGATGTTTTAAGGATGGGCAGAGATGGAGGAAAGCAAATCTGTGGAGTATGAGACTATGCTAAGGTGATAACACGTTCATTTAAGATGTCTCACTCATTAGGTTGTTAATTTCTTAAATTAGAGGACCAAGGAGAGAATTGTATGTGTAAATGTAAACTGAAGTAAATTAAAGTCTATATGGAGAATAATACTAGAGAAGATAATTTCTGGCCCTTGATGGTCCATAGACGCTATAAAGCCATTCAGTTGTTAGCAGTGGGAGGTTGGGAGGGAGACAGGCAGTCAAATTGGATCGGTCGACCTAATGAACCTTAATAAATTGTCCATACTCAACTCTTCCAGTATTTTCTAGCCTGAAATTTTCCCACATGATGTGGGGATACCTTTTATTGTCTGTTGTACAGAATATTCTGTTGTCAGTTTTATTTTTTATCATGTCTAGTTTCTGTATCATGGAGAACAACATTCCATGTCTTTATCTCAGCGTGGTAGAAGGAGATTGTGTACGCTGATGAAAGCAGGGGCAGGCAGGAGACTTGGATGCTAGTTCGGTTAACTAATCTTGTGGCTTTTGATAAGACCTTTAACCTCACAGTTCCACAGACAATAATAATGCTTGCCTGCCCTGATATATTAGGTTTGTAGTAGATTAACCCTGAAAATAAGACCTCTGTGAAGTAAATTTTACAATTAAAATTGATTATCGTTATATTATTTTTTACAGAATACTGATATTTTAATGTTTTAATAGAGAACTTTTTGTTGTTTTTGTTGAATATGCACAGGGACCTTTAGGGACCTGGTGTTAATATCACCTAGTATTGATATCCTTTTGTTGAATTAATTTGGCATTTTGATTTAGAGATAGAAATTTGCTAATAAATTCTTTTTCAGTATAATATGTAATAATTTCCTTTTGGTATAATATGTAATAATTTCCTTCTGCATATTGTTTTCTTTTATCAAAAGTGACACATAATCAAATCTAGAAACTTTGTTCAAGAAAAAGTGACAGCTTGCTTTGGTGAGGATATAAACCATAGATACAGTGTCCTACTTGCTGTGTTTGGATACGTATGGAATTCTGTTATTGCCCTATGTCTTAGTCTTAAATATGTGCTTCAGTTCTTATGTTTGTAAATTGTTATTAAAGTTACTGTTTCCTGAAGACATTCATATTAATAAGTATGCTCTTTTAGCGGGAAATGATAATTTTAGAAAGTATGAGGGAATTAGGTCCAGAAAATTTGTTATTTTAGTTCCTAAATCTTGATGTTCACAGTCACTGGGTCTCAAAGAGTAGCACCTGGTCCTCAGTAGCACCTGCGAACTTGTTAGCAATGCAAACTGAGGGGCCCCATCCTAGATATACTGAATCAGAAATTCTAGAGGGTAGGGCCCAGCATTGTATTTTAATAAGCCTTCCAGGTGATTTAATGTCTGTAAAATTGTAAGAATCACTGCTTTAATTGATTATTTTCATTCTGCTACTGAAAATACAATTTGAATTCCACTGTTGTATATGTGAAAAGCTAAATGCAACTAATTTCCCACTGAAAAAGTAAATTAACTGCTCTCGTTTGGTTCCATTAATGCAGAGTTTTAACGTATAGCGGAATTGCATATAACTGAACGTGTACCTATGCCTAACAGGAAGAATGTTAATTAACACAAGTGGAAGTCAGTTTTCACTTGAGAGTTGGAATAGAACTATTAAGTACTTTTTCAGCTTGAAAGTGGTGGTTCTTAGATTTCCTAAAATGACAGTAACCACCAGTTTCTCAACCTACAGTCATAAATACATAAATAAACATTTGCATTTTTAATAAACTGAATATTCTAAAATAAAATTTTATTTGTAGGCAGTAGTATAATAATCTGTCTGTATTATCAGAATATACCAAACTATGTAGACCTAATCTTTGTTTTCCAGGAATTTAAAATATAACATAGTTTTTTCTTTAATTTCAGTCTCTACCTTTATTCTGTCAAAAGGAGAACAATTCACTTACAAATGAAAACATATTGTCTTAAAGTGAAACATGTATCTTTTATGCCAAAGTATGTAGGAGAAACTCTCTTTAGGAATGCTTAATATATTATTTAGAAATTATTTGTAAATACTCATTCACACCAGACTAAACTAAAGTGGAAATGTTTTTCTTAAATTTAAGAACTACCACATTATTTAACTCTTTTTAATTTATAAAAGTTTATAAGGCATAGCTTTGTTCTCTTATGCTTATGTAAATGTGGGAATGGAATTTATTCCTCTCTGCCAAAGTAATAAACGGGATGATAAATATTATAAAATACATTGAATTTATAGTAACAATTAGGGATTAAAAGGGCATATGCTTTTCCTGGCAAGACTTTTATCATGTCATCTTTCTATCCAAATGCAAATTTTAGTAACAAAATACAAAATATAGTTTATCACAATCCAGCATTTCTTCTTCATGAATTTTCTCTCTTGAACTATTCAAAGCATGTTAGTTAAAGAGGAAATGCGTGGCTTGTAGGGAGAAGTGGAAATCTGAGCTTAGATGGATAAAGGAGAAAAGTACCATATTAGGAAACATGGATATAGTTAAATCCATATGGGAATAAAACTTGAATCATCTGGAATATGTTTATTTGATAATGCTGTGATGTCTTTCACTTTAAATTCCATCATTTGTTAGATTAATTTTCATTTGTATCGTATGATCGGTTCATAGATCTCTCAATGAGGAAATAGTTGAAATATTTTGGCAGTTTACTATGTTAATATCCACTGAATGTTCACAGTCAGATCCTCACACTTTGGAAGGTGGTGCACATCTTCCTGATGGAGGATTTTAACAAATGTCTGTTACAGTATAGCAGATGCTTCTCAAGTAGCAGAGTCAGCTGGTGACTTTTTTTCAGATAATACATTTTGTTTCTATTAACTGTTGTATATTTAATTCCAGCGGTGTAATGTTTAAAGTGTCCTATGTATTATGTTATGCATATAATTTATTAAATATGTAATAATTTACAGTTTCAAAGTACAGTTGACCCATGAACAACACAAGGGTTTGCATTGCTGACTTCTGTACAGTTTACAATCTAAAGTATAACTTCTGACTCCCTGAAAACTTAACTACTAATAGCCTACTGTTGACCAAGAAGCCTTACCGTTAACATAAACAGTCAATTAACACGTTTTATATGTCATATTATTACATACTGTATTCTTAAAGTAAGCTAGAGAAAAGAAAATGTTATTTAAAAAATCATAAGAAAGAGAAAATATATTTACTATTAAAGCGGAAGTGGGTCATCATAAAAGTCTTCATCCTCATTGTGTTCATGTTGAATAGGCTGAGGAGGAATGTTAACGAACCCACAAGGGGGGTTCACTGTTGCTCGCTGCACAGAAAGCCAATTACTGAGACAACGAGGATTGTCAAAGCAGAAAGGATTTATTGCAGGAGCCACACCAGCTGGGAGGTGGGAGGTATGGACTGCCTCAGATCTGCCTCCCAGACCAACAAGGTCAGGGGTATTTCTGGAGGTAAAATGAATAATGCATGAAGGGAGTGAGCATCATTACATGTTTGGGATGGAGTACAGGGCACGCAAGCACAGTGAGAAATCATGCTAGTACATATATTCCATGATGAAAAAATGGTAGCTAAGTCCCTCCTAGAGTGGGGATTTTAGTGGTATGATGAGCTAGGGGTTAATACTGGTCATTGTTTCAGCCCTGTGTGCAAGAGAGATGCAGAGAATAGGCTGCTCAACAGGTCCTTGGGCATGATCTGTGGTGGGTGTTACTTATCTTGTCTTCTCTGGACAAACAGGTGGTATAAGGTTTTGTATAATGGTTACCTTGTGGCTGCAAGGAGATTCTGCTGTTTCTGGGAAAGAAACTCAAAAGGATTGGATCAGTACAAAGAAAGTTACAAAGTTCTGGTCAGTAAATGTTACTGGCCTAGGAACTTGAAACATAAGAAAACTACCAAAAAAAATATTAAAAAAAGTTTTCTTGCCTGTCTCAGGGATGGCCAAGACATGTAAGTGGACCTGAGCAGTTCAAACCTGTGTTGTGCAGAGGTCAACTGTACTTTCAAGTTTATGTCATATAGTCATCACAGCAGTCCTATTAAATACTCATTAATGCTCTCTATTTAAAGATGATAAAATAGTTAACCCCTAGTGGGCACTTTTACTGTAAGCTTTCTGTAATGGTTTGAGAGTGTATAAACTCAGCATGGAGTTCATTGTCTCTGTCCCGGACTGTCAGTGATTGATTCCAGACATTACCCAGCTACTCTACATGTAATTTAAATTCTCACAAGAATTTGTCTCAGGCAGTAGCATTGTCCTCATTTAAAGATGAGAAAACTCAAGGTCAAAAGTTGTTAGCATAGGGAGAAGTCTGGGAGGTGGTTAATAATAGCTCACACACTGGGTCAGGCCACCTGGGTTTTTATCTAAGCTCTACCACTTAAATCTCTATGACCCTGGGAAAGTTTCTTAACCTCCCTAAGTCTTGGTTTCCTAATATATTGAAAGAACAACAATGCCAGTCTCAGAACTATTATGAAAATTAAATAAGATATAATACATGGAAAGTGCTGGGTATATAGTATGTGCTCAGTATCACATACTACAAGCAATTTATGTAAGGTCACTCAGATGGTAGAAAGCAGTTCTTATAACCGTATCCCATGTCACCTTCTTACTCCATTGCTTTCTTTCTAACCAAGGCAAGCACAGTATACAGGAAAATAAGTTGTATTAATTGACATAGCTTCTAGTAATTTTAAGAAGGGAGAGGTAGTAGGTATGAGATCAAGAAAGAGAAGAAAAACTTCATGGAAGGCTAAAAGTTACATAGTCTGGATCAAGAAGCCATGACATGAAATGAGAGTTTTATAAAAAGGTGGTGTAGTGTTTTTTAGGTGACACTGGAAAGGGAATGCACCCTTCCTGGAGTCATCTTTGCACAATATTTACTTAAATCCTTTACCAACGATTAACCTTAAACATGAGAGCAACAGAAATATTTGTTTGCTTGGTTTGGGAGAACCCTCCAGTGATCATCCCTCAAAATGTACTTGTCACTTTCCCTACTTAGGTTCAGCAGTCATACATACTAAATATTGTCCTTCCAACATTTAGAATTATAATCATTGTTTAGAAAGAATTTGGTCTTTTAATTTTTTTCTCTCCTTCAAGTTCTTGTAGTACTTTATGTCCTATTCTAGTACTTAATATTTTTTACCTTCTTTTCCAGTCCTTTATTTCCATAGCTTATGTGCTCTACTTAAAGACAGGGTCTGTCTAATGTCTAATTACGTTGTCTAATACCCCCAGTATAAGCCCAAAAACAAATCATAAATCACTCTGAGCTGGTTTCTTTTATTTCTTAATCAGCTAAACAGTGGTCAAGTAGTTATCTCTTAAAGTTTATCTGTTTTTTCCTACCAGTGACTTTAGTTTAGTATCATCTTCATTAATCAAATGTTAATTTTAAGAGATTCGTGATGATAATTTAGACATTTTAAACTTGACACTGTTATTGTCTATTGTTAGGCTTATTTTGGTTGTTTCATAATGCAAGTGTTTTGGTTTTGTTGTTTTCCTTTTAAAAGCAGGCAGGTCTTACTGATACTTGGTAGAACTCTTAACACATTAACTGCCATGTGAGTTGTGTTTAACTTTGGCTAGTTTTGAGCCCGGGACCTCATGAAGCATATGTAACTCACACGTCTCTTTACCTTGGGAGCTGCAAGAGCTATTTTTCAAGTTGTATATAATTCATGAATAGAAAACAATTAAATAAATAACAAATTTTTCATTAAATTAGAAAGGATCATTTTGTTTTCGAAGTTTTTATTCTTTTTTTTTTTGAGACAGAGTCTTGCTCTGCC
>NW_012152063.1:2189146-2190518 GCF_000956105.1 Propithecus coquereli
ATTTTCATAAATACCACCTCATATATTAGGAGACTGGCTCTTTTTAGTAAATGGCAGAGCTAAAATTTGAACCCAGTTCTGTCAGATAGCAATATCTACATGCTTTTAAATGAGATATTTGAAAGTGCTTGGCAAAATGCTTAAATAACTAAATGGTAGCTATTGTTGTATCTATTCAGCTATGCTGTCTTCCACATTATAAACACACACACACACAGTAAGAAAAAAACAGAAGAGGTAGCATGATAACATGCTATCTCCAATAGTAAGCATCCTACCGTGCCATCAGACCTTCCAGTCTACAAGCAGTTAGAAGCTAAAATCAAGGAGAAGCCACTTTACAAGATGGTAATACCTAGGAATAAATGTAAAAATAACTGCACATCTTTTCTGTGGACTCAGGACAAAAAATAGACTTGAATGAAGGGAAAAACATATGTTCTTGTATAGAATGAGTCAACATCATAAAAATGTTAATTGTCCATGCGTTGATTTATAAATTTAACATGAACATAGTAACAGTATTAACAGTTTTTACCCAAAAGCTAGATAAGATCCTAAACTTATTGGAAATACATCTCTCAATAAGGTATATAGTTTATTCTTTCTCCTCACCACCACTAGTTCCCTATATATAGACGAATATATAGAGAGGTTAAAAATCACTTTTATAGTTTACATTCTGAAGAACCGTACTCTTATAAGTAGATTGGAATGGAGAGGAGTGTTTATAGTAGCATCATGCAAGTCTTTGAAACTTACAAGTTATGTGGCAAAAATCATGTAGTGAACTCATCAAAAATTATTTTTAACAAATTATCAGCTGACAACTTGATTAGTTCCTTCAATTTTGTTATTGGCATAGAATAAGAAACTGCCCATTGGCAAAAGGATTATTTACCTAGTCATTATAGTGCCAGCGGATGCCAGTATTTCAAATTGTCTCTTTGTTTAGTGTTGAGAAGTTTTCTACGATAGTCCTTTAATATTGCTTATTTTAAAATCTACCTACATCATTGTTTTTTCCCTTTTCTCCATAGTTGCATTAAAATCCTCCCCTGCTGACAGAAATGGAGGCCAGGATAACAGCAGAGCAAATTTCACAGAAGGCCTGAATTTGCAAGAAGGAGAGTTGTTATTACAGGTAAATTTTAGCAAATATAGTTCATTACAATAAGGGCAATTATAAATGGAAAATTAATTAGTCTTTTAATTATTCCTATTTTATTTATGAGTCACTGAGTGTTTCCTGCCACTTTCATCTGAACTGCAGGAGTGGAATAATGCCTAGTACATGAAAAAATGGAATTACCGTCACGCACTGCATAATGACATTTCAGCCAACAGCAGACTGATATTATAGGACAGTGGT
>NW_012152063.1:2195085-2196239 GCF_000956105.1 Propithecus coquereli
TTTTCAGCTATGTGACCTTGGGCAAATTACTTTTAAAGGTACAGTCCTTTCTTTTACCTCAGTTTCTTCGATTGTAAAGAAGAAATAGCACCTACCTCCCTGGCTTGTTGGGAGAATTAAACCACTTGAATACATAAAAGCATTTAGAAAAAGGACTGCTGAATAATAGGGGTGGTTATCTTTGTAATCAAGTTCTCAGAAGTATAATAAGAATTAGGAATGTCAGAGGTGAAAGTAATTGGAGTGAAAAGAGATAGTCACTGTATTCTATTTGCCTTATCTGATAATTAAAGTATCCACTAGACCAAGGTCTCCAAACTATGGTGAATTGTATAATCATTTCATTATATATTACAATGTAATAATAATAGAAATAAGTGTACAATAAATGTAATGCACTTGAATCATCCCAAAACCATCCCCCTCCCCAGTCCATGGAAAAACTCTCTTCCATAAAAATGATCCATGGTGCCAAAGAAGTTGGGGACGACTGCACTGGACTGTGAGCATCATAAGCACAGGAACAGTCTTCTTAACTCCTGAAACCCACTACTTAGCATATATCCTCTTTGGTATGTAATAGTTTATTGTGTTGAATAAACTAATTCCTGTTATTTATGTAGCTCTTTTTAGTTCTCAGAGCATTATCATGTAAATATTTATTTGTTCATTTCTACAACCTTATAGTATTTACTACGTAGTGTTTTAGCGCCTTACATTAACTGAGTGCCAGCTCTGTCCCAGGTGCTGCTGAGTTAGATGAGATATAGTCATCATATTCGCCCTCTATGGTGCCAGTTTTTGAAATGATAACACTAAAGCTTGAAGGGGTAAAAAACTTAAAACCACACAGCTAGTAAGAGACAGAGATAGGAGTCTAGTCCAAATCTGTCTGACTGGTTCTTACACTAAACCATACCGTGTCTCCCCTTTATGTGAAAAAGATGTCAGAAGAGTTTGGCCATGATCACATTGCTAAGAATAGATCAAGTACCACATTAAGCTCAAGTAGAAAATAGTGAGAGCTTACAGCATTAAAACATATGGTAACAGTAAACTTAAAGTGATCTAAGATACTTGTGTTATCCAAGAGGAGAAGAAAGATACTAATTAAAATTGGATTTGACTAACCACTAAAAGAATAGAAAAAGAAG
>NW_012152063.1:2200104-2201973 GCF_000956105.1 Propithecus coquereli
TTTCTACAGAAGGTCATGGTCTTCCACAGCCAGGAATCTGTTACAACCCAGACTCGCTTCCTCCAGAAAACTCTTCATTAATGGAGAGGTGCTTCATATGCCGACTAAGGTGTCTGCTGGACAATTCATCTGGTTTTCTGGTAAGGTGCAGTATCTTACAATGTTGACTCTTATTTACCATTGCTAAAAGAAAAATTTAAGGTAAATTTAATTTAGCAGAATTTAATTGTACAAGGAACTATTCCCAAGTCAGGCAGCTCTCAGCACCAGAAAAGGTTCAAAGAGCTCACTTTGCATTGCAGCTGGCAAAGCCTGCATTTATGCATTCACCATTTATGGACAGAAAATAGAAGTGAGATACAGAAATACCTTGATTGATTACAGCTTGGGGTTTGCCTTATTGGAACGTGGTCTGATCAGTTAGCCACCTGTGATTAGCTGAAACTCAGCTATTTATTACAAAAATATACTTCTAAGTTAGGCTTCCAGTTAGTTTACATAGTAAGTTATGTTGCAGTTCCTTGGTAAGGATTCAAAAGTTCAGAGGCATCCTCAAGCCAAATTTGGTTTACTTTAACACTACTAAGTTGCTAAAAAAGGGGAAAAGTTAAATGAAGCAGTTTTCTTTGGTTATATTTGAATTCTGTTTTAAAAATCAACTACCAAATAATTTGGTAAAGGAAATTAACTTTATAAAATCATTATTTCAGATTTTGAATATCTTCTGTGACTCTGAAAACCCTATTCTTAGGATAATAATAATGAGTGAAATAACATGAAACCTTGTATTTTGAGTACTTTTAGGACTTTTGAGGTATAAGATAATTATCTAGCCCTTCTTTAACAGAGGGATGCTTACCATCTTGGAATTTAATGCCTGCTAGACAGGAAAGCTGTGGCCTTTTCCACATTGCTGGAATAACTGCCACATAGAAAAATGACTGTATATTCACGATTGCAGAATCATTATCTGATCTGATGTGAGACGCTGTCTCTTGTTGCATAGTCTGAACCCCTACATGAGATAAGCACAGGGAGCAACGTAGGCAGGACACTCAGAGTGGAAGTGGTCTGTTCTCTTAATTATCCTTAGACAGCTCATGCTACCACGTACAGAAGAGGAGAATACGAAGTAGGTTGCTTATTCTTTTTGTGAATTAGCAGGAATTTGAAACAGATAATCAAATCTTAAGTATTACTAAGCAATGCTTTTTGGTTGTGTTTTTATTTCTGAAGAGAATATTGTTGACCCAGGGTTAGAATTGTGCTTTGAGATAGTTTTCTTCATACTGGTGCTTAAGATCAATCAGCATGCACTGTTACGCATTGCATAGCTAAGTTTCAGTCAATGACAGACCATATAGTGACGGTGATCCCTTAACGATTGATTGTAATGGAGCTGAAGAATTTCTATCGCCCAGTGATGATGTAGCGGTCATAACATCATTGTGGAATACATTACTCACGCGTTTATGGAAATGCTGGTGTAAACAAACCTACTGCGCTCCCAGTCAGGCATGTAAAAGAGCGCATACAATTATGTACAGTACATAATACTTGATAATGGTAAGGACCATGTTACCGACTTACGTGCTTGCTGTACTATCTATCATTGGTTTAGAATGTACTCCTTCTACTCATTAAACAAAAAGGTTCACTGTCAAACCTCCTCAGACAGTTCTTTCAGGAGGCATCATTAGTCATAGAGCACAGCTCCATGCATGTTATTGCCCCTGAAGACTTTCCAGCGAGACAAGATAGGGAGATAGAAGACAGTGTCATTGACGATCCTGACCCTGTGAAGGCCTAGGCTAATGTGTGTGTTTGTGTCTTACTTTTTAACAAAAAAGTTTAAAAAGTAAAAAAAAA
>NW_012152063.1:2202023-2204138 GCF_000956105.1 Propithecus coquereli
AAGTTGTAGGAAGCAAACGTGTCTGACTTGTTTAATGTTATTGAATGAATGATGAGTAAATGGAGTTATAAAGTATTTGGAAAATTTGAGGAACAAAAAGAGCTGATGTGATTTGAGAACAGATTGTAAGTATACTTGAATGCTTGCTATATCTTATATGTCTGGTTCTGAAATTTTAAGAATAAGGGTCAAAATGTAAGAATGCATAAGATCACCTGAAGGACTTGATAAAATATCTGGGCCCCATTTCCAGATGTTTTAAATCAGTAGGTCATACTGGGGCCCACGAATTTGCATTTCTAACAAGCTCACAAGGCTACTGGGCTGAATAACACTGTCTATATAACACTGTTGTGTAGATTGTAGTTTCAACTATATCATATACCCAATGAAAACCACTGAAAATTTTTGTTAAAAAGAAATGTGTATGCTTCAACTTGTGTTTCAGATGAGAATTCTGGCAATTGTGTAGTAGGTGACATAGAGATGATTTAATATCAGAAGATTAAGTTCCTAGGGAGATTTAAGTGTAGAAGACTAAAGTAATGGAATCTGGCTACTGCCACAAAGCCTAAATTTCAGTTTTCTTGCATTTTAAAGAAAATATATTAATATCCATAAAAAAGCCTGTTTGAAACTTAACGATCTTAATCATGATTTGCTATTGTTATTTAGGTCAGTTAAAATCAAGGAGATTAGCCATTTTTCAGTCTATTTGTTTGTCCTGCATACACATGGATACTCTTTAAGAGAACATTCATATCCAACATAAGTGGTGAATTAAGGCATCATTTTTAAAATGCAAGTTGTGACCCATTAATGGGTATGCTGTTCATATAGTAGATCATCACCAGACTTTTTTGTAGTTACTTAGGATGGAATAAAATGAGACAATAGAGAATGAACACACAGTATCACCACTCATAATGGTTTTTTGTGAAACATTTTTTCTGTGTATATGTGTCTGTGTGCACACACATGTGATAGTTGGAACGTGTGTTTTTTACCATGAGGTGTAGTAAAAAAAAGTTAGAAAAACTCTGGTTTAAACACTAAGGGATCAGCACTGTAGTAAATGCTGAGAAGCAAGAGAATGAGGAGGGATTCTTACGTGGTAAAGGCACAATCCCTTACGCTTATGGAACCCACATAGAGTGAAAATTTAATACAAAGAGAACTTTTAGAGAACAATGAAGGAAATACATAATGAATACTAGTCAGCTGAGAGAAGTCACAGAGGCCTGGGTGTTTAGGGAGGGATTCATGGAAGAAGTAGGATTTAAAAGATAAAAGGATAAGAAATATAAACAGATCTTAATGTGCTGCATTTAAGAAATGGGGAGGTGACTTATTTGTGTGAGTAAGAGCATTCATGTTGGGAAGTGATGACGTGTTAACTTGTGGCTTATCAGTTACAGTGCTAATCTCTCTAGCTTTTCCTGTCTTGGATGACTGGGGAGCTTTGGCAATCATTCCCTTTACATTCATCACCACTAACTAGCACCCACTAACCTAGAGACGTTTTGAAATTACTTTAGTAAGCCATATTCTTTTTAATCGGTACTTTTGTTTTATTTCTTTGTATCTTTTTGCTTTAGTCCGATGTCATACATCAGAGCGTGTATGAACTTATCCATACCGAAGACCGAGCTGAATTTCAGCGTCAGCTACACTGGACACTAAATCCTTCACAGTGTACAGACTCTGGACAAAGAATTGATGGTAAGAATTGATGGTACGAAAGATGGTGTTGGTGGTTTTTGAATACGATTCTGTAAAAGGAGGCCCGGAACCTGTAGGGGCGCAGCACTCCATGGTGAAGGTAGGGAAGAAGTGGAAAGATATGAGTCTGTAACCATAAGGTCACTAAGAGCCTGTGGAGCTAAGGAATATTTTGGCAGATGAGAGCCACTAATGAGTTTCAAGCAACAGAATATTGCCATACTCAGTAATATGGCTTATAAAAATAACTCTAATACCATCATGAAAGATGGAAGGAATGTGCAGGGTTGATACTGGACCGCATGTTTAAAATGCACCAAAGAAAAAAGTAAACTAGCATTTGCAAGTATAAAAAAAGCTTTTCTCAAATGCAAAAAATGTTTTCAGAAGTCC
>NW_012152063.1:2214705-2215839 GCF_000956105.1 Propithecus coquereli
GCTACTATTATTTCATATTCTTTCAGTATAGCCTTCTAAAGTAAAATAATTTCATCAGGCTCACAAATCATTTTATTATTTTGTAATCTTTTACAGTACTTGACACAAAAAAATGATACGCTTATAAGTAAAGCTCATCCTTCTGATGACGTTTATTGTTGGTTTGTTTTACATTTTTAAATAGTACAAATATTATTTGATTTCTAACCCTAGGAGTTTAGTAACTTTCAGAAAATTACAAAGTGGAGTCTGGTATTAAGCATTTATATCACATCAAAACATATCAGTGTTTTTCTTCTTTCTAATGTGGGAATGCAGACAGCTAATTTGAAAAACCTTGCTTCCCCCAAAACAGAATATAAGCATTTTAAATTTTTATCAAAGATTTTGTTTTACTTGTAATCTCTCTGTTAGATTTATTTTTAGCCATATTAATTTTCATGGTTTTATTCAGGAAAAGAAAATAGAATGAAACTGAAATTTGCAGCCATAAGCAAAAGAGAGCAGTTTACGTAGATGTGTTTAATTTTTTTCCACCTACTGATGTGAAACTCTGAATGTCAAGCAAAACATATTGCAGAAAACAGCATATAGCCAATGAATTGATCTTGGTTACTTCATTTATGTTAAATCTTAATTCATCCTTATTTTACCTTTTTTTTAAACAGAGGAGAGATTATTTTAGGATATACTGAAGAAGAACTGTGCACGAGCACATCGGGGTATCAGTTTGTTCATGCTGCTGACATGCTTTACTGTGCCGAGTCCCATAGCCGGAGTAAGTTGTAGTTCCTTATGAACATGTCAGAAAAAACAGCATGTACTCTAGTACATGCTTCAAAGTATTACATAAGATAATGTGTTTAAGTAAAGTATTTGGATAACCTTCTACTTTGTGTCATACCATTATGATTAACCAAAGTTACACTCTTTATTCATTAACTTCCCTACAACTGGCACACAGGAATATAATAGTTTACTAAAAACACGAATATTTTGACTCATAAAGTTTTGCTCAGGAAGTTTTCAGTGGCATCATTATTAATTCATAAATCTATGTTAATACAGATTTAAACTTTAAAATTATAAAGTATTAGGCTGTAGGAACACCTTTCCTGTTTAAAACAAAACAAT
>NW_012152063.1:2215889-2217064 GCF_000956105.1 Propithecus coquereli
ATGCCCAGCTAATTTTTCTGTTTTTAGTAGAGATAGTATCTCACTCTTGCTGAGGCTGGTCTCGAACTTCTGACCTCAAGCAATCCTCCCACTTCAGCTATATACAGTGTGTTTCAAAAGAGTTGAAAAGTTAAAAAAAAAATTTAAAAGTTTATAAAGTAAAAAGTACCATAAGCCAAGGTTAATTTATTATTGAAGAACAAAATGTTTCTATAAATTCAGTATCGGCTAATTGTACAGTGTTTATAAAGTCCACAGTAGGGTACAGGAATGTCCTAGGCCTTCACGTTCACTCACCACTCACTCACTGACTCACCCAGAGCAACTTCCAGTCCTGCAAGCTCCATTCATGGTAAGTGCCCTATGCAGGTATACAGTTTGTTTCTATCTTTTATACCATATTTTCACTATACCTTTTCTATGTTTAGATACATGAATACTTACCATTGCATTATAATTGCCTATAGTATTCAGTACAGTAACATTCTATACAGGATTGTAGCCTAGGCGTGATAGGCTGTACCATAGTGCCTAACAGTACATTTCTCAGAACGTATCCCCTTGGTTAAGTTACGCATGATTATATTTCTGTGGTGGAATATCTGTGTACGATAGAGTCTTTTCTTCCTTGTGGTGCTATCAGATTGATATCAGAATCATGCCTTGGTCTGGTTGATAGCTCATGTAGTATGTCTGAAAATTAATGTTTACTTTAGGACTTTATCACCATTCACTCAGGAAATACATGAGTGCCTGGTGTGCAAGGAGCTGTGCTGGCTAAAATGATAGGGTAACTGCAAGCTCAGAAAATGGCACGGGTATTCCTGTTATGATTATTAGAAGAAGCAAGGGGTGGTTCTCTTATCAGTCCACTTAGAATATTCCTCATACTACATTTTGGGATAGTTTTAGCGGGCTCCCTGTAGAGAGAGAAGTGAAAGGAACTAGCAGTTCTTATCCTCAGGAACTTTTATGGAATTATCAAGAACCCTGGAAACAGCCATGATGGAGCCTTTTAAAAAGGAACTGTTCTGGCCGGGCACGATGACTTACCCCTGTAATCCTAGCACTCTGGGAGGCTGAGGTGGGTGGATTGTTTGAGCTCAGGAGTTCGAGACCAGCCTGAGCAAGAGCGAGACCCCGTCTCTACCTAAAAATAGAAAGAAAATTAGCTG
>NW_012152063.1:2219199-2219802 GCF_000956105.1 Propithecus coquereli
CATCATCTTTGGTGATGGATGAAATAGCTCCAGAAATCTGTCAGAGGGGTTTGTTTCAGGGATTTTCTTTAATATATTGTTTTGGGGTTTGATAATTTAATTTTGTTTATTTTATTTCAGTGATGAAGACTGGAGAAAGTGGCATAATAGTTTTCAGGCTTCTGACAAAAAACAATCGATGGACGTGGCTCCAGTCTAAGGCACGTTTAGTTTATAAGAATGGAAGGCCGGATTACATCATTGCAACTCAAAGACCTCTAACGTAAGCACGAAGACTTGGAATGTTTCATTTTCGTTTTTTAACAACAGTTTTGTTTATAAGTCCTCCTTTTTTTTTTAAAATTTTTTTTTTATTTTAGCATATTACAGGGGTACAAATATTTAGGTTACATGTATTGCCCTTGCTGTAAGTCCTCTTACACTAAAACATAAAAATAATTTTAAGAATGGGGGCAGAAGAGATCAAACTCTCACTCTTTGCTGATAATATGATATCTAGAAAACCCCAAGGATTCAACCAAGAGACTCCTGGAATTGATAAATGAACTCAATAAAGTCTCATGATACAAAATCAATACACACAAATCAGAGGCATTCATATAC
>NW_012152063.1:2224062-2226639 GCF_000956105.1 Propithecus coquereli
ATTTTTTTCTTTACAGGATGTCAGATAAGGATATAACCTGACTATGGAATTAATTACTGTACTACACTTTAGAAAAAAATCTAAATCATGTAAATACATTTGTGTAAAAAACAATTCTGTGGTACCAGTCACAAGAATAATTTAGGTCAAAATAATATAAATTCTATGTTCCCTGCAGTCAAACTCAAAGTGTATGTTGCTTGTTGTTTTTCTTTTTTTATATTGTTTGATTTTAACGTGTTTATAACAATAGAATTTTTCCTAATATATGCTGACTTTCTTGTACACAATTTTAGAGAAGAAGAAGGAGCAGAGCATTTGCGAAAACGAAATACAAAGTTGCCTTTTACATTCACCACTGGAGAAGCTGTGTTGTATGAGGTAACCAACCCTTTTCCTGCCATACTGGATCCCTTACCAGTAAGAACTAAAAACGGCACAAGTGGAAAAGACTTTGCTACCAAGTCAACTCTCAACAAGGACTCTCTCAATCCTAGTTCCCTCCTGGCTGCCATGATGCAACAGGATGAGTCTATTTATCTCTATCCTGCTTCAAGTACTTCAAGTACTGCACCTTTTCAAAGAAATTTTTTTAACGAACCTGTGAGTGAATGCAGTAATTGGCAAAACAATATTGCACCAATGGGAAATGTTAATATCCTGAAACATGAGCAAATTGATCAGTCTCAGGAAATGAATCCAGCATTCTCTGGAGGTCACACAGAGCTCTTTCAAGATAAAAATAATGACTTGTACAGCATTATGAAAAACCTAGACATTGATTTTGAGGATATCAAACACATGCAGGATGAAAAATTTTTCAGAAATGACTTTTCTGGTGAGGTTGACTTCAGAGACATTGACTTAACAGATGAAATCCTGACATATATCCAAGATTCTTTAAATAAGTCTACCTTCATGTGTTCAGATTACCAGCAGCAACAGTCCATGGCTCTTAACTCGAGCTGTATGGTACAGGAACACCTACAGTTAGAACAACAACAGCAGCAGCAGCTACAGCATCACCAAAAGCAAGTAGTGGTGGAGCCGCAGCACCAACTGTGTCAGAAAATGAAGCATATGCAAGTTAATAGCATGTTTGCAAATTGGAACGCTAACCAATCTGTGCCTTTCGGTTGTCCTGAGCAAGACCTACAACAGTATAATGTCTTTGCAGACTTACATGGGACCAATCAAGAGTTTCCCTACAAATCGGAGATTGATACTATGCCTTATACACAGAACTTTATTTCCTGTAATCAGTCTGTGTTACCACAACATTCCAAATGTACAGAGTTAGACTTTCCTATGGGGAGTTTTGAACCATCCCCATACCCCACTACTTCTAATTTAGAAGATTTTGTCACTTGTTTACAAGTTCCTGAAAACCAAAAGCATGGAATAAATCCCCAGTCAGCCATAGTAACTCCTCAGACATGTTATGCCGGGGCGGTGTCAATGTATCAGTGCCAGCCGGAACCTCAGCACACCCACGTGGATCAGATACAGTACAATCCAATAATGCCAGGCCAACAGGCATTTTTAAACAAGGTAAGGCTTTTATCAAACTGAATAAATTCTTTCAGTGATTCTTCTTACCTTATAAATAAATAGACATGAGTTACAAATTTTTCATCATTGATTTTAATTGATTGTAGTGTTCATGGAGATAGCATTTTTAATTATATCTGTGATTACTTTTTTAAAATAAACCTTTGCTTTTTTCAGTATGTTATTAATATATCATTTACCTGAATGATGAAGGAAAAAGAAATCGAGGGCTAAATCAACATGAATATGTCTTTAATGTAAGGTGAACTAAATTACCAGGTGAAATTAGTTAAAAGTATTATATTTAAAATAGAGCATTTGATTTACCCTTCTTGATTCTTTAAAAAATTATGTGGCTTTTTAAAAATTCAAACTGTAAAAATATATATTTGAATTTTTAAGAATAATTTCTTCAAAGCTCAATTTTTATATATATGCTTGAAATTGGGTTAAAATCAAGTATAAGTGTGCTTTCTTCAAATGCCTTTGTCCTGGATTATCCTTGGAATTGAGTCCTAGGCTCCCTTTTGTTCTCTGGCTATTCCTCCATGCTATACCCAATCCTCGTGTTATCCTTTAAGGTAGAATTGCTTTTTTTTTTCCCCTGGCATTTTTTATAAAGGGTAACTCAGCTGGCTTTCTATCATGGAAATCAAGCTTAGTATTGTATTTTTATTGTTTAAACATGTCATCAGAACCCATCTAGAAGTGAGCATACTTTCACTAAATCTAAAAATGATTTTTCTTTTGAAAAGTTAACATAAAGTTAACTCTCTGGCCATCTAGGAATATATCATGTTGCATTCATGCTTTTGCATTAGAAAATATTTAGTTCATTTTAAAGTATATTTAAGTTTAGTTTTAAAGAATATCTTGACTAAAGTTAAGTTCGTTGTTGTCTATCTACTATGTATCAGAGTGTAATAATTTAAAAATAGGACCTGAATCTTTATTTCTGATTGGTTTCTTATGGCTTTTTTCATACATTTGCTTTGATTGTATATGAACTTTCTAATAGAAAATGAT
>NW_012152063.1:2226689-2228312 GCF_000956105.1 Propithecus coquereli
ACTCTGGAGAATTGACTGTGGCTTGAGGTGTAAGGGTCAAGATTGATTTTTTTTTTCCCTTTATTTCCCCCTTGTATGTATATCCAATTGACCAGTAACATTTATTGAAAACATCCTCTTTTCCCCACTGCACTGCATTTTGATCACGGGATTTTATCTATGGGTCTGTCTCTGAACTCTCTTATGCTAGCTCCATTGGTCTAGTTGTCCATTTTGTGCCAACATTGTATTGTCTTAGTTACTCTGTCTTTATTATAAATTTTTATATCAGAGCACATGTCTTCATTTTGTTTAGCTTTTTTTGTTTTTCTTCAAGATTTCCTTGGCTCTTCTTTACCCTTTATACTTCGATGTGCATTTTGGGAATCAGTTGTCAATTTCCACCAGAAAATCTGTTGGAATTTTGAATGGGATTACATTGAAACTGTAGATCATTTGCGCAGAATTAATGTCTTTGTAGTACTGAGTCTACCAACCCATGAATATGTATGTAAGTACCCATGTAAGTACATGAGTATGTATGCACCTATGTATATGAATACATAGGTATATATGTACCCCTACAAATTTATGCCTTCTGCTTTGATCAATATTGCTAGAAGGCCATCAATTTTATTAGTCTCTACTAGAATCCAGTGTTCAGTTTACTAATTTTTCCTATCGTACACTTACTTTCTCTTTTATTTATGTGTGCTCATTATTTTCTTCCTTCTACTTTCTTTGGGTATAATTTGCAGTTTCCAACTTTTTCTTTTTAGATAGATATTTAAACATACATATCAATTTCCCTTTAACTACAACCATCA
The DNA here is from genome assembly GCF_000956105.1 of Propithecus coquereli. Classification (NCBI taxonomy): domain Eukaryota; kingdom Metazoa; phylum Chordata; class Mammalia; order Primates; family Indriidae; genus Propithecus; species Propithecus coquereli. Next base: position 2,227,496 of record NW_012152063.1, read on the forward strand.
TGTTTTGGTACGTCTAATTTTTATCTTTCAGTTAAAAATATTTGCTAATTTTCACTTTTATTTCATTCATGAATCATTTAGAAATATAGTGTTATTGACTTTGTGATGTTGAGCAGCAGTACCCAACCTCTTTGGCAGCAGGGACTGGATTCATGGAAGACAATTTTTCCGTGAGTGGGGGTGGTGATGTGAGCGATGGGGAGTGGCTGTAAATAGAGATGAAGTTTCACTGGCTCACCTACCACTCACTTCCTGCTATGTGGCCCGGTTCCTAACAGGCCGTGGACCAGCACTGGTCCAGGGGTTGGGGACCACAGATAGGGATTTTTCTAGTTGTCATTTTACAAATTGACTTTCGGCTTAATTCCATTGTAGTTGGAGAACATTCTCTGAATGGACTTCAGTTGTTTGAAAGAATTTCAGTGCTTTGAAATTTGTGGTGGCTTATTTTATGATCTAATATATGTTGAATGTTGGTAAAATAGTCCATGTACTCTTGTAAAGCATACATGTTCTGTTCTATGTTCTTTATGTATGTCAGTGGTCTAGTTTGTTAATTGTGTTCATATTTCTGTACATTTGTTGATATTAATATTTTGTGTGCTTGTTCTATTAGTAACTAAGAGAGGTTAGTGATTTTCATTTACTTATTACTAATGAGGCAGAGCATCTCTTTATATCTTTCTAGGATATTTTTCTTTTGTGAATTGCCAATTCATATCATTTGCCTATTTTTCTATTGAATAGTTTGCCTCTCTCTTAGATTCATTAGAGCTCTTTATTATGGATATGAACTTTTATATGTATTAAATTATAA
>NW_012152063.1:2237047-2237619 GCF_000956105.1 Propithecus coquereli
TTTTTCTGGGCCAGAGTAAACCAGAAGTGTCTGGGATGGAAAGACTTGAGAGAGCTGTGTGAACACATGTGAAGCACCCCCTTCATACTCCTATAAAAAATAGGTGAGACAGTGGGGAAGTTGTAAGCCCTTCCTTTTGTAGATGAGGTCACGTGGAAACTTGAGTCATCACTACCAGTTCTTACAGGCTGATAAGAAAATTCAAGTTGCAACTTAGAGATGAGGAAACTGAGGCCAAAGTGGCAAAATAGCCTGTTCAGCTCACACAGGTAGTGGTGGAGACAGACCTAGACTTTGCACCTGCTAATTAAGAGCTTTCACAGAGTGGACCTTCTAACTGCCACCGTGTAAGTGCTTTGCTCTGGCTGGCATTCTGCCAGTGTGTCATTCAGGTTATCCCATTTACTTACTACACCCCCATACGGTAAACGTAAGTATCCCAATTTTACACGTGATAAAGCTTTATTTTTTTTCAAAAAAAAAGGCAATCTTCTGTTTAAAAGGCAGTTAAAAAAAAAAGGCAATGAAAATGACCAATACAGTTGTGGTAGACAGACTAATGCCCACCCCCC
>NW_012152063.1:2237669-2240903 GCF_000956105.1 Propithecus coquereli
GTAGGCTGATTTTCTGTGGCCTCTAAGCGAATAGATTACACCTTCAATTAACTTTTCTCTTCCCTCGTCTTTCATGACATTAGTTTCCCTACAACTTTCTGTCATTTCCTCTCATTCTTTTGTTACCCAGTCTTCCCTCCTCCCACCTGGCAACAGGCTTAGTCCTGACCATTTGTGCCGTTCTCTACATACTACCTAAGAAGTGATTTGATGCCTTACCTCTGAGTGACTTTGTGAACCCTTCTTTCCCTGCGAGAGCAGCATGGCAAAGCTAAGTATGTAGACTCGAGTCAGACTGCTAGGTGTAATTCTGCAATCACCACAAATAAGACAGAAACCGTTGGGAAGGCTCCTTACTCTCACTCAGCCTGAATTTACTTTTCTCTATAAAATAAGAATAATAGTTAATTCCTGCCTTGCGGACTGGAGGATTTCATAAGTTAATTAATGTGAAAACACTTAGCTCCCAATGGCTGAAACGAGTAATTCGAGCAACTAACATAATCGCATTAGAGATTACAACCCAAAGAATAAATACGCATGAATCCATCCTGATACGAGTAAATGGTTGAATAAATACGTCGGGGAGAAGGGGCAAATCTTTCTTACAGAAGAATCCCAAATAGTATTGGTAGCTACTATGCTTTCCAATAAGTGGATTTAGTTCCCCTCCCCTGGAATTGTGAGCAGCTCTATGACTTGCTTCCAAAGATTAGAGTACAGAAAGGTGAAAAATAGTAACTTTACATTGTTGACATTTGGCAAACACCAAGTCATCAAGGTTAGCATCACCAGTAAGTCATGTTGATAACATGTATTCCCAGATATGATAGTTTGAGACATGTTCTTCAGCTCTCTGATATTCTTAAAAGTACATAACCCCAGTCTAATCACAAGAAACCAGCAGACAAACCCAAATACGGGGACAGTCCACAAAATTCCTGAGAGTATTCGTTTGAGTGTCACAACCATGAAAAAGAATTAGAGACCGAGAAATTGTCACAGAGCAGAAGAAACTAAAGCATGATGACTGTAACGTATCCTGGATTGCACCCTGCAATAGAAAAAGGGCACTAGTGAAAAACTGCAGAGACCAAAGTCTAGTTTAGTTAATAGTACTGCACCACCGTTAACCTTTTAGTTTCTGCCAATGTACTGTGGTTGTGTAAGACATTAACAGAGGAATCTGGATAAAGGGAAAAAAGGGACCCTCTTTATATTCTTTCAACTTTTCTGTAGATCTGAAGTTATTCCACAATAGTTTAAAAATCATTTTTATATAAAAAACAATTTTTATTGCCTAAATAAATGTTACTGTTTTCCTACAATATCTAAACACCAGCTTCTCAGTTGTGGGTAAAGCTATACATTGACACCCATCCTCATTCTGCTGACTGCTGATTGGATGAATACCTGGGTTTTTAATCCCGCAAAGTGTTCCTTTCACCTTTGATCTCCTGACATCATCCTTACCAATGGCCCTTTTAGCCTTGTTCTCATAGCTCCTGCATATCAGCTACAAGAGACCTATTTTTCTATTAATATTTCAGCTAAGTACACCCACGTCCCAAATTGAGCATTTGTAGCTGCCTTACCTCTGTCAACCAGATACTTCCTTTTCTAATCCTTGCTTCCTCAACCAGCTCTTCACCCACCTGCGGTCTCCAGACCCTTGAGTGTACATTATTCTTTTCCAGTCCATCAACCTGGACCTTAGTATCAGGATTTCAGCAATATTTTCGCTGACCTCCTGGCTTTGCTCACTTCCTTATTGGTAAGTGCTGTTCCAGTCCATAGCCCTGGCCCAAACACCTTGTTTTCCTGATAAGTGCTCTTACTCGAGAGTCACAAAACTGAAATAATTGGCCTCACCACAGACTTACCATGTCTATAGCAGACACTGACAACTGCCTACACTGATCTCATTTTCTCCTCCTTAGTAAGAGAACTCAGATTTTTACTGGTTACACTGAGGGAAAAAAAGACTACATTTTCCAGCCTGCTTTGTGGATAGGGGTAGATAACATGAGTAAGGTTTGCAACTGTGTGCCTGCCATTCTGTCTAACGAAAAAGAAGAAACAATTCGGTAAACTAAAAGGGCCCAATAAAAAATAAGTAGCACTGCTCTTTTTCATTTGAATTTTGAAGCTATTGAAAAATCAGACAAAAGTGTAAGCAGATAGAGAAGGGGGGAAAAAGTCCTCATTATTAGAAACCTTAACTTAGCATGAGAGCCAAAGGAGGACTGCCCACCTCATTCCCCCGGTCTCCAGTCTAGAGCTTAGGACAGACTATTCTGGGATACTCAGGGTAGGGCCAACCTACTTCACGTCACAGACTCCTAAAATTCCAGATAGACACAAAGGAGAAGGAGACCAAATTCCTCATGTCCAACACCACTGATGGATTTGCTTCACATATTTGAGGAATGTGGACAAGGGCTGCCACCCACCTTTCCTTTCTACCAGGGGGAGAATTAAATGGTCAGGCAAGAGGCTGGGAGCATTCATCCTTCCTCATGGAAACCTGAGGAATCGGAAAAAGATTTTTCTGTCCAAACCATCCCTAACATCATCATCATCGTTACTGTTATTGTAAAGCAAATTCATAAAGTTTTGCCAATTTGATTAAAAAAAACTTTTCTTAAGGGCCCTTTCCATTGTCCATTATTTTGTTCAATGGCTTCTATGTAGGATCTATGAGATGCAGAAGTACGTCAGAGTTCAGACTTAGAAAAATAATCATCTCTTCTACCAAAATGCCGTATAATTTATTTCATTTGCCTCTTGATTACGCTTCCAGGAGCACAGAATGCAGTTTTGTACTTAGATGCAACAGCTTCCCTTCACCTTTGTTTCAAGCGAGAGCATCTGTGCTTCTGGATTGCTGTCCCCACTTCATTTGTTACTTCCCTCTTGGTATCACCGGCTTTCTTTAAGTTTTAATGGAAGCTGCCACAAATTTCTTTTATGATAGGATATAAATTATCCATATATAGATGCAGGCAATAAATGCAGTGATGTAGAGAAAATATTAGAAGAGAAATATGCTATCCATGAGCGCCCTTAGATAAAATGTTGGCCAATAAAACTTTGCAGCCTTTATAGAATTTGGATTGGCTCAGTATAGAACTAACTAGTGCCTAAGTAAAGAGATGATGACTATGAATAACGGTTTCAATCCTATCTGTCCAGAGGCTGTGACATTTTCTCTATGCTTATTCTCTTGGACAC
>NW_012152063.1:2240953-2242702 GCF_000956105.1 Propithecus coquereli
GCATGTTATTGGATGAATTGTTTAGTGGAAAAATAGGCTTTTTAAATTGTGAATATAATGACAATTATACACTTATAAAATTAAGTTTTTAAAGCAATATTGTATATTTTTATCTATATAAAGTAACTAAAATATATCTAAGAATAATAAAATCACATTAAACCAAATACACCTTTGTCTGTATTGCAAAGTGCCAAACTAAGGAAGAATGCTTAGTGTACTGGTATATTGAGGGATTTATTTTTAGATGATGTGCACGTCTAAGGATGTGGATGTGTCTAATTTGGTCTTTTCCTATACCAGGTTGTTCTTCCAGTACCTGGAGGTTTACCAGTATTCCAACATATTACGAAGTTTTCAGTCATTACTATGCACAAACTGTAGCGTTTTTCAGTATAACAAAATTATAGGTAAATGTTCTCATGGCTCTTCTCTTTCCTTCAAAATGTTACTGCTTACATATGCCATGCATAAATTCTTGTTTAAAATATGATTTATAATATCCTTATTACCAAACAAAATTGTATACAATAATATATGGTAATAAAATAATCACCAAGTATGAATAATATGTTTTAATGTTAATTCTTTCTGTTACATGTAAGGGAAATGAACACTTACAGTATAGTATTATAACTGTTAGATGAGGGGACTCTATAATATTTAAGGATGTGTTGTCAATAGTTCATAAACTTATAAAATTCTGCCCATTTTGGCCTTTATCTGAATATAAAAAACATGTTCAATAACTTCATAAAATGCTTCTGAAATGAACTGTTTATTAAGTCCTGTGTTACTAGTGTTATAAATGTAATGTCAGTTTCTCAGATTAAAATGCAAAACCCATTTTAATATTTTAAGAATATTTCTGAAAAAATTTGAAATAACCCTGTTAGCTGTATTTTGTGCTTATATTAGAAAAGTTATTGCCCAAACCTAGTCTGTCTCTTTAATAAATGTAAATGACACAGAAGCCTTTTGCCTAAAATTCGTAACTGTTGAACATTCACCAAAAATTCTGCAATTAGAATTGATAGAAGAAAAATTCCTGAAACAGTTTTCATTCTCAACATTTATTTTTATGTTAGTTTTATATTTGTCCTTTACAGTTGTTAGATATTTGTCTCAACAACCAGATCAGAAGTTAGCATCATACTTCATTCTGAACAATTTAGGAAGACTAACACTGAGTCTTTTGTCTGAGAATTAACACAATATTTAGTTTTAACTATTTGAAACAATCAAGTAAAAACCCAGATAATCTATTTCTGATCTCTGCTTGCACTCAGTCAGGTGGCTTCTGTCACCATGAATGAGTTCAGCTTGCCCCCTTTTCACCAAGCCTGCCAAACACCTAGACATGTTGGCCACTCAGGACTAGGCAATGCCTTTCTAATTCCTCTCACTGTCTACAGATTGCCTTGCCTCTGGTTTTACTAATAAAATTGAGAGTATCATCGTAAGTTTGTGTCTTCACCTCAGCAGTGCCGCCATCCTTGGTCTCTTAGACTTACCTCCAGTCTGTGAGGAGAGGTTCCCAGACTGCAAGGTTAGCACCCTTCCTTCCTCGCTCTCACGCACGTGGTTTCTACACCTAGCTTCTCAGAGGCTCTCCTCTGTAGGCTTGCGTGTGTGCAAATCTCCCTCCCTCCTGGAAAAAAAATTACTTGTGTCCCTTTTCTTTATTAAATTAATTCTTTATCTCCTTTCTCTGAAACAGTTTAGATCTGAAATCTGGTTTTGTTTTCC
>NW_012152063.1:2246812-2260265 GCF_000956105.1 Propithecus coquereli
CTATGAGTATGTTAATTGAGATGGCAAGAGAGGCTTGGCAGGTGCGATTAAGTTAAGGACTTTGAGATGGGGAGAATACACTGGGTTATCTGGGTGGACCTAATGTAATCACAGGGGTCCTTATAAGAGGAAGGGTCAGCATCAGAGGAAAGGATGTGATGACAGAGCAGGGGTGTAAGAGAGAGAGAGAGACATTGAAGATGCTACACTGCTGGCCTTGAAGATGAAGGGCCACAAGCCAAGGAATGCAGACAGCCCCTAGAAGCTAGAAAAGGCAAGGAAACTAATTCTCCTCTAGTGTCTCCAGAAGGAACACGGCTCTATCAAGGCCTTGATTTTAGGACTTCTGACTTCCGATACTGCTAAGATAATATATTTGCGTTTTTTAAGCCACTAAGTTTGTGGTAAGGTAATTTGTTGCAGCAGCAATAGGAAATTAACACAATGGTTGTAGATTTTAAGAAAGCAAGAGATACATTTGGGAAGAAAATATTTACACCTCCATGATATCATTTCTAGAGAAAAATTTAAAAAGACATTTTCTGTATCTCTCCCTGGCTAAGACAACTGTGCTATTTTGCAGGGGAGGACCAGGAAGTTCTGGCAGTACTTCCTATCCCTCCTCTCCACCCTCAGATGCCTCAGAACCTGCAAAAGAACCTCCACTTTATGAGGCTGACAGTGGTGCCTAATGGGCTCCAGCCTTGCCTTGGCTTTGCAAAGAAATGTGGAAGAACATAGCCAACTTGTGGTTTCATTACAGCTTTGCCTTAACCAGATGTTTACCTCATGTCAGAAGCCAGGAAAAGCATTGCTTACAGCCCTGCATGTGTTCCTGAAAAGGGGTCCTGATAAATGTGTCTGGTCTTTGCAAATAATCCTACAAATTGGCCTGATTCCTAGAAGAAAAATGGCTTTACTACAGTGGGTTAGAACATTACACAAACAGTGTCAGTTATACATCTTTAAGTGTTTGTTTTGTGTTTAAAATTAACAAAGCTATTTTGGGTATACTTTTTACAGCTCTGTATCTAAGGCATTTGTATATGAAAAAATAAGTTTTTATGTATATAACAATATTATCATCTAGTAGAGTCTAAGACAAGACCATTAAAAGAGAAAAGTGACCCAGAAACTATCAGAAAAGCTGTTTTTTTTTTCCTAAACACAGTGCAGCATATATTTGTTCAGTGCTTTATTTGCTCCATAATTCTACATCCATTATCAGAATTGATTCTGACTACTACACTATAGGTAAGTTTTTATGGAAAAGAAAGAATGCAGAAGATTTTCAACACTACAGAACTACTAACTAGTGGCATCAAAGACTGGACTCGAGTTGTCTGACTTCCAAGTTCAAACTTTTTGTTAATAGTTCAGGGTGGTCTTTGATAAGTTACAGTAAGAAGTGAACCAGTAGTTTAACTACATCCATCAAGCATTTAGAATCTACCTTGAAGTTCATATGTAAACTATGGGTCAATCCCAGATGAATAATAAGGCAGGATTACTATTATGGAATCTGCTGAGGAATTATTATTCCTACAGTTAACGAAATTGAGGCTAGAATGTGAGATAATTAATGCTTATTCTACCTAAAGTGCTCCTCATTTCTATAATAAATCAATATAACCAGATTTAAGAATGATTAGGCCATTTGGCTGAACAATGTTTCAGGAGGTTTCTGTCCTTGATTCCAGTGAGATATGAAACTAAATGTTTCCCGCTGGACATTTTATACCATCTAGGATATTCAAGATGATTCTGCTCTTTCCAGAATTCCATCTTTTCTGGAGAATTAACATGTGCCTCTGCACAAAGGCCATTTACAAGATTTATTCTTATTTTGTATGTATCAAAGTCCTTAATAGAAAACTGAACATTTAAAATGTTATGAGATTATTTGAGTTTAAAGTAAAAGTATTAGAACACTTAGATAATAGAATCCCATATTTCCTTCAATTTTCAAAAAACTGCATTTAAAAATTCCTTTCAAAAAACAAGTTTACCAAACAGATTTTATAATATAGAAAGGAGCTTTTGCTTGTGTCTTTCATATGCCAGACATTCAATATATAATAAATTTTCTCCAGCCTTTGGGGCTTTCGAGGAAGCCATATTTCCATTTTATACTTATTGGAAGTAGATATAGCAGAATTCTTTTTTTTTTTTAAGATATACCAGAATTCTATTCTATTCTGTATTCTGGCTGTGGGTGTGCAAGAGCTTTGAGTTAATGTCTCCTGTTTCATTTCCCATACTATTCTTCACAATGACATTTTATTAGTGATTTTTAATCTCAGTAGCACATTGAGTCAACGTCTCCAGAAACAATCCACAAAATGGTTTTCAATGCATGCTTTATAGGATATTAGTCACCCAAGATGTTAACATGTAGATTATCAAATACATTTGGGAAACACTGGGCAAAGAAAAGTTAATTAGATCACTTTACCACAATTCTCTAATGTGTTAATAATACTGTAATTTTTAAAAAATGGAATTTAGGATGCACTAAATTAATAAAATGCAAGCTTATTTGACGCCAGAACCATTTTCAGAGCTCATCATATGGAGCTGGCATTCCAAGGAAAATACTTCGAGAAAATCTGGTCTAAGGTAAAAGATCTCAGGTTCTTTTCTATGGTCCCTTGGCATGGAGTCCTTAGTTGATAGATATTCTTTGGGATACATAGGATGTATCTGTCCATATTAAGCGATTTGACATTTCTCTACCTAAGCACACAGAGTTATAAGAATTTCCTATATTTCTCTACTCCATTCTCCAATCCAGCTTTTCTAAGTGTGGAAGAGTTTAATGTTATCTCCACACCTGAAATATTCACTGTATGGTCTCCATATCACTTATAAATATATTCTCAAATTTTCTTTTAATCAGACTTGACTATTAGATAACGCTTGTGGTTCAGCCCTATTGTTATATTTTGGCCATCTGCAGAAAGCGTTTCACTGAGTTTTGTTTTGGTATTTTTGATCATAGTTTTCATTGAGGGTTACTAGGAAAAAGCAATATAGTTAAGCCCCTTAGAAAAGATCCATATGCCTTTTTTTTAAGTTTTAGACCTAGAAAAGACCATAATTTTTCCTTATCAAACTGTAAATGATTCCCTTTTTATTTTGAACACCAGGAAGCTTAAAACCAAATGAGGTCACAACTAGTGCAATGATTTATGTCCTTAAAGCCTCCCTAATTGTGTTATATCTTCACCTTTCACTAGCTTGCGGTAACCTTCTACTATTTTCTCTAGTGTTATTTTGCGTTTATGTTTTTTTCATGCTACATACTATTTTATTTTATGCATTCTTGCACTAATGAAATTCAAGTCCTTCTCCATCCCCCCTTGCCCGCCACTCCCCACCAACACTTTTTGGTAATGATTTGGAAAAAAGAACAAAACAATGGAAAGAATAGAAAAAACCCATTCTGGTCACAGTCCTGACTGCTAGGAGTTGTGGTACCAGATATAAATAATGCTGGGAGAGTGTTTAACATTCATAGTTCAATTTGGGATTCGCTTCCACAAAGCTCATGGTAGCAGATTTTTTTTTTCTGATTTTATAATGGTGTCAATATACACGAGAGGTTCCAGATCCTTCGGTTCTCCTTAATTGCACCACAGATGCGCCCGTGTTTTTTAAGTTTCCCAGCTGACCCAGATGATCAGCTCTATCTCTGATTAGATCCAGGAAAGTGTCATGGATTTAATTGACTAAGTGGAGCAGGGCCGACCTGCTGGCAAGTTAACGGGCATGCGTCTCTCCTGTGGGTGCCCTTCGCGGAGGTTCAGGAGGAAGTGACCACTGCGCCCCATTAGCCAGGTATGGAAAACAAACTGTCGCCTTCTAGGGGTGGACAGGCTAGTCTCTTCTATTTCTAAGGTCCAACCTCTTCCTAATGGGACAACGGACCGGACCCTGTCTGCAGAGGGCGGCACTGGCGGGGCAGAAGCTAAACGTGCACGGCGCTGCGACAACAGCCCCTGTGCGTGAGCAGAGCCCGGCACGAGGAGCCTGCGGGGTCTGCAGGAACCGCCGGTCGGACGCCACCCTCGGGCCTCCAGCCTCACCACCTCCAGGCAAGGCTCAAGCCCTCTGAGTTCTTGAATGACCTGGCTAGAGGAGGTACAACTGGACTCTGCTGTCTGGTGGTTGGCAGCTAGGCCAATTTGGAAACGAAAACATGTGACGGTATTCACAACTCTAGATCATAGAGCAGTTTACACCTATACAGTAATAAACATATTTTTCCTATGCCCTGGTTTGTAGTAAAAATAACTTTTATTTTTCTACTTTAATTATTCCATCTTTTTCAAAGGAAAAGTGACTTTGAGGGTCCCTCGAGTACTTTACAGGAAGAGAGACATGGTGGTAACTGTGATTTGGCTTGCAGGTGTGATCTTGCTGTCTCTGTCTCTTTCTATTTTGCATATTCTTTTTTAAATTAGTTTTGATCGACCAAATATTTAAGATGTTAGGTTATATATATTGCAGCATTTTTGTATCCTCACATGTATGTTAATCCCCATATATATTTTTTTTCCAGTTTTAGTGAGGTATAATTGACAAATAAAAATTATATATATTTAAGGTGTACAATGTGACGTTTTGATATATATGTGCATTGTGAAATAATTACAATGAAGCTAATGCAATTTCTTGAATGAACAAAAAATAAGCAAAAGTATCATCTCCCCAAATCATTGTCTGGAGGAAGTTCTTCAAAGAAATTGAATTGCAGATCAGTTTTCATCTTTGCGAACTGTACTGTAAGATCCTCCCACATCCAGCTTTTCAGACAGTGTTGACTAGAAGGTAGCTGGGCAGCCCCTGCTTCAGGACTCGAGAGGGATGACCGGGAGCAACTGGGCCTGGCACAGGAGCCCACCTTGGCAGAGCCTGCTCCTGCAGATGAGGCTGGTGCTGAGTAATGGGCCAAGTGACACACAATGTCCAGGCAACCAGGTAGGCAAAGAATGCTGATGCAAAGTGTAGGCCCAAGTGCCAACCAAGAGGCACACCCCTTCCAGAGGCTCAGTTTCGAGGTTGGAGGTAGAGTTGTGTAAGAATTTGGCGACTGTGTATTAATGTAGCTCCATGCTTCTGTGCATCTGTGGCATGTACTGGCCAGAGACACTCTGTTTTTCACATTTACACTCACTGGAACAACACAGACCATTATGGATTGTGTTCACACTGGAAGGAAACGATATGTTTCCTACAATGTTAGAAAAGAACTTAGAGATCCTGTCATCTTTACTCCTTCATTTTACAAATGGGAATACAGAAGCCGAAGAGGTAAACCAACTGTCCTAATGCAACATCGCTAGTCATAAACAGATGCCCACATATTCTGGTAAGAGCAAAATCCATTTTATTCACAATCTCAAACATTAGGACTTTATTACCATGGAATGAAGATCATCCAGCAGTGCTTCTTGATCTTTAACAGGTGCAAGATTCCCCGAAGGATCGTGTTGAAGGCAGACTCTGATCCAGTGGGTCTGCTTAGAGCCTGAGAGTCTACATTTCTAACAAGCTCCCAGGTGGTGTCTCAATGGCTGTCCTGTGCTTTTGAATATTTAGTGTTTATAGGCAACACCCTGGCCTGGTGTGTGTGGACATGAGCCTCCAGCAGAAAAGGAAGCAGGGCTTCCCACCAGACTAAGTTCTTTCCTGGAACGGTGAGGAGTTCCCATCAGAGAATTCTTTTGCTATGCCTAAGACACATAGAATTTCTTGTGAAAGATTTCTTCAGAAATAAAGCAAAACTAAGAAGATGGGTCATTTAAATGTCTTCTTCTATTTTTGTAAATGCATAAATCGTATTCCTGAGTGCGTCCTTGGCAGAGGGACCTTCTCATAGTTAAGAAAGCTCATATTTGCATCTCCCATTCAGTCTGAGCATGCTTTGTTTCTCTTAAGTAATAATCAACATTGCAAAATTGCAACCAGGCAATTGTTCCTAGCAAAATGTTCCCAGGAAACAAGCTTTCGCTCATCGCAAGTTCCCTTCCCTAACCCACATCATTCCCTCCTGTGTGCACTCATTCATGGGTTTCCGAACCTCAGCACTATTGACATTTGGGCATGAATCATTCTTTGTTGCGGGGCTCTCCTGTGCAGCCTAGATGGGTTCTAGTGGGCTCTGCCTACTAGATGCTAGCAGCACCCCACCCCCAGTTGTGACCTATCAATGTCTCCAAACAATGCCAAATGTCCCCTAGGAGACAAAATTTTCCTCAGCTGAGAACCACCACTTTAAAAAATATCTTATACTATGTTGGAAAGGATAACTAGCTTAAAACATAGAATTATATAGTTTTAGATCTGAAAGGAGCTTTACTGCATTCTAGGGTCACACACTGAATTTGGTTTAGAAAGACCTGTTGGGTACAATTCTTTCTAATCAAATGATAAATTCAAGGTATTCAGTTAAGGAAAAATCCTAGATTTCATGTCTAGTTTGAGTCTTTGTTAATGTGGTGGACAGTGGGAAGAAATCAACTCCATGGTCATCAGTGCAAGCTTTAGAAAAGGTAAGACCAGAGCTGTATGCACCCCCAACAGGACCCCAGATCAGGGAATATCCAGCTGGGTTGTGAGATGTCTTCAGTCTTATCTGAAGTGAAAACTTGCAAACACCACTTCAAGTTCCCTATCCCCTACTTACCCCACAGCTTCTCAGCCATCTAGCCAGCTAGCTAAATTCTGGAGCAGCTCATGTTGACATTCAGTGACAGTCAGCTAAAGATTTTGAGGGAGTATGTTTTACTGATATTTGATTGACTAAAGAAGAAGAGAGAGAGCAATTAATCATGTCTTCACCTAAATGCTGAGCAAAAGTGATCTACTAATCACTTGTTCTTAGTTGTGTTATCTCACTGTTAAAAGAACTCTGACATAAAATATATATATTTAACATTAAGTGCCTAAAAACTAATTTCTTATTCATAGATTCTGTAACATTGTTTAGATATGACAGCCTAAAAAATTTCATGTAGATGTTAGTTATTTATGGTACTAACGTCAATAGCTTGAGGCCCTAGCACAGGGCCAGTGTAAAGGGACCTTTTTTCCCTTCTCTTGTACTGAAATAAAGAAACAGCCATTCTCTCTCAGTTTTTAGCTGGAGATGACACCCATTGCCTGCCAAAGAGCATGGTGTGCTGCTTTGCAGCTGCACTCACCTCCTCCCTTCACACTCCACTAATATTTCTTGTCCACCCACCTCGTGCCAGATACTAATTCAGGCACCGCCATGTAACTTATCCTATTTGATTTTTATGAGTCAGTACATTTGGGCACTAATGGGGAATCTGAGGAAAAGCATTAGGCTAATAAGACCAAATCTAGAGTTTTTTGTGCCTCAGAAAAATTAAAAATGAGTATTTGAATGAATTTGAAGTATCCAGATTAACTAGACATTCATTACTTTCTTGCTTGCATGACTTCTTTATGCAACAGATGTACTCACAAAATTTGGAAGCAAGCTGCAATTTTTTAAGTCGAAATATTTTAGTGTGGCTCCATAATATTTAAGATTCATGCAGTAAATTTGCCTTTGATAAACAGAGCATACTTTGGTAAAATGACTAGCCAGTCTAGTTGATTTTAATTCTGAATTTTTACTTGGTAGTTTGCTCAAAGATGGACATATATGTTTTCCCAAGTCATCAATGAAATCTAAGCCAACAGCAGATCATATTTTGACAGCAATGTAGAAAACTTAGATATTTGGTATAGGAATCAATATTAACACCAATACTTAGACCAATCAAAAGGAATGTACATCTGTATGCCTCGAATGATATCTATGTTTGTATTAGTTTTCTATTGCTACTACAACAAATTGCCTGAAACAACACAAATTTGCTATCTTACAGTTCTGGAAGACAGAGACTCAAAACCTGTCTGACTAGGCTTAAGGTATTGGTAGAGCTGGTTCCTTCTGGAAAATGAGGAGAATCTATTTCCTTGCCTTTGTCAGCTTCTAGAGGCTATCTGCATTCCACGGCTCTTGGCTTCTTCCTCATGTCATCCCAATATCACATTTCCATCTACTAGTTCTCTAATGTCCTGCCTCCCTCTTATAAGGACTCTTGTGATTACACTGAGCCCACCCCAGTAATCCAGGATAATCTCCCCACCTCAAGATACTTAATCGCATGTGCAAAATCCCTTTTATTATACAACATAAGGTACCACAGTCACAGGTTCTGAGGATTAGGACTTGCACATCTTTCAGGGACCATTATTCATCCTACCACAATGCTGAAACAAACCTCAAACTAAACTTAGTAAAGAATTGGTAGAGAGCCAACTGATTACCTAAGTCAGTTTAAGTAAATAAGAAATAGATCGGGAAAAAATTTAATGCGTGATGAATTTTAATCCAAGGTACCGATACAAATCTGGGACTTTCCATTGTTACAGCAAGACTGAAAATAATTCTTGGAAGATAATTGAAATACCCTATAATTGTAACTTGCTCCTGGGAAATGAAAGGAAAACTAAAAAATTATTCAGAAAACCCGGAAGTTGGCTCTATTTAACAAAGACGTTGATAAATAACAATATCATAGAACACGGGTTTGGGGTTATTATCTAGAAAGATTAATGAGCTTGACTGGAATCATTTATTTTTACCCAGATGCCATTTATGAGCAATTCTATGTATTTATGAAAAGCTGGTTTAGGATTAGAATATGGTGTAGATATCTTCTCCATAAGCACTGTGTCCTCACCACCCTGAGTGAGCTCTCTTAGACATATTGCTTGCTAAGCAAAGTGCACTTTATGGATACCCGAAAAGCCCTCACTTCACCACTATGCAATCTATGCATGTAACAAAATTGCACTTGAATCCCATAAATTTATGCAAATAAACAAAAGGCAAACATAAGCAGACTTTCTTAAAAAAAAATACAGTTCTATTTATCTTCCAATAGATGTAAAAATCATTATAAACTATAAAATGCATTGGCTGTACTAGTTCATTCAATAAATATTTCAATAGTTATTATTAAGATAAATAGTATATACTTTGATGGAGACATGAAGATGGATATTATTCTCGAGTCTAAAAAGCATGTGTAGGGTGTTTGTCTCCTCTCAAGCAGATTTGTGACCAGCTTAAGCAATAGAGTTCAGTAGAAGTAATGCAAAATGACTGTCCAAGGCAAGGTCAGAAAAGACCAGGAAGCTGGAAAGACCACGAATGTTAGGTAGAATGAACATTCACTCTCAGAGCCCTGGCCTACCATGTAAAAAGTCCAACTACTCTCAGGCTGAGAGGGTGAGGGGAGGAGGCCAGGCCACGTGGAGAGCCCACGTGTCAGGTATTCCAGTTGACCGTCTCAGCTGCAGCCGGCATTCAAGTCATTGCAGCCCAGGCACCAGATTTGTGAGTAAAGCCGCCTCCAGATGATTCCTTCCCAATGCAATTCAAGTCTTCTGTAGCTGTTGGAGCCTTCTCAGCTGAATTCCCTACACCATGGAGTGGAGAGAAACGATGCCTGCTGTGCCAGGTCCAACTTTCTGGCCCATACAATCTGTGAGTATAATGAAATGATGGTATTTTCTATCACTAAGTTTGCGGGTGATTTGTTACACAGCAAGGATAACTAGAAGAGTCTTCAAGGCTGACTAAAAATTAATGTAACGAAAGGGTAAATGAAACTTTTTGTGTTAACCTAGAATTGTAACCGAAGCCATAAAGCTGACAAAATGAGGTGTTATAAGTATATCAATTTTCATGAGAGCTGCCCAAAATAGGGCCAGACCAAGCAGCAGCAGAATAAGCCATTGCATAATCACAGCAGCCCTAGTGTATTTAAGGACAAGACACTTACTTTGTAAATCCTCATTTATTGCTAAGAATAAAGAAGTGCTTGCCTCACCTCTACTGGTCATCAATTTAGGTGATAACCTAAGCCCCTCCCTTGACAAATGAATCAGAACCTCTGGGGGTGGATCCAAAAAGTGTTTTTTTTTTAAGCTACCCAGGTGATTGTAATGTGCAGTCAGGTTAGAGAATAATTGCAAGCAAACGCACCTCCGGGAAGCTCTCCAAAGAGTGTGGACTGAAGATCTTCGAGAAGGTAAGAGTGCGGCCTTATGCTGGAAAGTACTATAGCGTCCTCGGGCAGGCCTGCTTGCTTGCTGTAGGACCGTGGCCCAATTTGTTGGCCTCTGGTCCTCACATTCTTTATGTTTAAAATGGCGTTAATGTTGCCACCTACCCTCTGTGGGGAGGCTGCAGTGAGGACTAAACAAGATAATTCACACACGCCATGAACTCTCTGGTCCTGGTAAGGTAGAAGTGCTCAAGAAAGGAGCTGCTGTTAATATAAGGTTAGCTTGGAAATTTGCAATGAAATGCTGCCGTGTAAGAAAGTTCTTTCGAGTTTGTCAAGCACTTCATAAATGTATTTGATTTCAGCTATGTTAGCATCCAAACAACTTTGCCAGATTGACTTTTTATTAGATTTTTCTCAATGTCAAGAAAAACTATGCTTTGCTTCAGGAACTAGTATTCATTTTTCTTAATTTGGATGCTACGAATCTTGCAGTCAATTTGTGTCTTTGCTTCAGATTTAGAAAACTAAACTGGTCTAAATCTCAGAACTGAATAAAACTGGCTTTATTATTCTCTCTTTCCTTTTATTCCTCTTATGCTTAAAATTTCAGCTTTCATTTTATACTTTTACATAACATATATATGTTTTTGTAGGGTGACTCAAGTACTTTGTGAAGTGGGACCAATATAAGTTATTTATATTAGAAGAGAAATGATGAAATCTAGACTAAATAGGTAATTGCTTAATGGAAAACTTCAATTAAAGCAGAGAGTTATGAAAACCTGATAAATACAGGACTTAAAATTTTTATTTTTAACCAAAAACATATAACCATGTATTTTTAATTTTTTTGATATACAGGTAGTGCCAAGCCCTTGTCTTTAGAAACGGATCTACTGACAGAGCTTCTCACACTGTTATGTATCTCCCAACCCTGTAATTAATCAACTACTGTTCCCATTTTTTTAAGAACAGAATGAGAACTTAGAGACACTTTTAAAGAATAGTAAAGAATCCTTCTGGACTGTTAATATTTCCTCTCTAATCTTTAACAGTTTTCTTGCCCACATCAAATTCAAAAGCATTTTTTTAGTGACTCCCTTTCTCAAAATGTTTTAAAACTTTTAACCAAATTTTCATAAGAGTAGTAAATTTCTTCCTCCGTGCACTTCTTTCATTTGTAATATTTATAATTACAAGTTTGGGTTTGGGATAAACTGAATCTGAGTCAGGACACAACTCAAATGGTGGACAGAAAAGTACCCGAGGCCACTGTCCAGTGGCTTGTTGGTTGTAAGTGGTCTGTGTTCTCTGGTTTTGGTCTGTATGCTTTGGACAAAGTGGGAGCTTTGCAAAAATGGTTGACATAGAAAAATAGCAAAATGAATAGGCCCATATAAAAATAGATGGCTGAACATAGCAACAAGAACATTCAGAAGTATCCAAATACACAGACGAACATGAGTGCATTATCATGGGCTAGTGTGTGTACATGGCTGTGTGTGTGGATATATGCGTGCTTGACCTTAGATGATTCATTTTCATTCTCTTCCTCTTGTGGTATTGCTTTCGCAAGGACCTGGCAATACCTTTTATTGGGTCGCCATTTCCAGAATTAATGCAACTTTCGTTTTTATATTGGTTCCATTTAGTTCAAAGGGTGTTTCCTAAGCAGATGTTTGCTGTTCTTTAATATTTCTGGGAATATTTTAGAATTTTTTTAAATTAAAAAAAATTATAACACAATACATCTGGTAGAGCACATTCTTCCCCTCATGACTCTTTTTTATTTTCCTGATCATTGTACCTCAATATATAGAGTAAATCTTAACTTGCTGGACTAACTTCATAAAATAATGGATCTCTTTAAACTACCTACTGGCAGATTTAATATTGAGCAATGAAAGCGACTAAATATTAAGGGAAGAGTTAAAGTTCTACCCCTTCTGCAGCCAAGTGTGACAGGTAGCAACGTGTCACCTGAGGCTTTCTAGAACACTCAGAGAAAAGGAAATTCACTCCTCCCAGGGTGGGAGGAAGGGTCTTGGTGATGGGTGTGAATTTTTTTCCAGGTGCACTCAATGAAAAGCAAGTAAGGCAAAAGCTTTTATCTAATGGCCATTAAATCAATCAGGGAAATCTGTAGAAATGTATGTTTTAGGTATATTTTAAATATGGCATTTGGACCAAGAAGAGGCTCCTACAGGACCTTGGGATACAAATTGTTCACTTTAAAGAAGGCAATTTTAAAAATAAGTAACTTGCCACAAATTACCAAATAATGAAGTACAGGTGTACCTTATCAGAGCTCTCCCATTCACTCTACCAAATATTAAGGTACATTTACTCTCTAGATCCCTTTATGGATTCACCTCTGCCCATCTTAATGATTCACATGACAAATTAAGAAGGAGATTTGTAGAAATACAACCGTATTAAGTTCAATCACAAAGTTCAACTGGACAAGCGCCAATCTCTCTGCTCTGTGATTACAGATTACTGCAAGCTTCTGAGAACTGTTGGGAAGCATGTCTAACTGTGCCTTGCTATTTTTAATCACACAGCTTTCAGGTTTGAGGTTTTATGATAAATTCTAAAATTTATCCCAAAGTACTTTGTTCCAATGAAGCATTCAGTATGTGAATATTCTAGGGGTGATATATTTTCATTAATAAAATCTTTCTATTAATTATGTTAGAATATATGTCTTCAAATACTTTAAACGTGGAGAAATGTTAAATCTTTAGGCAAATTACATACAAAATAGTAAGCACCTTTATTTTTCTTCTCCAGAGACCAAAGGATTAATATGAATATGTCAAATGGTCAGTTTAAGTATTTATAGTAAGACAAAGTTGATTATAATTCACAGAAGAAATGCTAGCCAGATGAATAATTAACATTGTGTGGCTCAAAGCCTAGTAAATCAGTCATGGACTGAAGAGTAGCATGAAAACACTAAAAGCATTAGTCTCTAAGGTGCAGTTCTTGCCTCCTAAGAAGTGTATCAGAGATCCACTGAGGTACAGGGAGTTAATACCAGAATTTAGAAATTTAAATGTACGTCGTATGTGAAAACAAAGCAGGCAAACTTTACTGATATTTGATCCACTCTTCAACACCAGTGTCCATAGTGCATTTCTGATGTCATGAGTCATAAACTTCTTATGAGATATCCCAAGAGTAGGACAGGAGCTCTACAACCCAGAGTAGAGAGGTAGTAGCACCTGTAGTTATTCTGCCTCTTAACATTTAGAGACTTATTGCAATTTACCTATGAAAAATTTTTGTTTCAATTTTCTTCTAGATGTCAGAATAATTTATCTTGATTTTACTAATTGATTTCATTGCTT
>NW_012152063.1:2260725-2277135 GCF_000956105.1 Propithecus coquereli
GGGTTATTATCTAGAAAGATTAATGAGCTTGACTGGAATCATTTATTTTTACCCAGATGCCATTTATGAGCAATTCTATGTATTTATGAAAAGCTACTACTATTGTTGTAGTAGCAATAGAAAACTAATACAAACATAGATATCATTCCAGGCATACAGTTTGAACTTCACCCCTCTGTGTCTTTAAAAAATATATTTTAGAGAACTTAAAATATCATTGTACCACCTTCCAGGGCCTGAACAACTTTGCAATGGGTGGACCATTTCATTAAATTTAGATTCTTTAAAGGAAAATCCAATTTGGAGTGTGTGTTTAAAATACTCCATCTTTGAGACAAACCTGAAAAAGTAATATAGAACTGTTGTAAAAGCATGCAAATAGTCCACAACTTCAGGATGTCCTGAAGGTGTCTCCTCCTCTCACGGGATTTAGAGAATGAGCTGCTCACAGATACATTCTGTGTGCTTGTTAATGTATTCAGAAGAATGCTGTCTGTATGTTTCATTGCAGCTATATTGTCAAAGGACTGATTACGAATAATGTCAGTCATTCAGTGGCAGGGTACAATTGTCTAGAACTTCTTTGCTGAGTAAAGTCACAGACGATGGTTTTCAGTTGGCAAGAAAAAGTTAAAAATCACTCACAGGTTGTCTATTTTAATAGTTGCACGTAGTAACTGGTTGGTGTTTGTCACATCCAGAGCAGAATCTGCAATAATAGACTCATGTTTGGTACTTTATTTATCCTACTACAACTTTATTTTGTTGATGTTTTCTGATAATTTTGATGAATTTGTTGATAATATGAATTATTCAAATGTATTTGATAATTTGTTGTGTATAAATGCTGTAACTCTTTTTTGAATCTTTTTACCAGCAACCTTTGCAAAAATAAGTTCAAATCAGCAATTCATTTAACAATTATGTGATTTTCAGGAGATTTTCATTATTCGAAGAACACCATATTTTTATCATGCCCTTTGAAGGACAAACCTTTTTCATTTAAAAATGTAATAACTGCAAAGATCCTTTTTAGCACTTAAACATAATACTAAATGTTCTGTCTCTTCTATTGCGCAAGATGTTGATCTGATGGGTTTTTATTTGATTTACATGTAATCCAAGCAAATATAGTTTTTCTTTCCATCTGTACTACCAAGACTTTGTGAGGTCCTTTTGTCTATAGGAAGTACACAGATCTGTCTGCTTTATAAGCAGTGTTAAACCATAAACTTATAATATCTTCAGAGAGATTAAACATTATTTTTTATAATAGAGGTATCTAAAAGAAACCTGAGTAGATTAAAATATTTAATATAAACGTTCTTAAAAACTTTCAATTTTAATTAAAATTTGCATCCACTGAGACTCTTTTGACACTGAGTCTACTCTGCTTTTCATTAAAAGGTGAAGTCTAATAGAACTTCAGAGATCAGATAAATCCTAAAAATCCCTTAGGCAGGGCCAAACTAAAGCAAAATTCTGTAGAAAGTAATTTTTCCCTCCCTGGTCTTCTTCCAAAACATTTATTCCTCCTTCTTCTATATCCCCCAAGGTATACTTAATCCGAATCCCATACATATTTAATTTCAATTTTATGGTGCAATTGCTCATAAAAATTTAGCCCAGTGGAGGTCAAAGCCTCTCCCTTCTTTTGTCGAAGTTTGTTAACTTTACATTACTTGCAAAAGAATAGCTCCTTTTTCCATAAGCCTTCTGTGTCTTTAGAGAATTAACCTGCTGTGTGGTTCTAATCACATTTTTCCCTGCTGCCACAGCAAACAACCAGTGTTTGGAAATCAAGTCAAATTGATTTAAATAAAAAGAAATGAGAATAGCTATATGGCATGATTTCAAATGAGTGTTTTCCTTTTTATCATTTGTTACCCTTTTATCAGAAAACAGACCAAAGCCCAAAGTGCTTGCTTATTTCACTAGGAAGAAATGTGATGATTCAGTGAGTTACTCCCTATAGAACCAATAGAAAGCAGATGTTTCATTCACCCGCCTTACGCCTTGCAATAGGTGCTGGTGCTTGGCAGCCCTGTTTGTAACATCATATACAGCATATCTGCATCCCAGTGTGGATTTGTGTTATCAGAAGTCACGTGAAGGCTTGCTGCTCCACTCCCATGTGAACGCTAGGCAAGTGGGATGCATTTCGTTTATCACAACTTTGAGCCAAAATAAATTTGCCCAGATCTACACAGGGCCATCACGTTAGTCTAAACCTAGGTTCTTTAGTAAATGTGCAACTTCAAACTATCCTTATACCTCCATGGAAAATCTTACCCAGGTCAAATTAATTACTTCCCAATCAAAGAAAACAGCAGGCCAAGATAAGAATGATCTATGATATAGGCTATTTTAATCATAAAGTTGGCAGAATGAGCCCTACTGGTTTCATAGATTCAGGCTTTATCTTTGTCACTGTAAGCAATCATTCTGGGAAACTGCCGCCTAAAGTACATGGATGAAAGTAGTATTTTATTACGTATATTAATTTTTATGTTTCTTATTAAAAATTAATCCATGTCAATTATAGAAAAGTAAGAATATTATAGGTAAGCATATATAAAAAATGCAAACTAATCTGTAATCCCACTAGTAGGAAATAACCATGGTTAGTTAGCATTCTGTTAGACATATGTCCAGACATTGTAAACTCATCCTAAGGCCCTTGCACTGCTGTTTCTTCTGCTTAAAGTGTTCTTTCTTAGATCACATGTGGCTGCTTCATTCAGGTTTCAATTCAGATGTCCCCTCTGAAGAGAGGTCTTCCCTAGGCAAAGTAGCCGTATCCCATCCTCAGTCACTCTCTATGGCATTACCCTATTTTATCTTCTCTACAGCCCTTTGCAGTAGCTGCAATTCATTTGTCTGTGTTTGTAGTATGTTTCTCACCACTTCTACGTCACCTGTGATTTCTAGAGTCTAGAACAGCGTCAGGCACATTTTTGTTTTTCAGGAAATGTTTGTTGGCCTATTGACTGGAACCAACCATACCACGAACATTATTCCATTCAGTAAATATTTCCCTAGAACATCATGCAGCGGTTCTATCCTGTGGCTATGTGTGTATAGAAATGTGTATGTCATAAATTATTTTTATTGGTCAATCTACAATTACAGGACATTTTGGTGATTCCCAATTTTTCACTATGCTAAGTGTATAATGATAAGCATCTTAATAGCTACATTGGTGTGCACACCCAGGATTATTAGAAAAATTCCTAAAAGTGGGATGGCTGTATTAAAGGGTATATACTTCTTAAGGCCTCTGGCAATATGCATTGAATTCTGAGGCAGAAATATGAAACCAATCAACACTCTTACTAGTGATGTAGCAAAGTGCTCACTTACTCTTGCCAATCTCTGAGTATTTTTATTTAAAAATCCTTGCCAGCGTTACTTTTAATGTGAAAACTGAGTTGAAATTAAAAATATTTTGTGTGTTTGCTTGTGCCAAGCAAGCACTGAGGAAAAGTGACCAGATGTAAGTCTCAAGATCACTTGTCAGGGCATTGATCATGACATGCCTCTGAGCATCCTCTCACTGTCAACCAGACCTCCTCTTGCTGTTATACATTTTTCCTTCTTAGTTGCAAAACTGAAACTGTCTCCAAATGGGCTGCTTTAAACTGTAAATATTATCTGATGTATTTAGATCCAGTAACATTCTAAATTTAGATCTCATTATTTTTGTTTACATCTAAAAATTATACAAGGAGAAATACGTCTTAGGCCAAAAACCAATTTGGTTTGGCTGTGGTACAGTCAGCCCTCCGTATCTAGGGGTTCTGCATCTGTGGAATCAACTAACCACAGATCAAAAATATTTAGGGGAAAAAAATGGATGGTTGCATCTGTTCTGAACATGTACAGATTTTTTTTCCTTGTCATTATCCCTTAAACAATACAGTATAACAACTACATTCATAGCATTGACATTGTACGAGGTATTAGGTATTATAAGTAACGTAGAAGCGATTTAAAGTAGATGAGAGGGTGTGTGTAAGTTATCTGCAGATACTCTGCCATTCTGTTATACATAAGAGACATGAGCATCTATGGATTTTGGCATTGTGGGGTGAAGGGGTACTGGGACCAATTCTCCATGGATACTGATCAACAATTGTGTTTGGAAATTATTGCCAAATAGCTAAAACTCTTCATGAGAATTATAAAAATACTATTAACATCTGAGTATTACATGGATTTAATGAGAAATTAAGTCTGTTTCCTCACAGACCTGAGCAGAAACAGAATGGGGTAGATGAAGAGAGCTCTTCCTGTGTGTTCGGAGCGTTCACACATTCCTCTGCTCAGAATTCACTAACTTGGTCAAAAAAACAAGATCTGAGCATGGACTCAGTATAAGAATGTGCATTGTAATAAGGAGAACACCAAAAAATATCACAATTGATCCCCGAACCCAAATATACTCTTAACTCCTAAAAATAAATACGAGGTACAAAAAAAAGCTTCAAGGCAAGAGTTTTGAGTGCTCTCAGGCAGTCTCTGACAGAGTGAATTTTTGTTTCTTGGAAGAAATCAGGTACGGAGGGTTATGGAGGACAGCACGCGACCTGGCAGATGGGGAACTAGAGCCTGAGCTGACTGTGGAAACCAGCGTTGGAGTCAGAAAGCCAGGTAGGAAGATTAAAGAGTCTCTTGACCAAATCTGCGTATGTGGGAAGGAGTATTATTTGTTCAGGAGATGGACAGTGGGTGCCAGGTGTGGGAAACAGGGTTGGGGACATTGGCTACAAGCAGACCCCAGAGGGCCTTCTCTAATAGTGTGAGCAAGTTTGTTGAGAAGTTTACTCATTGAGGGAAATCAAATGGTTACAATAATATGTTTGTGATACAGTTTAATATCTTTCAGTAGAAGACAATATTTCAATAAAAGTTAAAACTTCATCTATCCTTTTCTAGGTAGATGGTGGACAATAAAAACCTGACAGACCCAATTGCCCTCAGAAATAATCTAAATTTATAACTTATGAGTTAAAAACTTCCATCATGGATTCCAAATGGCCTTTTCAGTTTTGTCCCTTCAAGTATCATATGTTCCAACCAATCCAGGTGACTTACTGGTTATTCCTTTCCCGTTGTTACCTTTGCCTTCGTTGTTTTCTCTGCCTGAAAAGTACAGATCTTCCCATGTGCTTAATGTCACCTTCACAATCCAATTCAGTGGGGTCCTTAGCTGGATACTATCTTCGCTGTTAAGTATTTCTTATATCCTCCGCTGGATCAATTCCCTCTTTTCTTTGTGCTACAGACTGACACATTCTGCCCTGATAGTTATTCCTATTCTTAACTTTAGTCCCCAGCTGAATTCAAAACTTCCTGAGGACAGATAACATGCCATTCTTTTTTAAAAAATCAAGTCAAATGTTTCAATAATTTTCCCTCTTTTAAACTAATTCATACTCATTATAAAATGTTAGAAGAATAAAGTCAAAGATTATCCATTGTTCTATCAAGTAAACACATATATTTGTATCGTGGATGCTTTTTCATGCATATTTTTGTCATTGTGATATTGCCAAATATGAACTTATATATAATAATAATAGCTAATATTAAGTGTTGATAGGAACTAGATACTGCTTTAAACTCATTCATATGTTAATTAAATGTCTTTACAAGAACCATGTGGGATAGTTAGCATTTTTATCCCTCTTTACAGATACAGAAACTGGCCCAGAGAGGTTATGTCACTTACCCAAGGACACACAGCTAATGCGTGAGGATTTGAGAAATGTCAGGCTGGCCCCAAGATACCACTGCTTTCTGAAAAAACTCAAATATCTTTTTAAGTGGGAGCAAGATGTTCCATCATGTTGACATTGAAATACATAATTTACTTAACCATTTCTCTGATATTGACATTTAAGTCGTTTTTATTTGTCATTTAAAATGGCATCGTAATTGTCATTTTGATACCTGAGATTTACTTAAGATAAATAATCCAAGTAAATTGTTGGGTCAAAGTATATGCTGATTTGAAGGCCCCTGATGCATATTACCAAATTGTTTTCCAAAAGAGTTTTAAAAATCATGGTTCCTGGAGCAGTTCACGAGAGGGTGCTGTAGTGATCATATATCACTAACACTGATATTTTAAAAATTTTTTCATGGTTGTTAATTTCATAGGTACACGTATTGTCATAATATTAATTGGTGTCTTTTCCATTTCTAGAGAGGTAGATACTTTTATTCAAATTGCCTTTTGGCATCTTCTTTTTTGTGGCAGTCCATTCCAATTCTTTGCCTATTAATTTATTTTTAATCAGCTTGAATGAACAAGTCTATAATTGAAGTAATAAAATATGCCTGTTGGAATTATTATAGACTATATCTCTGTTTAGTTTGGCTACCTATTTCAGTTATTTCTAGAAACATAACATTTTTAAAATTATATCTTTTGATATTTCAATTGTAATTTCTTCTAGCCCTTTTAAATCTATGAAGCCCTTGCTTCTTTGGAGACTTATTATATATTTCTATTTTCTTTTAATTTAAAAAATATATATTTTTAACAAGTAATTCTTATTTTATCTGTAATTGATTTGATACTATAGTTGAGACCAAGATCAAAATATAAGAAAAATATATTTTCTCTAAACATTTAATCAGTTCACACCAGTGGCTCTGTCTTAGTCCTGTACGTACATTTTAGAGGGCTCAGCATAGAACCTTACAAAATCCAGGCACAACATAAAAGCTTGTTATACCTTGTCTGGGACTTTGGTTTTATGCCATTGGCTATGATCGGAAGAAACAACTTAAAGTCATTGAAATGAAAAGTCAGTGGTGCAGTGCCTTATTGAATGTTGCAGTTTGGCTTTGCCATTTCTTCCAAGATTCTTTTAATAAAAGACTTCTTTCAAAAGAGGAAATAAAATGCCTAAAGAAAGATTTTAATGTTTCTGTAAGAAAAAAGTATGTGGTACCATGGGCAGGGATTCTTTGAATTTTCCTTTCATTATCTTATGCTGTAGCAAATAAGTATTTAAATTACAGCACAGTTCAGACATGGTGGCTTTAACATTCATACAAGACAAAAACTTTTACAAAATAAAAGGCATATGACTAATACTGAAACATTAAACATTACAAATAATATTTATGCTAAAGTCAAACAGTATTTAAAATACAGTAGAATTTTTAAATCTGCTAACATGTCTAGTTTACATGTTATAAGCATTATATATGGAAATATATGCAATATGTACTAGTATGGCATATTAGATGTAAGTATTAAATGAGACCGTATTTAAATATTTTGAGAAATGATACCATCAGTTTTATAGTGATTACTTTGAAAGTATAATGCTCATTTGCATATATAAGTTCCAAAATCTTTGTTAAAAGCCATTATTTTATGTAAATGTCATACATACATAAGAAACTTCTGATCAATGATTTTAGCCCTTAAGTATTCCTATAGATCTTCTCCAAATATTCTATCCAAATTCTTTTACTGTAAAAAATAATTCAAGGCAAATATTTTGTCAACCTTGGATTAATATTGCTGGGTAAACAACTGAAGGAAAACTTTACTCCTCAGCAAAAAAAACAAAAACAATAAGAACAAAGCCTAAGTCTGGGGGTGAAATGATATATAAAATTCAAAGAATAGAGAACAGATTTGTTTTGACTATCTAAATGAGAATTTTAAATCTAATATTTCGACAGAGCTGATTACTTTTAATATTGGAGAATAGTGTAAATCCTTGTGGAAATACTTTCACACAAACATACTCCCAAATGCAGACATAGAACACCTACACAAATACATAGTAGGTGTGTCCTCAGAAGTACAACAGACGGAAATTAATTTAGGTGTGAAATTTCCAATCTGAAGTCTTTGTCAAAGAAAGTTCTCTTCAATGGTAGAAAAATGCAGGCAGTTAATTCCTTGGTAGAACTTTTAATTTAGAACACATAGGTATCAAAAGCCATTTTCATCATAAATGTAATAGCATATGGCTCACCCTGTCCATGTGCCTTGCTTCTCTTATTTATAATCAGGTTGATTCCTGAGGAAATTTGTAATTTAAAATGACACAAAACCCTTTTATTTCCTCTAAAGTCTTGCTCTGACTTAAGAGTTGATTTAGGATTGGAAGCATTCTGAACAGCATAATTGGGCCCGTTATTTCCTGCTCCCAGGCTGTATTAAAATTCTTTTTTATGTATACTGCAATGAACACCATGATCTTTCTGAAAACTGAGCCCTTTGTTATTATCTTCTGAAGCTTACATTCTGTCCTATATCAATATCCAATTTTATGCAAATTTCTTTTTATTTCGCATGTCTTGTGATTTTCACATAAACTTGTTTATTTACTATACTATCTGCCTCTATGTAGGAGAATACATATTCCATGTGAGCAAGGCCTCTGTCTTAACTACAACTGTATTTCCAGTGTTTGGCATTTAAAGATTTATTTCATGAATGAATAAAACATATTAATAGCTTTATTTCAGTGATGTAGCAATTTGCAGAATATTCTTGGTGGGTTGTCCTATCCTTGTTACCCAGTCTTCTCATAATCAATATCAGAATTCTTCACTCTTTCCTAGAATTCTTCATTCTTTCCTAGATCCCAAGCCCCTTCTCACCCTAGACAAGCAGGTCTCAAAGTATGGTCCAGGGACCCCTGGGGGGTTCCTGGGATTCCTTCAGGAGGTCCATGATGTCAAAAGTATTTTCGTAAGAATACCAACATGCTCTCTGCCTTTTTCACTTGTTCTCTCACAAGCACACAGTGGAGCTCTCCAGAGGCTACATGATGTGTGAGGATGTCATTGCTCTGACCTCTAAGGGAACAGGAGTTTGTGTACACTTGGATTTCAAAAATTTCTCTGTTTCAGTATGTTGAATTCAATAACTGTGACCCACATAAACATATGCCTTTGAGATCCTTTCTCAAAGCATGATAATTACACATGGGTTTTAGGAAACATGAACTCAGTGTTTAAAATAAATAACTTTAAAGTGGACTTTTTGAAGCACCATTCATAGATAGTGCACCTGCTATTTACATATGGAATAGGATATAAAATCAGACCTTTTCAGTTGTCAAAATTCAGCAAAAGCCCCTAAACCCAGTAAGTGCCAAGAAGCCCAAGATCCTAAATAGAGGAGCAAAACTATCCAGGACATGCTAAATTGTGCAACTGATCATCCATATTCAGATTGTATATAACAAAGTCTTGCATGAAGATGAAGGTAGTAAGGATTCCTCTGAAGCAAGTAGTAAATGTGTTATGTATGTTTCCTCTGGGGGAAGGGAAGGGATTCTTTCCATTTACCTCAAACTTGCCATGCTTCCCCTGGGGTGTGGGGTTAGTGGACAGTCTAAAAGTAGTCCAGAAGCAGTAAGTCGACAGCGTTTTGAGAAGACAGACTGAAGAGAGAAAGGGCTGCTCTTCAACCAACAGTGGAAAAGAGATGTTCGTTTTCCATGGGCCAGCTAGGCAGCTGGCTCAAGCTCTCTTGGAAAGGAAGAGAGCTTTTGGCTGTGAGCACAGCAGATACCCACTACTGAAGCGGAAGGGGCTCCAGGCAAAGGCAGTGGAAGGTCTGGGAGGTGAAGGCGGTAAGGTCTAAGGAACTCTCAAGAGTGTCCCACAGAGAGAGTCAGCTTTTGCCATCTGCTGCAGCTGGAGGTACAGTGCTCTGTTAACTGTACTAATCAAGCAAGACTCCACTTACCTTTTCCTTCTGCCCTCTGGCCACCAGTAAATGAGGCTAGAAAGTAAGGGAGGAGGTGGTCCAAGGGAGAGAAGGAGGCAGCCACCCTCACTTTGCCCACTGCGAGCTCTCCAGCCTGATGAACGGAAGTTGCAGATTGGATGACAGCTTTGAGTTTTGATATTATGCTGGACAAAGCCTCTTGCTACCTGGGAAAGGAAACTACTTTTTACCTGGATAAGTCATGATATCCACCTAAGGTTCCACCCAGGAGTGGGAGGATGGAGTCCACAATGTAGATTCAAGGATACAGAAGTAAAAATAAATCAGTAAATAAGCCCTCTTCCTCTAGGATGTGTGAAAGGCAACTTGGTTGTGTGCTCTAGCAACTAAAAATGCTAGAGATTTGCTAACTCCTGCTGAATTTATTAATATCACAACTTTCTCATCCTGGTTTTCAATATGACCCCAATTCTCTTTTCAGCACTGCCTCTCTTGAAACACTTGTTTATACATATTTTTTAAGCCAAATATAACTCTGTGCTACTGCTACCTCCAACCTCCCCCACTCTTCTGCACACCTGTATATACATGATTTCCTCTTTCTAGAATTTTCTTCCTCTTATTTCTGCCAGTTGAAATCCTTTGTGACTTTCAAGGTTCACTTCAAAAGCTCTTTCATAAAGCCTGTAAAGAAGAAACAGCTGGATGCTAAATCTTAAAATCCTTTACGAGCTGTCAGTGGCAGATGACACCACCTCTGCTGGATTTCTGAGGGTTATTTTCATGGGATTCATTCCAAAAAAAAAAAAAAAAAA
Source organism: Propithecus coquereli (assembly GCF_000956105.1). NCBI lineage: Eukaryota > Metazoa > Chordata > Mammalia > Primates > Indriidae > Propithecus > Propithecus coquereli. Next base: position 2,271,259 of record NW_012152063.1, read on the forward strand.
GCTCTTGATTTCTAGATAAAGATTAGTAACAAATCCTGAGCTCTCTCCTGCTCTAGCACACAGAGCTGGGCTCTTTGTACTTCACCCACTACATTTATCCCTCTATTAGAATACAAAGAATAAGATGTGCCTCATTTCTAAAGGGCCCCAAATAAATGCTGCTTCAGAACACTGGACACTCCCATAAAAACCATATCAGCCAAATGAGATGGAAGAGAGCACCACAAAGAGGAAATTTAAATTCTTCATTTTTCGCATCGAAAGAATGCTCCACTCTTTATTACAGTATTTTAAATATGCATATTTGAGGATTTAATTTTCTCTATCCTATACTCATATTCTTCTGTCTTTGGATAGGTGGTCTTATTTATTAATTTATATTTTAGTGTTGGTGGTAAGAATGGGAATAGGTAGCTCTCCCCTAGAGATTAGAGAGTGATACCTGCAAAGCTTTTTCCTAATCTACTACCTAGAACACAGAAATACTGTCTCTCTTAAAACACTTAAATTATTTTGTCTTATAGAATTGTCATGGCTATATGCGTACATGGGAGACCATGAGAACATGAATTCTACATAGGCAGGGTCTTTCTTTCTTACTAATACTATATCCTCTACAGAAGCCAGCACATAGGAGGTATTTGCTAAATATTTATTGATTTTCATATAATTGAAATATTGCTATATTGCAATTCTTCTTGAATATAATTTGAGATAAATTATGACTTTCTTGAACTACATTTAAGAGGTTCATTTGTTGGTGTCCCAGAGACCCTTCTCTGTAAAATAGCCTCCTTTTAAGATTTTCTTAATGTGTGGACACTTCAAGGTTACAGTAGGACTCAGTATGGTAAGTTGCTTATCACCTCATTATATACAGTTCTTAGAAAGTCTGTTATCCATTGTAAAAATTCTTGTGAAAATGCATGGGCCAACTTTATTCTACAACTCTTATGCCAAGTTCAAAACCACAATATCTTAGCAGCTTTATTTTTCTTCCAAAACACTGTAAGTTATTGAACTATATTATGTATTGCATACTTGCCAAAGCATTTTAGCCAGACTTTTTTGTTACATAAGCAAAAAAGCATCCAACACTAATAAACTCCTATTTTTCTTTCCACTTTTATATAAATTCAAAGCACCAATGCACATTTCTTATGCCCTTGGGCAAAAAAAAAAAAAAAAGCCATCACTAACACTTAAAAAGTATTGTTCCAAGCCAAAATCATGAGATATATTAATATTCCTCAATCGACAGACTATTTTTACTTACAGGTATAATTTACCTGGTAGCATATGAGATTTGTAACAATTTTTCTTGATAATACATCTGAAATGGGGTGCATTATGGATCCAACACAATGACTGCTGGTTTTTCTTTTGTTTATTTACTTCCTTGTTTTTCTAAATGCAGTATGTTTGAGTCAGTACCTTGCTTTTTGTTTTTCTGTCCAGCTACGAGATTAATCCTAATGCCCTAATTTTTAGAATTGAAATGCACACACATACACATATTTGAATAATAATTTGGGAATTTTTGGAATTATCTAAAGAAAGATAATGAGTTTTCTATCAACAAATGTAGCTTTGCAAGCACTGGTCAGAATCTTGCCTAAAGATTCTGCATAAATTTCTCTATGGTTTGTATACTAAGTCGATTTATCTACATTTTTATAAGAAAGCACCAGTTTCTTTTTTTTTAAGACTTACACATTCATCTGAAAATTAGGCTTCCCACAAGAAAACAATCAAGCACTAAGGAACTACTAACTGCAGGAGAGTTAACAATAGCAGGAGAGTTAACAGTAGCAGAAGATGTGTACTTAAAGGAACAAGAAGACAACATTAATGGAAGAGAAGCCATTCAGAGAAATGGAACTGTAGCACATCACGAGTTATTTTTCACTTTACAAAACCTCACTCAAAAATATTTGCAGTGTTGCCAAAAAAAAAAAAAAAGCAATTTGTGAGTAAATATGGCAATTGAAAGATGTAAAGTGATCTGACTCAAATTTTTCAATGAAATGATAGAAACATTCTCTAAGATTCTTCAGAGCTATATTAAGTGACAGATGTTCTTTGCTGTGCCTTAGTAAGTAGTAGCCATCACCAGCATGGCCATTTTGAAATATGACATTTGAAGAGTGACTACATAGCATCTAAAGCTAAAAACAGGGTCAATATGACACCAAAATAACTAGTAAAAAATATAGAATTTGGCCAACCTGCTCCTTGCTCTGTAGAATATAAACCACCAATTTGGTTTTGTTTTCCACTTACCCATTATCAGAATGAGTTGGGGAGCCAATCTGGAGGACGGTTACAATCAAAGTGGTCATTATGGAATGATAAGGTCTGAGATTTAGGTCTAGGCTGACCCTGCCTGCCACATCTGATAATCACCATGATGAGGCTGACCAAAATTTCGGGTTGAAATTCTTCTAGAAAAATTACATTGCTGGAGATACCTCCTTAGTCAGCTGGTAGTTTTTCTATCTTATAGGTACACCTATAGATTAGGTGGGAGCGTCATATTGCCTTACTTTATTGTAAAATTTACTATGGCTTCAAAGTTTCTTGTGAGGCATCTGGAGGCAACAGTGAGGTGAAAATGGAGGAGCATTAGAAGCCAGAAATAATGTTATTTAAAAGGAAGTTGATCAATTAATTAAGATTATTCACATGTACACACACACTAGTGCCAAATGATATGTTGGGGTCTGAATACACAATGGAAAATCAGATATCGTTTGTGCATTCTTTTAAATGATATTCAACAGAATAGACTGGATTTAAATAAATGCATAAATGCATACTTACAGGTTATGACGAGTGGTTAAAGAAGAGAATCAGGTGTCATGAGAGGATAGTAGTGAGAGAGACACTTCAAATTGGATGGTCAGAAATGGCCTTTCTGAGGAAGAACTAGGAAAGATGAGGATGAGGCAGCCATAAAAAGAGAACATTTCAGGTCGACAGAGGGCCCAGGGGCAGAACCAAGCTTGGCTTGCAGGGGAAACAACAAGACACAGTGGCAGGAGATTGTGAGCAAAGGGTTGGCTGGGACAACATGAACCAAAGGGCATGCAGGGCTGAATCACGCCAGACCTTGAAGGCAAGAGAGAAGTCTGACCTTTTTTCCTGTGTAAAACTACAAGCCAAGGAGGGCAAGGGATGGGCAAGATACAATTTATAATTTTTAAGAAACTAGTCTGGCTGCTAAGTGGTATATAGCGGGGGCAGAGGGCAGAGTCAAATCTGGAAGATGTGAGTGTGCGTGTATGCGTGGATGTGATGGGTATTTTCAGCATTCAGGGTGTTAAAACACCTTCCAAGCTTCTAAAGAAAATGTTTTTATGTTTGAACATTCTAAATGTCAAATAATCATGTCAGAAAAGTACTTAGATGAGAGGAATGCTAGACAAAAGAATTTTAGAGGTTATGTTCCAGGGATTTCTCCCTTTGCCGAGAACTATTAATACAATTTCCTCATAACCAGGGTAAGCTGCCTTCCGTGCACCATGCGTATTTGTGTGTCACATACGTAGATACTGGATATCTAAGTATGTGTGCAGTTACTCACTTCCCCTCAATATGTTTTTCATAAGGTCAATCATATTTCCTTCTGTCTTGGCCTGTTCCTTGGGACATTTGCCACTCTTGCTCTCCTAAGGTGACCCGGGTTGCATTCACATTTTGTCTCTTTCTATGCTGTCAGGCAGTCCTGTCAAAAACGTGCAGGAATATTTTTGGGAAGGTAGTTCTTGAAAGTATAGTTTTTATTCGTGTTGTGGCTTCTGTTGAGGGACTTTCCAGCACTCCACATTCTTAGACTGCCAAAACTGCGGGAAGTTTATAATTTGGAAGTCATCTCTACTGCTGCTTAAGGCTCTAGAGTATTAAAAAGAATACTGACTTACACTTAAAAAAAATATTTTATTATATATAAATGTGTATGTCTTTCAGTGTGTATATGTATTATGTATAATAATATATAATGATATACAGTTGACTCTGAAACAACAGGTGGGTCAGGGGCACCGACTCCCCAAACAGTCGAAAATCCATGTATAACTTTTGTCTCTCCTCCAAAACTTAACTACTGTAATAGCCTACTGTTGACTGGAAGCCTTACCAATAACATGAACATCAATTAACACATATTTTGTGTGTGATATATGTTATGTACTGTATTCTTACAGTAACACTAGAGAAAGGAAAATATTAAGAAAATCATAAGGAAAAGAAATTTACTATTCATTAAGTGGAAGTGCATCATCATAAAGGTCTTCATGTTCATCATTGTCACATTGAGCAGGCTGAGGAGAAGGAAGAAAGAGGAGGGCTTGTTCTGGCTGTCTCAGTGGTGGCAGAGGTGGAAGAAAATCTGCATGTAAATGGACCCACACAGTTCAAACTCATATTGTTCAAGATGCAACTATACATATGTGTGTGTGTATACATATTATTGTGGGGGGGATCAGAGTAGAAGCTGGGGGCGTGTGTGTGTGTGTTTATATATGCATGAATAGAAAGAGAACCAGTCGCTGAAACTTCAGTATCTAAAGAAAAGAAACACCTCTTTTCTTTCACATATCCATTCATTTTCTAAGCCACCTGGAAGAACATGATATTGTTTACAAAGTCCACCTGCTGGTCTATAAAAGCCAAATCTTGTAACTGGGGAATGAGAGGCTGAAAAATAGAACTCCCTGTGTTTCTTTGGACCATTTCATCGTATCTTGAGGGTAACCAATGTCACATTTCACGACACATGGCTTTCAAAGAGAATGAGTGACAGGGAGGGAGACTCTTAAGGTGTCAGACTCTGGGTTGTGTCCTGGATCTCTTGGATTTGGGAAAAGAAGGAAATAAGCAAATATTTTGACATAAAATCTTCCATTTAATTAGAAGGATTTGTGGAATAGCCTTAAGGAAAAGGGAAACATTTTTCAACTTCTAATCCCTTTCTGGATACATCTCTTTAAGGAAGAAGTGCTCATGACAGGATCAACATATCATTTTCCCCCCAAAGGACAGCGATATTACTTTCCCAGCGAAAAACTAGTTCAGTTGATTCAAAGACAGGATTTTAGGATATATTATTCATGGCTGGGCTTTCAAAAATCTAAGTGTGTGTTTTAGAACTCTAAATCCAAAATCGTCTCTATGGTTTCACTTTCAGAGTTCCGCACAGAAGTCCAACAGAGCCTCCGAGGCTGAGTTTACAATCTCAGGCTTAGAGGTCAGGCAGCTTCCATTTGCAAACCTAGCTTAGCCACTTATTTGCTGTAGGACTGGCCGGATCGTTAAATCTTTGTGTCTCAGTGTCCTCAACCTTAAAATGAGGACAAAACTTGCACTGGCCTCATATAGTTTGTAGAACAATAAATCAAATTACCTCATACATTACACTTAGCACAACTCCTTGTACATTATAATCAATAATAATGTGAGTATAACAACATCTAAGCTAACAAATTATTATGTTGAAATAAATTATTTAACTCAGTACAGGCAGGGCCTGAAATGTTGATGTGACTTTGGAGTATTTTAAGCTCTTAAGGAGAATGTAATTCCTACTGCGAAGGTGCAGATTGAAAGTGTAGAGCCACAAGCAGGCAGAGCTTTTGCTCCTTCTTCAGAGCCCTCCTCAGTATCCTACAGCAATCAAAGGGACACCCTGTCCAATACCTACAAATTGCAACTGAAAAGCAATTCAATTCTCTGTTGAAGTATCTCGAAAAATGCCAAAGGTACATTCTACTCATGATGCAGAGAAATATTTAAAAACTTTTCCCATCACTCCTATTGTCTCACCAGACAAGTAGTTGCCTTCTGTTTCCTCAGTTTGACTCAAGCTGCTCTTTCGTG
>NW_012152063.1:2277497-2283830 GCF_000956105.1 Propithecus coquereli
AAAAAAAAAAAAAATAAGACCTTAAATAAAACATCAATATATAATGAATTGATATACATCAATATATATAAAAGAAATCATCTCACTAAATTTCTCAATTCAAAAAAGTAGATTCAATGATGAAGCCAGAGCCAATATATAGAAACGGGCAGGAAGAAAAATGACTGCAAATTGTTGCCCTCCCAAAACTCAAGAGACCAAGCTCTCTCTTCCCTACTGCTGGGGGTTGAGGGCGGGGGTGAAAGCGAGCAAATAGAACCATGGCCATTTTATTACTTTGTTCTTACATAGAATTGAAATTCAGTTATATGGAAAGGTCACTAAATTCTGTGTCTCTTCAAAAAAGGGAAATGGTAAGTCCTGAAGAGCATGGCCAGCTTCCTCTCCAAAGGTCGCTGCTTGCAGAGTTGAACACACGCTTCCTGTTGCCCCAGGTGCTAAATAGGTTGAAGCTGGAAAAATCTAAACACTTGGAAATCCTGCAGATATTCTCCGAGGTGGCTATAAAAAGACTAGTCTTGGCTTCTGTTAATGTAGTAGCAGACATTTCCATCTTATTTTACTTGATCATGGGAGGAAGTTTATTGAGTCACCACCCACCACCTCCCCCAAACACACCTCAGCTTCTCTCTTTTTTTTTTTTTTTAAATATGCGTAACTTTTTTCTGCTTCTCTTTCTCAGGAACAGGTTTTTAGTGGTTATTTTTCCCACTTTTACCTGACTGTGGGCAACCTCAGCAACAGAGGCTCCCAGAAACATCCTCTACTTATTTTTCTCAGAAGATGTGAGAACCGTCAACTGGAGTTATGAGGGGGAAGTGGTCGGTGTGAAAAGTTGCCAAAGGAGTAGTGGAAAGTTCTTTCTTTACTGATTTAAAAAGAATAATAATTCATATTTGTCTTTTGACCATGGCAAGATACTGACTGAGGTGCCTCTGTCTTCCTTTACCTCAAGCAGGAAGAGAGAGACAGGTTGGTCTCTGGGTTCTAGGAAGCCAATCATTTGGGGTCATTTTTCTTCCTTCTCATTTCTACGTGACTCACAGATTTTATATTGGCCTCTGTCTTTATCATCGAGTCTATTTTTAAATTCAGCAATTCTCAATTTGTGAGACGAGTTCTTTTGTGTTCACACTAACGTTTTCTTGAAATAAGACTTTCAGCAGTGTCAGTTGTGAGGTACTTACCTGTGAACCCAGAGGTGAGAGTTGTCTCAGAGCAAAGAGGAATTTAGAAATTACAAAATATTTTTAACTTCTTTTCTCAGAGGTAAAGGATGGAACATCTTTTACGTCAGAAACTACTGAAGTTGTGGCAAAATTACAACTAATGATTAAGCAGGATAGGTTATGTCTTGGCCATTTTTAGGCTTTTCTTGATTTTACGGAGCAGTCAGAAAGAAGTGAGCTGAGAAGAGAATTTACTAGGTGCTCATGCAGTGAGAACTGACAGCTGCCGTGTAAGGGAAGGGTTCTGTTTCTGTCTTGTTAAATTGATGTGACTTTAAGAGGAGATAACCAGAAAGAATTAGAAGCTGTACCTTAAACTCAGGTGGCTATCAGAGCTAATAATATATCTGTGTGAGTCATCAGGTTAAATTTGGTGGTTGCTGCCAAGAACATCACAAAAGGAGATCGGGTGGCATGAGAAGAGATGTCTGACAGCATACACTGGAGGAAGAGCAAAGTTTAGAGGATAGGCCAAATGAGGAACCAGTGAAGGAGTCTGAAAATGAAGAGGTGGAGAGGTAGGGGAAAGTGGGTTTATCTGCTCTAGTCCACAGAAAACTTTCCACAGCACTAGCTTCATCCTGGTTTCTTGCCAACTGCTAAGGCAGTAAGTCCAGATCTTAGTGTTTAACTTACTCTGCCTTCTCCAGATCATACATTTCCTTTCTGAATTTGCCTGAAAGAAGAGAAACACTTCCATGCAAATATCACTTCAACAACATTATTTATAAATTTTAATTAAAATGACACTTGACTACAAAACATGGAGAGGTAGGTCTCATAGAGATACTGAGTGGCACGAAGCTATAGTTTTTCTTTTTGAATTTTTAATTTTTTTCATAAAATTATATATCTTTAAGGTATACAACAAGATGATTTAATATACATATGTATAGTGAAAAGATTACTTCAGTCAGCTAATTAACATATCCATCTCTTCAGTTTCCTTTGTGTGTGTGTGTGTGTGTGTGTGTGTGGTGAGAACACTTAAGATCTACTCCCTTAACAAATTTCAAGTATACAATACAGTACTGTTCACACAGTCACTGTGCTGTACATTAGATCTGTAGAACTTATTCATCCTACATATCTGAAACTTTGTACCCTTTTTGTGTATATCTGAAATATGCCCTCATATCCCCCACCCCTTCCCCAGGTAATCACCATTCCATTCTCTGCTTCTGTGATTTTGATTTTTTTAAATTCCACATACAAACTCTTTCCTGTATTAGACATCGCTGAAGAGTCACTGATGAGCCTGCTTCCTGCCTCGTTGGTGTGGCCAAAAATCAGACCTTGACCTGGCATTCTGGTGGTGAAGTGACTTACGTCTGTAGAGCCTTCCACCCCAATCATTCCCACAGCAGCTGTCCTGAAGTTGACTTTTTATAACTTCTATAGAACTGGAAGGTTGCCATTGAAAATGGCATCTAGCCATTTATTCCCTAGTATTTCTAAGTAAATGAATCAACTGTGAATGAGGGGTGCAACCAAATAAGTAATGGATAGGATTTTAAGCAACAGACAACTTCTAAGATGGGCTGGTGCATTTTTAAAATAGGCGAATGCCAGAGCAGACTTGAAACATGAGTGGTTCCTACAATAAGAAATAGAGGCATTGAGATGCATGTTCAGTATCTCATTGGATAGAAAGAGAATCAGGAAAATTTCCTTAGTTTAGTAATGTTTCTTAGAAGAACTTTTTAGGATAAAAGGAAGTTGTGAAAATAACAACCTAAGAGTTGAAAATGGCAAATACCAAGTTAGTGTGTGTGTGTTTACAGACGCCTCTGTAACATGAGGTAAAGTAAGGGAGAAGAGTGAATCATAGAGTGTTGACAAGAGTTTCAGAAGCTGCAGAGTGAGGAAAGACCTGATGAGTATTTATTTAGGAATTATGATGTCATTGGTGACCTTAGCAGGAGCAGATTTTGTAAAATGCTGGGGGCAAAACTGGGTTACAGGAAGGTGAAGAGTAGACAGAGACTTCCTTTTCCAACAATATTGGCAGAGTAAATATCCTGAAAAACTACCCCACTACAAAGCCCCTAAAAGTAGTAGATACAAAAATGAAAAACATTCTAATGCATGGCTGAGTTGGAAAGAGTGAGGGAAACCATCACAGTCAGAAGAGGCCAAAAGTTCTGGGAAGGGCTGACTCAGAGTCGTGAGCAGTGAAATCACCTGTTAATTCTAGCCACCTAGGGCTTCAGTTTTGACTTAGACAAACTGAGGTCTGCACTCATGGGAGAGTTGCATTCAAGTTCTGGGACCTATAAAGAATCACATGTCCTGTGGAAGTGTGAATTAGAAAACAGTAAGAATTAAAAATAAAATCTGCCTTGAATGAAGAAACAAACAAAATGTCCCCTGGGAATTCATAAGCCAGAACTAGTTCTCAAATAGCTCTAGGTTAGGGTCTGTGATACTTAATTGTAGGTGTCAACTTGACTGGATTAAGGAATACTGAGATAGCTGGCAAAACGTTATTTCTAGGTATGTCTGTGAGGGTGTTTCTGAAAGAGACTGGCATTTAAATTAGTGGACTAAGAAAGATCCACCTTCAATGTGAATGGGCGTCATCCAGTCCGCTGAGGGCTGAGGCAGAACAAAGAGGAAGAAGAAAGGCAAATTTGCTCTCTCTTCTGGATCTGGAACACCCTTATTCTGCTCCCCTTGACATTAGAACTGCAGGTTCTCCAGCCTTGGGACTCGGGGACTTGCACTAGCAGCCCCCAGGTTCTCACGCCTTTGACCTTGGACTGAGACCATCAACTTGCCTGGTTCTCCAGCTCGCAGACAGCCTATCACGGACTCTCAGCCTCCATAATCATGTGAGCCAGTTCTCCTAATAAATCTCCTCTTATCTAACTATCTGTGCAACCATCCATCCTATTAGTCTCTCTGGAGAACTCTGTCTAATACAGAGTTCCACATCTCACTGTCTGCATTGTCTGAAAAAGATTCTAGCAACCCTAGGTTTGAAGCATCTCTAAATGTCTGTCAGAAACAAATGATTTTCTCTAAATTAATCAACTGTCAAATCAAACCTCAAGGGGTTTACATGTATAAAGTTGCAATATTATCCTAGAATTAGGAAGTATAAAATAAAAAAGGAAACAAAAAATAGGAGTAAATTTCAGCAGAAACAATAACAGAATCAGACCTAGATATTGAAATAGTCATATTTACAATATAAGATTGGCATTTAAAAGTAAAATAAAAAAGAGAAAATTTAAAGTTAAAAAAAAAGAAAGTCAAATGTATAAATAAGAAATGACCATAAAGATAACTGGACAGTTCTAATAAAAATAAAAAATGGACATCAGACATGAAAAGTACAGTAATTAAAAATTTAGGCTGGATGACTGGCTCAGGCCTGTAATCCTAGCACTCTGGGAGGCAGAGGTGGGAGGATTGCTTGAGCTTAGCAGTTCAAGACGAGCCCAAGCTAGAGTGAGACCCTGTCTCTACTAAAAATAGAAAAATTAGGTGAGTGTGGTGGTGCCCGCCTGTAGTCCCAGCTACTTGGGAGGCTGAGGCAGGGGGATTGCTTGAGCCTAGGCATTAGAGGTGCCTGTGAGCTATGATGACACCACTGTACTCTACCCAGGGTGACAGAGTGAAACTCTGAAAAAAAAAAAAAAAAAAAAAAAGAAATTGAACCCCCTTCCTCACTACCCCCTTTCATATTTAAAAAAAATTAAATTAAAATTCAATAAAGATGCTACTTAGCCTCTTACCTATGACCGAAGAGAGAATAACTAAATTGGATTACAGAGCTGAAATGATTGGCCCCAAGGGAGCACAGAGAAATAAAGATGGAACATGAAAGCAGTTGAGAGACATAAAAAGTAGTTATAAGACATATGTCAAATCAGAATTCCAGAAAGAAATATCAGAGAAATGGGAGAGAGAGAATTTTGGAAGGGAAAAATGTCTGAGAAATTTCAGAATTCCATATGACATGAATCTTCAGATATAGGAAACAAAACAAATTCCAATCTTCACCAAACTGTAGAATACAAATGCAAAAGACCATTAAAATATCCAGACAGAAAAACAGTACTGCCAAAGAAACAATTAGAATGATAACTGAATTCTAAATGACAACAATGGAAGCCAGAAAACTGAAAGATAATATTAAATCGATGAAAAAATATTTATAGGTACATACCTAGAATTGGAAAATTGTATAATGTGACTTTTAGATAAAAACTGAAAAAATCAAGAAAGTTCCCACAAATGGTTCCTCCCTACAGGAGCTTTTTAAATATTAACTTCAGAAATGAAATGATTTCAGAAAAACTAAGTTCAAGAAAAAAGAGTGAGCAAGTAAAGTGTAAATGTGAGTAAATCTAAACAAATGTTAAATCTGTGAAACAATAATAATAGTTTAATTTGAGAGTATGTTAATTTTCTATTGCTGTGTAACAAATTACCACAAATTTAGTGACTTAAAACAACACATATTTATTAACCTTGTGTCCATGAGTCATAAGTCTGGGCACAGCTTAATTGGGTCCTTTGATGTGGGTCTCACAGGGCTGCAAACAAGATATAAGCAGACTGTGTTGTCATCTAAACAGTCGGTGGAGGAAGAGTCCACTTGCAAGCTCATTCAGATTGTCAGCAGAATTAATTTTCTTTAGGCTTTACAACTGAGGGCCCAGACTTTTTGCTAGCTGTCAGCTGGAGGTTGCCTTTAGTTCCCAGAGGTCACCCCATTCTACAGACCCTCTGAGAATATGACAGCTATCTTCTTCCAGCTAACAAGGAGAATCTGTCTCCAGTAAGTATAAGATAAATAAGTACTGAAATGTCATCCTATCACTTTTATCATATGTAGTAACCTGATCATGGGAGTGACAGCCCATTGCCTTTGCCATATTCCACTGGTTGGAAGCAAGGCACAGTTCTGCCCACACGTAAGCAGAGAGAATTATGCAAGGGTGTGATTCAGAGGGGGTCACTTTAGGGTGTGTTCACCACAGAGAAATTGGACGGTATTTGTATACCCAAGGAGTGCAATGCGCACTACCCGAAGGATGGACATATTTGAAACACGGACTTCGGTGGGGGGGGGAACCAAGGGCAACACACG
>NW_012152063.1:2284720-2285922 GCF_000956105.1 Propithecus coquereli
AAAAGGTAGAAAAGATAAAAATAAAAGCAGAAGTTAATAGAAAATAAAGATACAATAAGGAGAATCAATAAAATTAAATCTGTTCTTCGAAACAACAAATATCTAGATGTCTCTGACAAGATTAATCAAGAAAAAAGGGGAGAGATTCAAATAATATTGGCAAAGTAAAAGAAAACATTTTCAGAAAAAGCAAATACTAGAAAGATAGCAGAATGTTATAGACAACTTTAGATTACAATGACAGATGAAACACACATTTCTGGAAAATTATGTTTTACAAAAAGTAACTCATGAAAACTAAAAAAACCTATGTGATCTTCTAACTATTGAAGAAATTAGTTTCACTTTTTAAAAATTTTCTAGTTTTAATTATGGGCACATAATAGTTGCATATCTTTCTAGGGTACATGCGATGTTTTGATACAGGCATACAATGTAAATTCATCAAATCAGGGTAATTGGGGTATCTGTCGCCTCAGGCATTTAACATTGTTTTGTGTTAGGAACATTCCAATCCAGTCTTGTAGCTATTTTAAAGTATACCCTAACTTATTGTCAATTATAGTCGACAATATACTTTGTTATATTATCAAATATTGTTCATTCTGACTATATTTTTGTACACATTAATCATTCCCACTTTATTCCCCTCTCCGTGCTACTCTTCCCAGCCACTGGTAACCGTCATTCTAATCTGCTCTGTCTCCATGAGATCAATTGTTTTTTATATTTAGCTCCCATATCTGAGTGAGAAAACGTGAGATTTGTCTTTCTGTACTTGGCTTATTTCACTTAACATAATGTTCTCCAGTTCCATCCATGTTGTTACAAATGGCAAGATTTCATTCTTTTTTGTGGTTATGTTATATTCCGTTGTATATATGTACCACAATTTCTTTATCCATTCATCTGTTGATGGACACTTGGGTTGATTCCATATCTTGGCTATTGTGAAGAGTGCTGCTGTTACCTTCTCATGAAAAAAATCCAAGTCCACAGTTTTACAACAACAAATTCTACTAAATATTTAACGAGTAAATAATTCTGATTTAACATAAACTCTTCCAGAGAATAAAAAAGTAATGACACATTCCTCTTTTAGGTTGTTTTATGAGGCCATTATCATCATCTTCATTCCAAAATCCATTGCAAGATATTAACAAGTTCAATCCAGTAATCAATCTCTCTCTCTCCCCCTCTCT
>NW_012152063.1:2287608-2317067 GCF_000956105.1 Propithecus coquereli
CTTTCCATGAAATTTTAAAGACTTACATGAAGATTTAAGTAGAAAAATTAAAGAGTCAATAAATAAAAAATGAGTATAGCAACTTGTCTTAAAAGATATTTTGGTGTCTTTGGTGCAGAAAAAGAAAAATAGACCAGTGTAAGTGAAGAGAGAGCCCAGAATTAGACTAATGCTTACAGAAAACTTGGTATGTGACAGATGTGGTATTGCATCTCACACAAAAATCAGTTCTAAATGAATTAAAGAATTAAATGTAAAAGTCAAGACTTCAAAAATTTTAGGTGGTGAAATAGGAGAGTATCTTTATGTCCATGGAATAGAAAAGGATGTCTTTAACAAGTAAAAAATAAATAAATAAATGAGTTGGTGAATTCGATCCCATTAAGAACTTCTGTTCATCAAAAGACACCATAAAAATTGAAAGGAAAAATATATGCCATAAATGGAAAGATATATTTGCAATCTGTATCACTGAAAAACAGTACCTAGAACTTGTAAATAACTCATACTAAACAAATTTTAACTAGAAAAATGGGCAAAACATAAATAGAAAACACAAAAGGCCAATTAAAATATGAAAAGATAGTCAACCTTATCAGGAAAACAAAAATTTAAAATATAATTTTATGTCTCTCAGATTTGCAGTTTTTTCAGAGGAAAAAACTATACCATGTATTGTGTTTTTTTTTAATTTTTTTTATTTCAGCATATTACTGAGGTACAAATGTTTAGGTTACATATATTGCCTTTGCCCCACCCGAGTCAGCTTCAAGCACTTCCATCCCCCAGATGGTGTGCACTGTACCCATTAGATGTGTATATACCCATCCCTTCCTCCCCTCTCCCACCTGCCCAACACCCGATGAATGTTACTACTATATGTGCACTTAAGTGTTGATCAGTTAATACCAATTTGATGGTGAGTACATGTAGTGCTTGTTTTTCCATTCTTGTGATGGGTTAGTAGAATGGGCTCCAGCTCTACCCAGGATAATACAAGAGGTGCTAGATCACCATTGTTTTTGTGGCTGAGTAGAACTCCATGGTATACATATACCATATTTTATTAATCTACTCATGTATTGATGAGCACTTGGGTTGTTTCCACATCTTTGCGATTGTGAACTGTACTGCTATAGACATTCTAGTGCAGATGTCTTTTTTATAGAATGTCTTTTGTTCTTTTGGGTAGATGTCCAGTAATTGGATTGCTGGATCAAATGGTAGTTCTACTTATAGCTCTTTGAGGTATCTCCATATTGCTTTCCACAGAGGTTGTACTAGTTTGCAGTCCCACCAGCAGTGTATGAGTGGTCCTATCTGTCTGCATCCATGCCAACATTTATTGTTTTGGGACTTTTTGATAAAGGCCATTCCCACTGGAGACAAGTGATATCTCATTGTGGTTTTGATTTCCCTGATGATTAGAGATGTTGAGCATTTTTTTATGTTTGTCAGCCATTAGTCTGTCTTCTTTTGAAAAGTTTGTGTTCATGTCCTTTTGCCCACTTTTTGATAGGGTTGTTTGATTTTTTTCTTGCTGATTTTCCCGAGTTCTGTATAGATCCTGGTTATCAGCCCTTTATCAGATGTGTAATTGTTGAGAATGTGAAACAGTGGGACCATTTATACTTTGATGTTGGGGATATTGACTGGAACACTCACTTCGGAAAACAGTTTGATATGACGTAGTAAATGTGGAGATGCCCATTCTGTTGGAACTATGAATTCCACTTCTACCCTAGCCTAAAGAAATTTTCACACATGGCATAAGGAGACATGTACAAGGATGTAGCAGCACTGTCTGCATAGACTAAACCATATTTAATTGGTTCTCTGGCCTTTGGACTCAGAGCGAATTACACCACCCACTACATCATGGGACTTCTCACCCTCTATAATCTCAGGAGCCAATTCCCATAATAAATCTCTTATCTGTGTGTGTGTATGTGTATCCTAGTGATTTCTCTGGAAAAACCTGACTAATACAAGGATGAAATGACAGCCAGAAGAAAGGTAGAGAGTAGCTATCATCAGAGGTGTGTGTCTCTCCTACTAAAGCTGAAGGGGACAGTTTATCATATGTGCAGATGTTGACTGGAGGAGATGAAGAAAAAGTAGGGCTGGTCTGATGGTCACTGTTTCCTCATGGATTAGAAATTCAATCATCTGTTGAAACTAATAGGTAAAACAGAAAGCCAGGACGCTTGAGGAGAGTGGTAGACAATTAAAGTAATTGCAGTGAGGCTGAGAAAGAGAATGATAACAAAGCAGCAGTAGGGTTTTGCATCAAGTTAGAGACCAGGAGTTTGCCATCACATCCACTTGTTCCTTCTCTCCAGGTGTGCCAAGCTCTTCAGCTGTAAACGAAAGGTCTGCATTGAGCTAGGCTTTGCATTTCCCCCAGCAAGTTCTACAGCAGGCACACCTGGTCCCAAATGGATGCATTCATAAGCCACGTTTCTCTTGAAAAGTCAAGAAGAGAAAACAAGAAAGGGTAGAAAGAGAATAAAGAGTAAAAGTGTTGGTGGTCTTGATGTAGTCAAATAACTAGAGTGCTAACAATAAGGGATTGAGAGAAATATGAGTATAAGGAAGAGACTCCTCAAAGTTTAATAATCCAGAAGAGAAAAATCTGAGAGTACTGCTAAAGTCCAGGGTGTGGCCCTGGTGTGTGTGGTGGAAGAGATCTCCTGGTGCTGGTCCTGGAGTTGAAGCCATCAGGAAACTGTGAAGTAAGTTTGTTGGGCGTCTGCATTGACATTTGACTTGGCCAGGAAAATAGTGATAAGAAAATGATCAGAGTGTTAAGTTCCTTGAGAAATGTGGAGGAGTGACAGGGTGTTGGTGAACAATGGCAAGAAGGATGGTGGAAGTGGGTAGCTAGATGGCAGGAACTCCGAAAGGTTTTTATCTAGGGTGTGAGCATTAATGACTTCGGAGTCCTGCTGTGAAGCTGGGAGGCTGCCATAATGTCCCATTGTGTGAGGCACATACACACTGTGGGAGAATCACCTGACTTCCTGAGGATAAAGTGTGTGCCAGGTCCTAACTTTATACTGTAATGTTTTCAAATATGGTAGTGTAAGCCCCCTACCTGCATGCTTATTTTCAATTTTCAAGCTTTTTTCCTAGCTGTTCTTCCTACTCTGATTTCTTTACACTTGCACTAACCTCGGAGCACCTATTCTTGATGCATTGTAATACTTGGAAATATGTCTGTCTTAGCCACTAGATTAAACTCTGCTTAAGAGCAAAAAAAAAATGCCATATTTGCATTTATGTCCACAATATCTGCATAGTGTCCAGAATATAAAAGGTGCTCAATATGTTTATTGAATTAATGAATGGAAGGAGGAGAGCAACATTAACAAATGGAAAGGCTTGTGAAAGCCAGGGATGACACCTGTGTGTTTGCATGTGTGGATGAGTGTGTGTGCGCTTCTCACATGAGGTTGTTAGAGAAGAAATAAAGATACCCTGGAGGATGGTTACAAAGTCTAGTCACCTGAGAGGGTTTTGGGTGAGGAATATCATTTAAATCTGAAACTCAGGAAAAGTCACTAGAAAAATAGAGCATTATGGAAGTGAAAAACTATCACAATCACTCTATGGACAGCAGTGAAGGGAAAAATGCTAGTATAGTTCCCACTGGTATATTCTGAAATTAATAACCACCTAAATACCTACTATGAAGTTTTTCATTAAAAATATACTTTAAAAATCCAAGTACTATAGATTATAAATTCAACAAAGGAAGCCGTTGTTGAATTCATAGTGTTGGAAATTAGAGTCCTATGAAATCAAGTTTATCTTTAGAAGTGGGTTTTAGAAGCCTGAAAAGAATGGTAATACTAAAGGAAATATGGAACAGATGTTGTCTCAAGCAGAGTCCTGAGCAAAATTGTATTTTAATATGAAGCTAATGACAAAGGGTGGCATTATTGGTATGATTTTTCAACAAAACTTATACAGACCCTAATCTGCAGTGTACAACTTCTTTTGAATCTCAGAAACAGCTAAATAATTTTAATAAGTATTGAGTAAGCTTCAAATTTAGATTAAATAGGTCATATATTTACAGAAACCACTAGATGAGATTTTAGAAGGGGAAATCTTGCTCTTCATTCAGTGGAAGTATTTCTTATTAAACAATCTGTTACAGTCTTTGTAAATAAATCTGCCTAGAAGGTATGCCTAAAGAGATAATAAGTAATAATCTAATTATGTAACAAGTAAGTAAGTTTTTAAACTGTGGATACTCTGTGATGTAACAACATTGCTGTGCTGGATATCTTGGAAAGATTTAAAGATACACAAACAATAAACAGAATATACCCTGTCCTTTAATACTTAGGAGATTCATGGAATCTTAAAAATAAACAAAACCTGATATTTTGTCTTAATATCCTAACTTTTTTATATGAAAAAGGAATTTTAAGGGAGGTTGATGACAAAATTGGAACAAAAAGGTCAGATGTCCTGTGTCTGGACTTATATTCCCCCCCTTCTCTTTTGCCTTGTATTTAAAAACTCTATTCATGATACAGTTTGATACGATCCACTAACATTTTGTTACAAAAAAAAATCTTGACTTTTACACACAAGCAAAATGACTTTTAAAAATTAAGTTTAAATTTTATTATAGAGGTATGTGGACTTTAATAGAACTAGTAAAGGATGAAGAAAATAAGGTTTCAGGTGGAAAAGTAATTATTCCATTAAAGTAATAGGATCTAGAACAAGGAATCATATTAGCCTGGCTTTAAACAGAGAATTGATATTCATAACTGTTCTCCAATAAAATATATATCCAATCCTACCCTTTATCATAAACAACAAGATTCTCACAATAAAGAGGTTCATTTGTGCAACGATATTCCAATATTGTAACTTGTTTAAGGGGCTGTGTGCCAAAATAAGTCTACAGTAGTGCAGAACCAGAATTGACTAGCTAGAGGGGCTCTTTGGGTTGAATAGGGCTGGTTGTTTAAATGGAGGCATTGGCTGAAGCATATCTATTGTTCTCACTGTCCCTAATAGCCACATAAACCTGGAAATTTCTTTCTTTCTTTCCTTCCTTCCTCCCCAAATTAATAATTTCAAAGTAGAGTTGAAAGCAGAACTTTAAAATGTCAACCACAAAAATTTTATGATTTGGGGGTATTTAATCTTGGTAGACTATTAAAAAGATCTGAGTGGGTATTTGGTTTTATTTGGGACTAACAGCAGTCTCCAAACCAGAAAAACGCATCAAGAAGTTTCACAGTCACTTCAAATAAATTTTGGCTTAAAGACAAAAGAATTTTAAGCCAGATACAAAAAGATGCTTCATATAATAGAGCATTATATATACAATTATTTTCTACCACTGAAATTTTGGAAAGCTAAAGAAAGTATCCAATTCTGATCCTTAAAAATTATTTTTATCTATGTATTCCTATCTTCCTCCAAGAAAGATGATAAAATTTAGTCACTTCTTCCAACTAAAAGAAAATTCTAGTCTAATGTTTGCCCCCTGAGTGCCCCTTCTGGAAAAAGCTATATGCTTTGTTCTCTTCCTCCTACTTTAAAATAATTCCAAAGAATTTGGCTTCAAGAAAATTATCTCCAGGCTCTTATTCAATAAGAGTCACTAAGTCATTTATTATGCAGTAGATGCCCTAATTTTAGAACAGATGTATTTCATAGTTTGAGAAGTATATAAAGTAGAGACATTTTCCATACCTTTTAACATCAATTGGCACATCAAACCTCCTGTAAATAAACTAATGGGCAAAAATTAAGAGCAAATTTCACTGGACGTTAAGTTCCTTTAAATGTAAACTGCACCTTACTCATTGTTTTTTCCCAAGAGTAGAGGGCCGGACACATAGTTGTGTTCAATAAACAGTGAAGAAGAAATGAAACTTTCCTTACTGATTATGGACCTGTGGCATCATCTTCAGATGACTATTTCTAGTGAGAATTAGCTCACAAACATTATTGGGTCTTCCCTTTTATTTCTTTCCATGTTGTGGACCATATAAATGAAAGAGGTTGGCAGCTCCTAAGTTTGATATTCTGTAATTAGGTTATTGATCCTAAAGTTATTTTTTTCTATAAGGAAAACTAAAGCCTTTTTTTCCCTTATTTTTAAAAATATAACGAAGTTCTGCATTTATGTCTACTTCTCAACAGAGTCTGTTTGTGTAGTTAGTATCACCTCAGGCCACCCTGTGGATGCTATCACTATATGCCTACTTCCATTTTTCCTGGGGCTAATCAGTTTCTATTGTTTTTCTTTCTGCTGAGAATAGCAATTATTAGTGTTACTTGTTTGCCTATGGGATATGGCAAACAGACTGGCTGATTCAACATGTATATCAAATTCATTTCTCCTCTGCCTGCCACTATCATAAGATAGCAAGAGTTGAAAAGTAAGCCTATCTTGAAGCTGTGAGAGGCTATTCGATTCACTTCTGGCCAATGAGATGCAAAGCTGATACTGTCTGTTCCCTCTCCTCCTCCTTCCTGCCCAGAGCATGGATGGTAAAATAGCCATCTTGCAAATATGAAGATTAAAACCATATGCTAAGGATGGCAGCATAGAAAGATGTAGCAAGCCTGGGACATTGACCACATTGTGGAATCACTGCACCAGAATGGAGGACCTATCTGAACTTTTTCCATTTTTTTTTATTGTGGTAAAATACATATAAGATAAAATTTACCATCCTAACCATTTTAAGTGTATATTTCAGTGATATTAAGTACATGCATATTGTTATGCAACAATTACCACCATCCATCTCATCTCCATAACTCTTTCTATCTTGAAAAACAGAAACTCTATACCCATTAAACCATTACTCTCCATTTCCCCTCTCCCCACAATTCTACTTTTCTTCTATGAAATCTTACCACTTGTGGTACCTCATATACATGGAGTCATATAGTATTTTTTATGATTGGTTTATTTCACTTAGCATAGTGTCCTCAATGTTCATCTATATTGTGCTGCAATAGACATTCAAGTGCAGGTGTCTTTTTTATATAATGACTTCTTTTCCTTTGGGTAGATACCCAGTAGTGGGATTGCTGGATCAATTGGTAGGTCTGCTTTTAGTTCTTTGAGAAATCTCCATACTGTTTTCCACAGGGGTTGTTCTAATTTGCAGTCCCACCAACAGTGTATAAGCATTCCTTTCTCTCTGCATCTGTACCAGCATCTATTGTTTTGGGACTTTTTAATAAAAGCCATTCTAACAGGAGTAAGGTGATACCTTATTGTGGTTTTAATTTGCATTTCCCCGATGATTAGTGATGCTGAGCATTTTTTCATATGTTTGTTGGTTATTTGTCTATCTTCTTTTGAAAAACTTCTGTTCATGTCCTTTTGCCCATTTTTTAATGGGGTTGTTTTTATGTTGTTGATTTGTTTTGCATTCTTTGTAGATGCTGGATGTTAGCCCCTTATTGGATGTGTAAATTGTGAATATTTTCTCCCATTCTGTAGGCTGTCTATTTGCTCTGCTGATTATTTCCTTAGCTGTGCAGAAGCTTTTTAATTTAATCAAGTCCCATTTATTTATTTTTGTTGCTGCTGTAATTGTCATTTGGATCTTAGTTCCAACTTTATAAATTTCACCAGAATGCTCAGATTTTATCATTAACAGACTGCCAATGTCCCTTGAAGTAAAAGGCTCCTTTATATCATTTTCGAGAAAATGTCTGTTGAATATCAGATCTTAATAACCATAGCTTTCTGTCAGTCATCTTTTCAAGTAAAAATGATGTTCAAGTAACAAAGGTTACCCATGTTCTGAGGAAGTTCAGTTCACAACCCAATCAATAGCACAAGTACTTGTCCTTAAGACAATCGTTGTACTTAAAATACTTTAGGTTTACTTCTTATTGTGTCACAGAAAATAGTAAAAACAGATGTACTCAAGAGTGGAAACTTAACAGTAATTTTGGCTGCTTCTTCAAGGACATTCTGAAGTAAACTTTTTAATTTGTAAGATTTTTATTTTTTATGGTGAATATGTATTAATAGTAGCAAAGGATACAGTGACAATGAGTACAGTTTGGTGCCGCCACCTTGATTCATGCTAAGACACCAACAGTTTTACCCTCTATAGTTTTGGCACCATCAGTGCAAATGTCAACACAATGAAAAAGACAACTAATGTTTTAGTGCTATTATGAAAACAGTTTTGACTCTAGGGACCACGAGGGGTTCACAGCACATTTTGAGTTGCACTACCATATGGGATACCAAACTGACCAATAATTAAACCAAAAATACACAATACATTAAGTAAAGTGATGGCCTAAGAAACTAGTCATTGACAAATGAACAGTAAAGGTCACTGGTTTATAAAAAATGAATTCTTTTGCTGAAGCAATTGTGCTTGTATTCTAGACACAAGTTACCGCATCAAAATTTTTGGTTTTTTCCTCTGAGGTAAGTAATATATATTGACATTTGAAAAAGTATGCAGAAAAAGAATTGTTACCTCCCACCAGGGAATTAAATGTCATTGACATTTGACGTATTTTCTCAATATTAGAAGCTTTTAACCTATCATTTAAAATTTTCCCAAAACACAACTTTTGGTAGCCATTAAATATTCTGCTTTGAAGTGCTACAATAATTTTCCAACGATTTCTATAGGCTTAGGCTATTTCCATTTTTTTGCTATTGTAGGAATTGCTGCAACATTGAATATAGCTGCACATTCTGACCATTATTAAGTGTTGTCAGACATTTTAATTTTAATTATGTTCTGGTCTGTGTATTGATATTTGATTATAGCTTTAATTTGCATTTCCTTGATAATATTTGACAAATTTTTCATGTGCTTATTTGCTATTCATGTATCTTGTCAATACTATTAATACGTTTTCCCTTGGTTTTTTTAATAATATATGCGTTCTGGAAAGTTTCATTCTGTTATAGATGCCATTTTTACCACAGTTCTTTTTCTTTAAGGAACATAGTATGACTTTCTATAGAACTAATAAATGCAGCTCGTGGGAAACTAAGTATAAAGAAAATATAAAAGTCCCTCATAACCTGACCGCTAAGAGGTTACCACTGCCAACTCTTTCATTTATTTTTCCAGTCTTTGCCTTATGCAATTTTCCTAATCAAGTCAATATTATATATTCAATTTAGTGACCTACTTTTCTTTGTTCCAACACCCATATCATAAACATTTTTGAACATTGTTTAATATTCTTTCCACATCATCCTCTCTTCTTCCTACACCACCCACAGGAAATTAAAGTTTATTTAGGGCAAATCCATGCAAAGTAAGAGATAATACAGTACTAAGATTTATAAGGTAGGTACTGGAGAATATGATTAAGTTTATATGGATGTTATGGAAGATCAGTTAGAGCTGGAGTTCTCAAGAAAGAGAGGTGAAGGGAAAAGACAGCAGGTGTAAACCAGTGAACCATGTGAGCAACTGTACTAAGGCAGAAGTGAGCTGGGCAGGGTTGGGACCTTTAAGTTTGGGTAAGGATTCAGTAAGGAGAGCAGCATTATTGGTTCAGATGAAAAGTGGGAGTGGCCAGATTTCAGAAGTCTTTTAAAGGCTGGCAAATGAACTGTTGCTCTCTGTAGAACTGAAATATGTTTAGAATTACATAGAATTTAGTGATTTGTAGAGGGAAAGCCAATTTAACTACAAACCCTTATTTATGATGATGGGGAAAATAAAACACCACATGTACACAGCCGTTCCCAGAAAAGACTGTGAACATATTGTGTGTGGCTACAAACTGTATAACCCTTCCTTTCGTCAATGACACATATATTTTCTAATTTTATGCTAGTGAGAAATATATGAGAGCTTGTTGTCTTAGTTTTTTAAATTAATCAAGGGCATCAAGATAGGTTGAGCCATTTGTCTGCAATCACAAATTGTCCCAAAAGTCATAAGCAGGAGTTCAATCCCAGACCTGATACTTGTTCTGTATCTAAATGATGGCTCTCAACCCTGGCTATAATTAAAATCAACTGCAGAACTTTTAAAACTTTCAATGCCCATGTTTCCATCCATTGTGCTGAATTTCTGATTTAATTAATCTGAAATGGGGGGCCTAGTATTGATTTAATCATTTTGAAATTGTGATGTACATCCACCTTTGAAAACCATTGCTATAGACCACACTGCTCAGGCAGCATGGATGTTGGTGTTCCTCAAATTATTATGGAAAACATCAGGGCTTTTTCTCTAGGGTTACCTAATTTTGAATTGTTAATTTGGCTAATTTCTTGAGCACATGCTGAACTTCTCAATTAAATTTATTTTCAAGGAATGTACACGTGGTGTATTTCTGAATATTTCATATGTTGGAATGTCTTTTTTATTTCTTTACACAAGAAGGAAAATTTGGGTAAATATGGACTTTGGGGGCCCAATATTTACTCAAATTTTATAGATATTTCTCTACTTTCTCTTCTGGCATTTACTGTTGCAGAAGGCAAATCTTATGCAATTTTTTCCTTTTTATTAATAATTTAACTTGGATTGCTCCTTTATTCTTGAAACTTTTAGGGCTCTTTGTCCTTGCTAGCTATCATCTCTTCATTATTTTTAATCTTCAATTTTTCTAATGAGTTCCAAGAGAGCATAAATTCTGATTCAGCCTTATACATTGTTAATTCCTTCACTGATTCCAATATTTTTAATTTCTTGAAATTTCTTTTATCTCCTCTACCCAGCTTCTCAACTCTTCTTTATGACTTCTTGCTCTTGTTTCATGGAGTTGGTATTTTTTGTTTGAGTATGTCAAGCAGTATTAAAAATACTTTTTTATGTTCTTGGGATAGTAATCCCTTTCCCATGTTGTGAAATATATTTTCACCTGTGGTTGTGTTTTCCTCCTTTATTTATTCTTAATGAAACAAGCCCTTTTTAGACTCACTGTTTATCAACTGATGGGTACATGGATTTCCCTTCATGATATTCAGCGTCTGTTGAAATCTAGCTATAAATCAGCTAAACGGCAGGCTGATGAATATGCTTCGTAGCCCCATTCTTAGTTTGTAAGAAGCAGTCACCTTTGTAGTGATGCTGTCTATATTGGAATGATTTGGGATACTATTCTTTCCAGTCCATGATCTTCTGAACAGATTTAATAAATATAAATTTATAACATTCATTTAGCATTTTTGCAAAGGCCTATGTGTCTTTGCCTCAATCTACAACACTTGTAAAGTCAAGTCTCTATCTCTGTGATGCAATGTCATAATGCTATTCTCTTTTTTTCTCCCTTCCTCAAGTTTCCAGGTTAAGTATAGGATACCCAGTGAAGTTTGAATTTCAGATAAATAACAAATAATTTGTTAATGTATGTCTGTTCCATAAGTGTTTAGGATACACTAAAAATTATTTTGTCCCTATTTAATATTTTGACATTAAAAATTATTTATAGTTTATGTGAAATTCAAATTTAACTGGACATCCTGTATTTTTATTTGCTAAATATGGCAATATTTCTCCACATTCCTTTCAAGTCGTTTTCTAATAGCTGTTTTAATGAAAGTGAGTGTATATGAGGAGGGTTTGGTAAACACATAAGGCTCCAATCACTTCATCAGGCTGTAAACCTGTACAGAACAGCAATGGCTGCTCAGTTTTCTTGTTGGTATAGTTCTCGTATTCTTGAGCCATAGGACAAATGGTTTGGGGATTTATCTACTTCCAGCTGGGCAGCTTGTTCTGTTCCAAGGACTTGACATTTGTGGACTCAACTGCATTTTTCAATCCAATTCTATTCATCTTGTAATTGAATATAAGAGCTACTAGATTATGAAAATTGTAGTTTTAGATGGCTTTTTTAATTTTTATCTTTTCGTGTGACAAATTGGGAGAGGCTGACTCTGGGACTCTTAGCCAGAAGTTATTGGAAACCAGACTTCGGTGGGGAAGAAGGGCGGTATATGTGTCTGATTTTTTTTTTTTTTTGGAGACAGAGTCTCACTCTTTTTGCCCAGGCTAGAGTGAGTGCCGTGGCATCAGCCTAGCTCACAGCAACCTCAAACTCCTGGACTCAAGTGATCCTCCTGCCTCAGCCTCCCGAGTAGCTGGGACTACAGGCATGCGCCACCATGCCCGGCTAATTTCTCTATATATTTTTAGTTGTCCAATTAATTTCTTTCTATTTTTGGTAGAGATGGGGTCTCGCTCTTGCTCAGGCTGGTTTCAAACTCCTG
Source organism: Propithecus coquereli (assembly GCF_000956105.1). Classification (NCBI taxonomy): domain Eukaryota; kingdom Metazoa; phylum Chordata; class Mammalia; order Primates; family Indriidae; genus Propithecus; species Propithecus coquereli. The sequence continues at coordinate 2,299,823 of NW_012152063.1, forward strand.
AGCTCAAATAATCCGCCCGCCTCGGCCTCCCAGAGAGCTAGGATTACAGGCATGAGCCACCGCGCCCAGTCTATGTGTCTGCTTTGACTACAAATTCTGAAGCTTTCTCAGAGGCCCAAAATGAAAGGGAGAATCATCATTTATTTCTGGCCTAATGAACCCTATCCAAACAGGATCAACTGAGACGTTGAAATCTACTTCTACAATGGCAAGGCAGGATTTTGGGGAAAAGGTGATGGAGTTGCTGAATGCAAGATTATGTCACCTAAGAATGTATTCCAGGTGATACTATAGTTCAATTTTTGAGCTTTTGAGTGTCCACTGGTGTGTATTGGAGTGACTTAGGGCTTTTTGGCCCGGTGGTTGGTTTTGTCTCAATAAGGAACAGTTTGTTGAAGGTCTACTCACCCCTTTCCTGCTTTACAGCCACACAACAGGCTTTTTTTTTTTTTTTAAACAACAATCCCTTTTTTTTCTGCTACTGTGGTGAAACGATCAACGATGCCATGTTTCACACCACTTAGGATCACACTTAGTTGCAGGACCATCTGCCACTGGTTGTTTGACAATTCTCAGAGAATGTAAAAACAGGCTAAGCATAAAAAAGCATTTCCAGAATTGGTCTTGATGCTCTTAGCTCAACCAGTTCCCAGCTACCAACTCTTTCTGAATAAGTCATGCATTTAGCTCAGTTCAAAGCCTGAAGTTATAGATCTTGCTTTTGTGTAAATGTGCAGTGCCTCCTGCTGTGTTTCATCCTCCCAAACAAGCAAACCCACCTGCTCTGCCTGTTGATTTCTTGCAGCTGGTTCCCATTTGTCTTAGTTTACTCTCAAGGTTTCTTCCTTATTGACTTATCAAGGAGACCCAGTCATTTATTTCATGAACATTATCTTTTTATGGCTGCGCTGTTGGATCAGCAGAGCACAATTTTGGTGTTGATTATATTTATTTAGATTTAGTAGAACAAGCTGATGGATTTGTTGTTGGTTTTGGTTTTTTTTTTTTATTTTTTTTGGTTAAAAAATAATACACTCCCTAAGAGATGGGGATTGATGAGGAATTCATGTGATGGAACGAGTCCTTTCTTCCACTGCTGTTCATCAGAGGTGTTGAGACAAGCTGGGGTGATGTCACATAACCTACAACCTACACTGAGCTCTCTTTGAACTTCTTACACTGAGGACAGGCTGTTCTGGGAAAGCAAACCTGTTGAGGAGAACTGCTAGACAAAAAGGTGCTTGTTTGAGATCCAGATGTAGAAAGATTAAAGAGCTTTAACTGGATCTTGTAGTAGCTGAGTGTTCTCTGGCCAAGGGCCCTGTCAATTTTGTTCTGTTCCATTCTTGAGGGGCTCATTGTCTTTCAGTGGAAATTTACTGGGCTGAGCAGAGAGGGGGATGATGGGAAAATCCTAACACATTAGTGACTTTCCCCCCATGAGCCTTGCTTTTCTTGACCTGTAAAATGAAGTTGATAATTATTATTTAGGGACTAAACTGCTGAAAGAGACCTCAAACTACATTTTTGTAAAAAGACAGTGACTTAAATTAGAGGTTTGTTTCCCTGCTCATGTGATTGTTTTGAGGTGGGCATTCCAGGCTAGGCAGGCGGTCCTGCTTCTCTAAATCACTCGAGAACACAGTTTCCTGCTGTCTTGCTGTTGGCTCATGTCGTAGGCCATTTCCTGCACTTACAAGGGCAAAGCTGAGTCTCAGCAAGTTCATCTGGCCTGCAGGAATGTCAAAAGAAGAAATTCAGGATGAGCAATTTTAAGTCTCAGAAACAAGAGCTTTTGCTCTTCCCCTCACATCCCATTAGTGAAAACTTAGTCACATGACTATACCTAGCCACATGGGAAGCTGAGAAATGTAATCTTGAACAGGGAGAACATGTGCCCAGGAGAATGGGATTTTGAGGACACATAGCCATGTTCTTTTTAATTTCCAAATACTAATTAAGGAGGTATAGGTGGTTTTTTAAACAAGAATATCTTGTATAATGCTTAAGTCAGGGCTTTTGCTGTGCCTGTCACCAGAATAGTGTTCCTTATACCCAATAGGTAAGTTCATACCCCACACCCACCCTCCCCGCTTCTTAGTTTCTCATGTCTTTTATATCACTTCGTGCCCATGTGTACCCATCTATTAGTTCCCACTTATCAGAACACATGGTGTTTGGTTTTCCATTCCTGAGATATTTCACTTAGGACAATGGTCTCCAGTTCCATCCACGTTGCTGCAAATGACCATATTCCATTAATCTTTATGAATGAGTAGTACTCCATGCTATATATTTACTGCATTTTCTTTATTCACTCATGAATTGAAGGGTGCTTAGATTAATTTCACATCTTTGCAATTTTGAATTCTGCTGAGATAAACATTTGAGTGCAGCTATCTTATTAATAAAATGATTTTATTTCCTTTGGGTAGATATCCAGCAGTGGGGTTGCTGAATTGAATGGTAGGTCTACATTTATTTGAGAAATCTCCATACTGTTTTCCATAGAGGTTGTCCTACTTTGCAGTCCCACCAACAGTATATAAGCTATCTTTCTCTCTGCATCCAGCCAGCATCTATTGTTTTTTGACTTTTTAGTAATGGCCATTCTGATAGGGGTAAGGTGGTATCTCATTGTAGTTTTAATTTATATTTCCCTAATGATTAGTGATGTTGAGCATTTTTCATGTTTCTTGGCCATTTGTCTATTTTCCTTTGAAAACTGCTGTTCATGTCTTTTGCCCACTGTTTGATGGGGTTGTTTTTTTGTTGCCGATTTGTTTGAGTTCCTTATAGATTCTGAATATCAAACCTTTGTCAGACATATAGTTGGCAAATATTTTCTCCCATTCTATAGGTTATTCACTCTGTTGATTATTTCCTTTACTCTTCAGAAGCTTTTTAATTAAGTCCCATTTATTTATTTTGCTATATTCGCCTTGGGGTCTTAGTCATAAATTCTTTGCCTAAGCCAATGTCTAAAAGAATTTTTCCTACATTTTCTTCTGGAATTTTTATGGTTTCATACCTTAAATATAAGCCTTTAATCCATATTGAATTAATTTTTGTATATGGCAAAAGAGAGGGATCCTATTTCATTCATGTGGCTAACCAATTTTCCCAGTGCCATTTATTGAATAGGGCTTCCTTTCTCCAGTGTATGTTGTTATTTGCTTTGTTGAAGATCAGCTCGTTGTAGGTAGATAGATTTATTTCTGGTTTCTATATTCTGTTCCATTGATCTATGTCTCTACCTTTATACCAGTACCATGCTGTTTCTGGTTACTACAGCCTTGTAGTATCATTTGAAGTCAGATAACATGATGCCTACAGGTTTCTTCTTTTTACTGAACATTGTTTTGGCTATTCAGGCTCTTTTTTGATTCCAAATGAAGCTTAGGATTATTTTTTCTAGATCTGTTAAATATGACACTGATATTTTGATGGGAATTGCATTGAATTTGTAAATCACTTTGGGAAGTACAGACATTTTAATGATATCAATTCTAATCCATGAGCAGGGGATGTTTTTCCATTTATTTGTGTCATCTGCAATTTCTTTCATCAGTGTGTTGTAGTTCTCCTGAAAGATGTCTTTAACTTCCTTTGTTGGGTATATTTCTGGGTATTTTATTTTCTTTGTAGCTACTGTGATTGGTAGAGTCCTTGATTTGACTCTCAGCTTGATTGTTATTGGTATATAGAAATGCTACTGATTTGTGCACATTGATTTTGTAACCTGAGAATTTGCTGACTTTATTTATCAATTCCAGGAGTCTTTTGGTGGAGTCTTTAGGACTTTCTAGATACAAGGTCATATCATCAGTAAAGAGGGATAGTTTGACCTCCTCTTTACTAATTTGGATGCCCTTTATTTCTTTCTCTTGCCTGATTGCTCTGCCTAGGACCTTCAATACTATGTTGAATAGAAATGGTGACAGTGGGTACTCTTGTCTTGTTCCAGCTCTAAGGGGGAATGCTTTCAACCTTTCCCCATTCAGTATGATGTTGGCTGTGGGTTTGTCATATATCCTTTTATAATTTTGAAATATGTTCATTTTATACCTGCTTTGTTGAGGGTTTTTATCATGAAAGGGTGATGGATTTTATCAAGTGCTTTGTCTGCCTCTATTGAGATGGTCTTCATTTTTGTTTCTGTTTATGTGGTAAATCATGTTTATTGATTTGCATATGTTAAACCACCTTGCATCTGTAGGATGAAACCCACTTGATCATAGTGGATTATCTTTTTGATGTGCTGTTGAATTCAGTTTGCTAGTATTTTGGGGGGGGAGGGATTTTTGTATCTGTGTTCATGAGGGATATGGGTCTGTAGTTTCTGTTTTTTGTGGTTTGTTTTTTTTTTGGTGCCCTTTCCTCGTTTTGGTGTCAGGGTGATACTGGCTTCATAGGTGTTAGGGAAGATTCCCTCCTTCCCATTGTTGTGGAGTATTTTCCACAGGATAGGTACCAGTTCTTCTTTGTATGTCTGGTAGAATTTGGCTGTGAAGCCATCTGGTCCAGGACTTTTTTTGGTTGGGAGATATTTTATTACTGCTTCAATCTCACTGCTCATTATTGGTCTGCTCAAGGTTTCTATTTCATCCTGATTCAGACTTGGAAAATTGTGTGTTTCTAATGATTTATCCATTTCCTCTAGGTTTTCTAGTTTGTTTGCGTAGAGGTTTTTCTAGTATTCGTGGATAATATTTTGTATTTCTGTGGTATCAGTTGTGAGGTCTCCTTTTTCATTTCTGATTAAGCCTCTTTGAGTCCTTTATCTTCTATTTCTAGTTAGTCTGGCTAGTGGTATACTGATTTTATCTTTTCAAAGAACCAAGTTTTTGTTTCGTTGCTCCTTTGTATTTTTTTTCTTTTTTGGTTTCCATTTAGTTTAGTTTTGCTCTGAGCTTTTTTATTTCTTCTGCTTTGGGGTGGTTTATTCTTTTTCTAGTTCCTTAAGATATGACATCAGATTGATAATTCGGGTTCTTTTCATCTTTTTGATGTAGGCATTTAAGGCTATGAACTTTCCCTTAGGACTGCTTTTTCTGTATCCCATAGATTTTGAAAATTTGTGTCCCCTTTGTTATTCAGTTCAAGGAATCTTTTGATTTCCACCTTAATTTCATCATTGACCCAAGAATTATTCAGCATTACATTGTTTAATTTCCATGACTTTGTGTATATTTGAGTGTTTCTCTTGGAAATTGTTTCTAGTTTTATTCTGTGGTCTGAGAAGATACATGGTATGATTTTGAATTTTCTGAATTTGCTGAGAGTTGTTTTGTGGCCTATGATATAATCAATCTTGGAGAATGTCCTATATGAGGACATTCTGATGAGAAAATGTGCATTCAGTAGAATGGTCTGTAAATGTCTGTTAGATCCATTTGTTCTAGAGTCCTGCTTATGTCCAATGTTTCTTTTTTCATTTTCTGCTTTGATGATCTGTCCAATTCTGTCACTGGAGTGTTGAAGTCCCTGACTATTAAGATTCTACTGTTTGTCTCTTGCTTAGATCTAGAAGAATGTGCTTTATGAAACTGGCAGGTCCTACATTAGGTACATATATGTTTAGGATTATTATGTCTTCTTGTTGAATTTCTCCCTTTACCATTATATAATGATCATCTTTTTTTTATACTATTGTTGAAGTCTATTTTATCTGATGTGACAATGGCTATACCTGCTCCCTTTTGGTTTCCATTTACATGGAATACTTTTTTTCTTTCCATTACCTTGAGTCTGTGTGAGTCTGTAGGGTTTAGATGTGTTTCCTGGAAACAGTAAATACTTGGGTTATGTTTTTTCATCCATCTAGCCAGTCTGTGTCTTTTAAGTGGGACATTCAGTCAGTTCATGTTGAGTGTTAGTATTGGTATGTTGGATACTGTTCTGTTCACTATGGTGGATGATACCTTATTGTTTTGTTTTCCCTTTTGTGCTATTGTTTTATAAGAGCTGTGAGCTATAACTTTCAGGTATTTTTATACTGATTGGTATTTATTGTGCAGTTGCAGCATATATAATGCACATTTGAGCATTTCCTGCAGGGCATGTCTAGTAGTGACAAATTCTCTTAGCATTTGCTTGTCTGGGAAAAAATATATTTCTCCTTCATTTGTGAAACTTAGTTTAGCAAGAGGCAAAATTCTTGACTGATGGTTATTCTGTTTAAGGAGAGTAAAGATAGGACCCCATCCCTTTCTGGCTTGTAAAGTTTCACTTGAGAAGTCTATTGTCGTCTGATGGGTTTTCCGCTCTAAGATACTTGATATTTTTGCCTCATGGCTTATTGACTTGGACCAGTCCGATGACTATGTCCCTTGGTGATTCCTTTTTTGCAGTGAATCTCCCAGGTGTTTGTTGAGCTTCTTGTATCTGGATATCTAAGTCTCTAAAAAGATTAGGGAAGTTTTGCTCAATTATCTCCTCAAGTAAGTTTTTCAGCCCTTGTGTGTTTTCTTCTTCACTATCAGGGATGCCTCTGATTCTTATATTTGGCCATTTTACATAATACCCTATTTCTCATAGACTTTATTCCTTCCTCTTGATTCTTTGTTCTTAACTCTTTTGAATTAATCTAGTCAGTCAAAAGTAGTCTTCAAGCTCTGAATTTCTCTCTTCTGCTTGATCTAGTGTAAGAACTTTCCACTGTGTTTTGTACTCCTTTAAATGAATTTTTCATTTTCATAGGTTCTGTTGTTTTTTTTTTTTTAACATATCTATTTCATAAATTTTTCATTCATTTTTCTGAATTATTTTTCTGGTTTGAGTTGGTTTTCCATTTTCCATTGGATTTCATTGAGTTTCCTTACAATCCATATTTGGAATATTTTGTCTGTCATTTCAGTATTTTCATTTTGGTTGGGATCCATTGCTCGACAGCCGGTGTGCTCCTCTGGAAGTGTCCTTTCCCTCTGATTCTTCATACTTCTGGAGTTCTTGTACTGATTTCTTCTCATCTGGAGCAGCTGTCACTTGTTGATTTTAGATTTTCTTTTCTTTAGATGGGACGATTTTTCCCCTACCTCACTCTTAAGGGTGTGGCTATAGCATATGTTGGGTAAGGACCTTTGGCTTTGCTTCTGGATACTTTGATGGGGGTCTAGGTTCTGGATGGATGCAGTGATTTTCTGAATTGCTAGTTATTTGTAGGATGTAGTGGTGGTATACTATGTATGTGAGCATATTCCCTATCTCTTATTGACAAGGGAAGATGGAGGTCTTTGAAATCCTTTCTCTCTCTGCAGCCTGTGGTCATCTTAACAGTGAATTATACTGGGCTGCCCAGTTTAATCTCTGAGACAGTAGGTGGTGCTTGTGGGTAAGAGTCAGCCACACCCTATATGATTGAGTCAGTAAATGCTATACTGGGCTGTACAAGTTGTCCTCCTTGCCAGTAGGTGGCACTTGCAGGAAAGAGCCAGCTGCAGTGTTGTTTTTTGGGACCTATGATTGGCTCTAGCCCCTCAGGAGAAGCACTCAAATGCCTCTGCTTGTGGGCGGGGCCCTGGAGCTCCCAGGAGACTCCTCATTCTCCACTGCCAGAAGTTGGTGGAGGCAAGGCTAGATGGGGCAAGCCTGCCTTTGGACTTCACAAAGGTGTACACAAGAGCTATTTCCACAGAGGTTGAGGGTCATCTCCCAGGCTGCTGGGGAAAGCCACAAGGGAGGGGCTAAAGTGGCACCCCCAAGCCAGAAAGTCTGCTTGTGGGGAAGGGGCAATTTGGAATTCACAGACTGGCTATGGGGAGTTGGTTTGCTCTTCTCCCTCTTTACCTGCCCCAAGGTCTCCTTCCGGTGTCTGGCTGCAAGCAGCAGCCAAACTAGCTGAGCTCCCCAGCAATGTCATCATGGCTGGGGGCTTCCCTGTCCAAGATACTGCCCTGGACTATAAGTGTGGCTTTCCTGTAGGGGGAGGGGTTCTTCACAAGTGCACTGGGGTTTGGACCCACACTACGTGGTCATCTCAATTCTGCCCATGTGGGCTCCCTCACCTCCTGAAACTAGTTCACAAATCTCCTTTCTGTGTCCTGGAGCAACATGATCAAATCCTGGGGGTATGGGATCTGGCCTGTGGGCCTTTAAAAGGAAAGATGTGAGCCCCACTTTCTGTGGAAGCCACAATGTAGTGGACATGCCAACAAAGTTGAAGCAGCTGCTCCTGAGAGCCCTGGCTCAATCGTCCCTTGGGGCACCCATGCCACCTGGCAAGAGTTGGGAAATGTTTGTGTTGGGACCAGTGACACAAAAACAGAAGGGCTAAAGCTCCCTAGGGAGGACAAAGGCACACAATGGGTGGAGAAATAGTATGGGGCCCACTCTCTTGGCTTGGGTCTATGGTGATGGGGAGTGACCCCAACGGGGCTGAAAGCCTGTGCTTTGTTTTCAACAAGCTCCCAGTTCACTGCTGGCAGCAGCTTGTGAGCTCATGAGGGTTGAGAAGCTCTCCAGCAGCTTGAGAGCCTGCTGACTTCCAGATGTGTAAGGGAAGGAGAAACAAAATCCCCACCTACCCTTTCTACCAGGCTGCAAGCCTATTGGGGGTTGATCTCTACCAAAATCTTGCTCATTCTCATTCTGCTCTGCAACTTCTCCTGTGGAATCTCCAGTAGTTTCTCGCACTTTTACCTCTGAATTATACCTGAGCTATGTTTTTTTCATCTAAAATGTTTTCATCTTTCTGAGACAATCTGGTGACTGATGTCTCTATTCAGCCATGTTTCCTCAAGACTCCCAAGTAGCTATTAACCAGAAATACTGATAGCAATAGTTAGAAGTACAAATTAAATATTTTTAAAGGGCTAACAATAAAAGCTTACTTCTGCTTGCACTTATGTTCTTATTTGATAATTAGTAGTAGAAAAGAAGGGGAAATTAGAAACATGATGCATAGCTCTAAATACAGACAGGAGGGAAATGGGAAGAACTGAGCCAGGTCTGGTAACACATGAAATGTATGTAACTCTCATTCCTGAATGGTTTAATTAACTGGGTGTCACAGTGGAGGTTGTGTATAAATAAAGGCACTTTCTTCTAAGGCGCCTCTGTAAAAACATGACAAGGATGTGGATTCATTCCTTTTTAGTTATGGGACCATAGCTTGTACTTTTTGTTTCTAACAAAGTTTTTTGGAAATTATGTGTTAGATAATTGCTAGTGTATTATTTATTGTTCAACCATATTCAGTATTGAAAGTTCTAAGGTAATAAGCTTAAGCGTGGATTAAACTCTGACTAAAGTTTTGTCAGTTGAGCAGTTCATGCTTGAATTTCTGAGTAAAGTGTTGTCCAGATACCATGATTTCTTTTCCTGTGACTTTGGATTAATCCGAGGATTTAGATACTTGCTTAATAATACATGCGAAATGTCTGAGTCATACAAAGTCCATTTAAAACTGTTAATATTATTGCACTTTAAGGTTAGAAAAAATAAAAATTAGGGTGTTTGGCAAAACCAAAGTTTTGTGGAAAATAAAATCCATGAGAGACTTCTATTTTAATAAGTGTTTAATAAACAATCGCATTTGTTATAACTTACAAAACTCTTAATTCTTACTTTGACAAAACAAACAATATAGACAATTATATGATTGTGAGGATACATATTGAAAGTTGTTATTTCTGTTTGATGCAATTATTGAGGGTGGTTATTTTATGTTCTAGTATTTTCTATCCCTATGAAGGAGAAAATTATTATAGGAAAGTGGAGGGTAGAAAGAATAAGACTTGATTTAATCATGCCTTTTAGGAAATTTTCTAACTACAAATGTTCCAAAAGGCTTTTCAGATTGTCTGTAATCAGGACAACCCAGTATCCCCATTAGGTGACTAGGGGAAGTAGGTAGGGCATTCGTTGTTTTCTCAAATGTGAACCTAAAGAGGTATTATGTACGGCCCCCAAGACAGGGTGGGAACAGAACTGGAACCTGTAACATGTCCATTCAAAGCCCAAAACTCATGAAATTCATTGTTCACAAAAACATAATGAATGCAAAAAACTGACATTTCCTTTGCCATTGTTTCCTTCTTTAATGCTCCCTAGTGCCCCATATTCTTCCAGGAAATGGCTCCCCACTCCTTCCTCTCAATGAACATCAAAAGGCTTAGAAGCTATTTGTACAGGCACCATATGTTCAAATCAAATCTTGTTTCAAGTTCGAAGTGGGAATTCTGGGGGATATGGCAGGGCTCCTCCAGGATATGAAGGTGAAGGCTATTACATTCATTTTCCACATCCAGCAAATCTAATGTAGCCTATCTCCAATAAGAGATTTGTCTTTTAAATTTAACTCTATATTTCCAGAGTGGAGTTCATTATCTTCATGGTTTTTCAAATGCCTTCACACTGCAAGCTGGGACAATGAATTCTCAATACAAAATAACTGGGGAAGGTGGGTGGTAGAAATTACTAGTTATAAATGAAAAGCACTTACTTAAGAGGTCTTACTTCAAATAGCGTTGCTCTCTGGCCTGGAGCCTGGAGTTCTAGCTTCATTCCTTACCTTAGCATTTGCTGTTACTCAAATCTCATTTTCCATAAGTTGGTAGTAAAAGCAAACTTGGCCATAAAAAGCTCAGTGCTATTAGTGGCTTACAAGTAGAGAACATGTATCTTCTTGTCATATATATATATAACTATGATTCCATTTACCTATTTGGGGTGGGAGGAGAAGAATGGGAAAGAAGGATACTAATAAACCTATAGCATTACTTATTCTACCTTGTTTGAGAAGTTTTTATTTTTCTTTAGGTGAAAAGTATTTAATCTCCCATTTCTTCTTACTCACCTATAACTCAGCAATACAGTAGGACAGGGGGAGAAAGTATGACTGAAAATGTCATATGTGTATTCCTGATAATTCTTTGTGTGGGATCCATTTGAACCAATATTTAAGGGGTTTCTTTGGTCACAAGAAAGTTTGAGCTTAATAAGGAAAGCAAATCTGGCTTAAGAAACCTCAATACTTTCAGTTAACATAAATTTAATAAAACACTAGTTCAAAGGCATCATTAATACATACTACACAAAAACTAGCCAATCTCAATTTTTCAGGTGTGCAAAAAACACTTATGAACATGCTACAGTAAATAAAATATGCATCCAAGAAAGATGAAAACAAAATAATTGTTAAAAATGAGGCCATGCAGCTTAATACCTGAGTTAAGAAAGGAAACTTTAAAATGAAGGGTCCAGCGGAATTTATTTCAGATAGGGTATAATCAATAGCTTCTGTCTAGAAAAGGAAATGCATGCCAAAAATCTGAGTATCCTTAAGTATCCTTAAATCTAAGTATAAAAACAATCTCATTGGGTAACTTCCCTAGGACAAAAATGAGACCGGGAACCTGGCAGTCAGGCCCAAATTATGAGAGGAGAATTTGCTGCTAGGTCACTTAGGGAGTCATCTATGAACTATAAGAATGTAAAATCATGTTAAGACTGTAGACACTGCTGTGGATTCCTGGACCACACTTCTTAGAGGCCATGAGTCCCAGGGAGCAACAAGAACAGCACATGTCTTGATCTTGGCTGCCTGAAAAAGGGTCCTATAGAAGCTTATCACTATTCTCCATTCCTGAAAATATGCAAAGAGCCCTATGGGAAATATCTAGATTGTTGTCTTTGGATGATGACATTTCCTCTTTAGTTTTATGATTAAGTTTTTACTTCTGGAAAAGTGAAAATATTGCCTTACTTTTTACATTAATAAGAAATCATGAAATACATGTATATTATGAAAAAGATGTAATTTACTACCAATATGTAAAGAAAAGGGAAAAAGAGTTTAACCCTAGAAATGTTTGAAATGTAAATTGAAGAAAGCTTTCTAGTTGTAACTGTGACAAAACAGGCTTAGGCGTAGTTCAGAAATGTTAAGATACCTTAAGAAATAGGGTTTAAAAACACACTTTTTATTTGGTCTTCTATCTAATGTTACCTTGGGTTCCATGATTGACTGCCTCTTGCTACAGCTATGCTACTTAATGGAAGCTCCACACGTCGAGTACGTCTGATCAAAACTTCTAAATACTTAAGGTTTTCTCTTATTTCAAATGTTACCTTTTTCTTTCAAAAAATATTCAAGGGCATCATGAGTGCCCCAAAATCCTTTCAGCATTTCATGAGAACAAAGGAAAACTTACTACGAGATAATGCTACAAACTCGGATTGTAGTGTTGAAGAAAAAGCCTACCATGACCTACAGTATGTCTTGTTCCTTGTCTTTTCTCATGCAATCGCTTTCTGCCCCTGTGCTCATCCTGGCAAACATCTTAACACAGACAGCTTTAAAGTTTAACAGAAGTAAATGACAAAACAGGCACTTGTAAGAGATACATGCATATCCCAAACATTTGAAATCCAAACTTTTAAATGCTTTGCCCATCCCGCATGAACTAAGGGATAAGGATGCATTCTATCTGAAGAGTTTGAGACCATGTCTCTGACCCTCATACTTAATGAGATGTGCCTCTTCCATGCCTATGGGAACCCTATCTCTGACATGACCTTAGCTGTGTATGCTTCCCTCCATTTCTTTGACATTAAGGATTCCACACAGATCTCTGTAAACTTCATTCAAAGCAAGAGGAAAATCTTCCTACTTGGCAAATTATCTATCTATCCTATGCCTGCCTTCTCTTTCCTTGTTTTCCATTGACATGCCCATACATTGAACACCCACACTAGGTCAAGCACTGTGCTAGGTGTCTGTACCAGGCACTCTGTTTTCCATGGTATCCTCTCATGTAGCCATCTTCCCTCAGGAGTATTGACTTTGGTTTCCATGTCCTCATCAAGACTTTCTCTTCTTCATCAAGCTACAGATAAGGTGACAGAGTGAACATGGACTCTGTCAGAGAGACTTATGGGTTTAAGCCTTGGCTCTTGTATTTCCTACCTATGGCTCCTAGGATTACTTACCTTCTCTCAACCTTACTTTTCTCATGTACTCTATGAGGGTAATAATGCTTCACAGAGCTGCTAGAGGAATTCAATGAAATAACAAGTAAATTGCCTTGAACAATACCCAGATTATGGGAAGCATTCGACAAATGGCAGCAATTCCAACATCCTAGAGATAGGTTCCAATTCATTTGATATTGGCATGTTCAGAATAGTCAGTTAACACCTGTTTATATGCATTATGTGGAGAGCCTACTCAGTAAATATTTATTGTAATAACAAATGAAAGTACATAGTTTAGTGTTTCTCTTTATTTGTATAAGCTTTAAGAAAGCCCTCTTTTTCCAGCTCTTATGGTACATAAGTTAATGGCAGTTTTACTATAATCCCATCCTTTTGTTTGCTTTTCCCCTGCATGATCTTAAACTGAGAAATACCAATGAATTCAGGTTGACCACAGCAAATCATGGTTTTCCTTCCTTTCATCTTCTTGTAATTTAAACTTTCCACATCCTAGAAGTGAGAAATGTGAGTCCCCGATGTTTCCACAGCTTCAATAAGCCTAAGCGGGCTGGAAAAGGTTTTATTGGACTGTTTGAACCACTGAATTTTAATGGTTTCCCCACATGCGCCTGAAGATTTTCCTATTTAGCTCTTCTCTCCCTCCCGTGTCTTCAGCATCCCATCATGAGCTATAATGAGTTCTCATTTCCCTTGTTTTGTTCATTGACTCCTAAAATACTTTTCTCTGTACTCCTTGTGGTACCCAGATAAAACAATGGATCTAGAAATATCCTTGACTTGCCTGCCTGGAAACTCTTTCTATCCCAATATGTACCCAGGTTTAAAACATTTTTACCATATTTAAATCTTACATAAAGGTTTTTTCTAGAAAAATCACATTCTGGGCATGCTATGTTCTGGCTGAAGTGTCTAGGCTTTGTTTTTATCCTGTCAGAGGTATGACTTGTGAGTTTCCCTTTGTCTGTGAGAGAAAGTTGACCTTTGTGCTAATTCCCCTTCCTGGTGAGTCAGCCTTCTTCTCTGGGGCTTGGCTCCTTGCTCAGTGCCAACAGCTTCTCACATTCCACTGATTCAGCACCTGCCTCTCCTTAGACAGGCTCTTCTTCAAACCCACCGCACGGTCCTTGACCCAATGACTTCTCTGTATGGCCAGTCACTTAATTTTCAAAGCCTCAGTTTTGCTATACTTAAAAAAACATGCAAATAACATTATTTATCATCTTATTAGGACATATTAAATGAAAATAATGCAAATGAGGGCTACTAGCAATGATAATCTTTTCCAGGAAGGAGGTAATGGTGAAATAATGAGAATTTATTTTATCATAGAAATTCAACTTCTAAGCAGCTACAAATATGTAGCAATTTCCTTTTTATTATCTTTTTCCTGTAGGAATTTGGCCTAAAATTATTCAGGATCTATTTTTCTTCATGTATTTTCAGTTCACAATTAGAAGGGAAAGGAATAGAAATAAATCTTCTTAAGACTTTTCAAAGCTTTCAGAAGAGTTTGGAGTGGAGAGGGGAAGGCTGTCACGACCATTGATTAATTTACTCAGCAAATACCAAGTGCCTGCTCATTGCTACATCACTGTTTCTATATGGAAAGGAATTATCCCTCTGGGACAATGTCCTCACTTAGTAGAGGACAGCAATCTAAGGAGCAGAGCACATGTGTGTTTCCATAAGCTACAGAAAAAATCATATGCCAAGGATCCTACATCTGTTTGCTGATTTCAAGAGCTGAGCTAAGCCTTTTTATATATAGTAATAGGAATCAACCTCTCCATAGTAATAACAGTATGGTTCCAGTAGGAGAAAGCAGTGATTTCTACTGAAGTGTATTTTTAATAAAGTCTGCCTTTTTTAGTAGGTTTCAGTATCAGTGCTGATAATTTTTTATTTTATTTCCATCCAGCCTAGTATTACCTAGTTTTTTAAGATTTTTATGACTATAAAATTTTTGAATAAAACATACAATATATCAGGCTTTCCCAGGAACACGTGTCTCTACTCTAGCAGCCTTTTCTTTTTTTTTTTTTAAAACAGGAAGATATTTAAAATTAAAGAGTTTTTGTGAGGTCTAAGCAGCAGGTCTTATTACATTCCCAACCAAAGAGTGGTAGCATGTAAATTGTTAGATAAGATCGTTATTTTCATAGAATCCTTCATCCCTCAAAAATGAGTTTGTCCCCAACTGAGCACAATTTCATGGCTTAATACTTAACACAGTTGTAATTCATTTGACCTATGAATCATTATACCTTACACATATTTATACCTGTTCTAAAACTTGGCTTTATGGCACAAATTAATGTCATACATTTTTAGTTGCAAATTACAATATTATTTTGAAACTATAAATAGTACTTAGTTAAGGGGCATGGTTTCATAGGCAAAGTACTGGCTACAGTCAAGAGACCTGGATTCTATTATTAGTTCTAGCTTTAGCCACTAACTAGCTGTGTAAACTTAGACAAATCATTTCATGTCATATAAATTCATTTCCTTATCTGAAAATAATACCACTGGACCCCATTCAGTGTTACCATTTGAGAATAATAAAGATAGGTACACCTTCCCTTTCAAAGTCAAACTATCTAAGTACACTGACTAATGAGTTAAAGCACTTTGCATTTTTAAATATTTCTACTTAATACAGAAAAATATATGAAAACAAAGTGACCCATAATCTTACTGCTCAGATAACTACTTGTAAAGAAATACATGTGTAGAGTTGGAAAAAACAAAAATGCAAACACTGTAGGAAATGAATAAAATGAACAGTCAAGTTTTCATCCCCAATAGTCCCCATTCTGTTTCCTGGGAGGTAAACATTGTTCATATTTTGTTGTGAATCCTTTAAAACTTCATAGCATGCTAAGAGATGTTTCTTGAATATTTCCTAATATATGCAGATCCTACCATAAAACCACATGCATATCATATTTTTTTAGAGAACATTTTATAACATTAGGGAGTAAAGAGTATTTGCTAAAATTTCTTTAAAATGCCTATGTATAAGTATCATTTTCCTGTCCTCTATACAGATAGTAAACATGAAGACACATCTGGTGACAGGCTCATGTGTTTTCCCAAACCTCCCTCTTAAATAGTTATAAAGCAGCACCTACAGGTTTGGCTCCTTAAAGCAGTTTTTAACATTATGCTCAATTTATTAATCCAAAGAAAATAAGCTGGAATATGGTTATCTTTCTTCAACAAGGTGATTGTTTCTCTAAAGTTTAAATAAACCATTTGAAGAACAATCCAAGTAACTGCAGCTGGAGCAAGTTTACTGGGGTATAGACACAACACCACCACTTTAATAGGTTCTTGCCAGTTCTCTGAAAGGGCAGTTACAGTTTCTGAAAGCCCTACAGGAAGACCTCGGTGATGACAATAGTACCATCTGTTCTGGAAAACTGACTCAGGGCAAGGAGATCAAGCATTCTTCTGTATTTCTGAGTGGTCTGAGATGTACGTCACAGCTGTTTGGGGCAAATTTATAGGACCACTGGAGGTTACATTTGCAATTCATGATGGTAAGATGAGCTCAGTGTTTGACCTAAAGAGTTTAATTCATCAATATTTAGCAACTGTAGGATTCACATTCAAAAAGTAAGTGCAACCTTCTTTTAACGTAAGGGAACCAAGAGTACATCAGTAAAGGAACAGCCATGCGTCACTTCTTCAGTCAAACCAACATCAGTACTCACATATGATAACTGTATTAGGTCAGTTATAAAGTCATCTTTAAACACAAAGAAAACTTTACTTGTGTATATTAAATATCACCAATAAAAAGAAACCTTCTACAAAAGGGCCAGTGTACCCCGATATTCATAAATGCACAGCAACATGTCATGATAAGAGCACAGACTGCAGGGCTTGCATTTCAATGTTCAAATCCCAGCTCTGTTTCTCATTTGCTGTGTTTATCTGGGGCACATCTTTAGCCTCTTTCTCCTTCATCTGAAAAATGGGGATAACAATAGTGGTTGGCTCACTGGGTTGTTATGAAGATTATGTAAGTTAATGCATGCAAAACTTTTCTGGCATATAGTTACATGGTATGTAATATTTTTATGCCTATTCAATGGGTCTATATCTAAAGCATAGGAAAGGTTCAAATAAAGACAACAGAATGGTAAGTCAAAAAATTTATTCAAAAGCAATGTCACTGTTGAGTTAATACAAACATAAAATACATGTAAGGCCGGGCGCCGTGGCTCACGCCTGTAATCCTAGCTCTCTGGGAGGCCGAGGTGGGCGGATTGTTTGAGCTCAGGAGTTCGAAACCAGC
>NW_012152063.1:2317117-2320502 GCF_000956105.1 Propithecus coquereli
CACAGCAACATGTCATGATAAGAGCACAGACCGCAGGGCTTGCATTCCAATGTTCAAATCCCAGCTCTGTTTCTCATTTGCTGTGCTTATCTGGGGCACATCTTTAGCCTCTTTCTCCTTCATCTGAAAAATGGGGATAACAATAGTGGTTGGCTCACTGGGTTGTTATGAAGATTATGTAAGTTAATACATGCAAAACTTTTCTGGCATATAGTTACATGCTATGTAATATTATTTTTATTCCTATTCAATGGGTCTATATCTAAAGCATAGGAAAGGTTCAAATAAAGACAACAGAATGGTAAGTCAAAAAATTTATTCAAAAGCAATGTCACTCTTGAGTTAATACAAACAGAAAAATACATGTAAAATATTTGACAATAGTATGTAAAGACTTATATTTGTGAACTTAACCCTCTATTTATGAATGCATTTTGCATAGAAATTATATGTGTGAAAATAGGAAGACATGGGCCAGGATAGATGTTGAATTAATTTTAAAAATAAATTTTACAGCTTTTCCTGAGAATCCCTTAATGAAAAGGCAGCAATAAGATAATGAGAAAGGACCAAACAGATGTTGGTTTCCTCTGAAATTTGCCAAACTTTTACAGCATCATTATGATAGATTTCCATTTAGATCTCCACAGTTTAAAAGTGGGACATTTGGATGCAGAAGAGAGTAGAAATGATTAAAGGGTTGGAGACCCAGGCTTAAGAGGAAGGGATCATGGAAATGATGTTGGTTGGCCAAAAGAGGATAAGGCTGAGAGTGACTTAATTATAGTCTCTGTATATATAATACACCATATAAATGGATTGGGGAACAGATGTTATTCCACAATGAAAATAGAACAAGATGGAATGGGAGCACTTTGCCTCTGACTTGTCTATGAAGAGTTGTTGAGCTGCTAAACCTTTGTCCACTCACTTATTCAATTTTTCGTCTTGGTTATTATATTAAATGCTAAGGATTAATTGATAATTCACATATAGATATATCGAGTGGGATTTTCCTCTGCCCCAGAATTGTACTTGCAGTAGACTTGGTGACCTGTCCACACTGGAGTGTGGGACACCCTGGTGGTGAAGGCAGCAGTGGATTGTTTTGCATTCCCACTTACATTGCACGAGGATGTATGAGGTTCCTGAGAATAGCACAGAAGATGGTTGGGTGGGGGTGCTAAGAGGGTTTGGCAAGGAGAGAAACAGAGTGAATCTTCCAGTTCACAGAACTATACAGAGGGCAGGCTCCCCAAGAATTCATCCAAGGGCATTGTCTCCTTTAGGAGCACCGTAAGAGAGCGACCATCAGGGATGCCTGCTACTCAGAGGCACCACTACCCAGTTTTGTATTACCCAGAGATGAGAAATGACACAGAAATAATCACACATTTATTTCCCATACCACCCAACTCTCAGTAGACATCAGCTGGGTGTCCTACAATTCAATTCCAGCACTATCTATCTGGCATTAGCATCAGATCCCACACTTCTGACTGACTATAAAATGGGGGTTTCCCATAATCACCTCCTCAGGTTCAATAATTTGCTAGAATAGCCGACAGAACTCAGGGAAACATCATTGACTTACATTTACCAATTTATTGTGCAAAATACAACCCAGGAACACTTAAAGAGATGGGGGAGAGGCACGGACTTTTCATACTCTCTCCACACACCTCCCTTTTAGCGCCTGAGTGTGTTGAGCAACCTGGAGGCTCTCCAAACCCCATCACATTAGGGAGGCTTCATGATGTAGGCATGATTGATCAAGTCATTGTCCACTGGTGATTAGGTCAATCTGTAGCCCCTCCCCCGCCTTCCAGGGAGGTAGTACAGGGAGCTGAAAGCTCCAACCCTCTCCTTCTTGCCCCAAATTTCCCCCAGCTGTGTCTATGAAACAATTGATGACTCTTAAGGTACCTGGAAAAAGTTAGGCCTGTTAGTATGTAACAAGATGTAGAAATTCTTGTAATAAGCATATTTTATTATTTCATTTGAAAAACTTCTCTTGTCTATAGAGCTGTGAAAATGTGGTTCTGATATGCTGTGCTGGCTTGAGTAACTCTGTGACAGTTTTCTGAAATGGCATCCATGCACATTTTCCCATATAAATATCACTGGTGAAGGAACATTCTGACATGTAATTGGAAGCTGGCTAGCAAATTGAGGAATTCTTTGGGTTCAGTTCCTCCCAAAAGCAGACCCTGAGATAATGATTTGAATCCACATAGTTTATTTGGGAAGTGATCTTAGGAAGCTCCAGGAGGAACTTAGAGAAGGAAGGAAGCCCAGACAACAGATATTGATGAAGAGGTTAGGACTCTAGGCATCCAAGGCCCAATCCTCCCAGGTAGAACACATCTTAGAGTTGTCCCACCTGAGATGTGAGATGTAAGGAAGCTGGAGCATTTAGCTACCAACTCCTGCCCGTTGTTGGTTGAGGATGGCTTCTAGCACTGTTGATGTCCCAGAACTTCCAGCCTCCTCCACACATGCATGGACCTAGCTTGCCTCTGCAGCCAAAGAAAGAGAGTTGCAGGGATTGCATTAAGCAGCTATGTAACTGTGCACCAACAGCATCGGCAACAGAAGTTATGCAATACTTTACCTGAAAGCCTTTGGAAAATAGGCCTCTTAACATCCAGTTCTTTTAGGAAATGGCAGAGAAAGTAGTTATGAGATTTATTAGAATTCTATTTGGTTGCAAGGAAATAAAGTATATTGTGAATTATGTATAAAAATTTGTATTCAAAGTGTAAAATGTTCATTTTTGACATGTTATAAAACCAGCTGGTGTCTATTCCATGAGTGATTTACTTATGTAAAAGCTTAATATAAAATTATCCATTGTTCTTTAAAGCAGTTAGTCAGGATCGACATAATACCTTGTTCTTGTCTCAAGGGTTGAGCCCAAAATTTTCCTAGCATTATAAGGGACAATACTAGGTTCATCTCAAAGGAGGAGTATATGCTGTTCTTAACTCTCTGATTCCTTCCTCTCAAAATCAAGTTGAATATTGAGAGGCCAGAAGTTTGTGATTAACACATACTTACCTGGTGCCCAAGTCACCAGGAGGCCAAAAGTCTGCCTGGGAAAGAATGTGTGTTGTCAAAGGGCCATCGTCCAGTTGGCTCTGTAAATGGGGCCTGTTGAACCCCAAAAGACATCAGTATTACCGTTTGTAAAGTGCCTTCTATTTAGATGGTGTCTTGAAGTTTACAAAGTTCTGTTGCACACACTGACTTATTTAATCCTCAAGATATGCAGGACATAAATTATTATATCCCTTTTATTAGGATGGAAAACCATGATTTAAAACAGATTAAATAAATTCCTCATTGCTAACCAAATAGTAAGTGTGAGAGCTGGAGCACAAAC
>NW_012152063.1:2320552-2321506 GCF_000956105.1 Propithecus coquereli
TATTATATTAAATGCTAAGGATTAATTGATAATTCACATATAGATATATCGAGTGGGATTTTCCTCTGCCCCAGAATTGTACTTGCAGTAGACTTGGTGACCTGTCCACACTGGAGTGTGGGAAAAGAGGGACACTCTGGTGGTGAAGGCAGCAGTGGACTATTTTGCATTCCCACTTACATTGCACGAGGATGTATGAGGTTCCTGAGAATAGCACAGAAGACAGTTAGGTGGGATTTTACTTGTTGATACCCCTTCCAAAGGACTGCCCTAGGGGTGGGGGTGATAAGAGGGTTTGGCAAGGAGAGAAACAGAGTGAATCTTCCAGTTCACAGAACTATACAGAGGGCAGGCTCCCCAAGAATTCATCCAAGGGCATTGTCTCCTTTAGGAGCACTGTAAGAGAGCAACCATCAGGGATGCCTGCTACTCAGAGGCACCACTACCCAGTTTTGTATTACCCAGAGAAAAAAATAGCAACCAAGAGATGAGAAATGACACAGAAATAATCACACATTTATTTCCCATACCACCCAACTCTCAGTAGACATCAGCTGGGTGTCCTACAATTCCAGCACTATCTATCTGGCATTAGCATCAGATCCCACAAGACTGTCCCCCATTCACAAGCCAGTAGAAAAGTCCTGGCCTCCCACACTTCTGACTGACTATAAAATGGGGGTTTCCCGTAATCACCTCCTCAGGTTCAATAATTCGCTAGAATAGCCAACAGAACTCAGGGAAACATCATTGACTTACTTGGAACACTTAAAGAGATGGGGAGAGGCACGGACTTTTCATACTCTCTCCACACACACCTCCCTTCTAGTGCCTGAGTGTGTTGAGCAACCGGAGGCTCTCCAAACCCCATCACATTAGGGAGGCTTCATGATGTAGGCATGATTGATCAAGTCATTGTCCACTGGTGATTAGGTCAATCTGTAGCCCCTCCCC
>NW_012152063.1:2323386-2326282 GCF_000956105.1 Propithecus coquereli
CAGGGCAACAGTGACCTGGGGCTGGAAGACCCACTTCCAGGATCAGATTGTTGGCAGGCCTCAGTTTCTCTCTGGCTGTTCCCATTCCTTGCCATGTGCTACACGGGTGTTCTCAACAACATGGCAGCTGGCTTGCCCTGAGCAAGTGGACCACACAAACTTGTGAATTCCAGGAGGTAGGGGCCACTGGGAAGTGCATTGGAGGCTGGCTACCACACTCAGAAGCATACAACTGTAGGGGCATTTTATTCCCTCTGTTACTCCTCAGAGACAAAACAGAATATATAGATTTTTTTTTCCATCTGCATACATGTACACAATTCAGTGTACCTACTATTATGTCATTTCTAGTAGACTGAGCTCAGAACAGATACAAATATAGGGTTGATAAGAAATTAAAACTTCATCTCTATATTCAAAGAACTCAATGTAAAAGAATATGCCAAATAACATAAATCATGAGGTCAATAAGAGAGAGCTCCAAAAAGTACAATGGGTTCAAATAATGATAGCACTGTGCACTCAGGGAAGAACAAGACACAGTACCGAGAAAGGGCATATGATATGGACCCTTTGGAATGAGTAAAGAGAAAGGAGATAATATAAGACCCAGAAGAGAAAATCTTTGAATCAGAAATTCTGCTAATAGTAGTTTGTGACTACAAGTGCATGTAATTTGAAGTGACAATGATTTTGATGTAGAAGTAGCGATTTGTGAAGCCCCTAATATTAGGACTCAGCTTCTTGCTTGAATTGCTTCAGTGTCTTCCTTTTGCCTACAATAGGTTAAGGCAAACTATTTAGCATGGTCTTCAAGACACCCTAGTCTGGCCTGCAGCTTTGGCAGCCTCACTGCTAACCACCTTCATGGCCCTTTCCCAGGACACACCAGGCACACTTTTTCACCCATTCTTTCTACTTCTTCTGCATGGAATATCCTGCATATCTCTTTTCACACCACCACCTCCTCACCTTCCTAAATAGTTCAAAGGTTGCTTTGTTTAGAAATATTTTCCTAATTCTCCTCTTTCCCCATCCTCATCCCAGCTGTAACACCATCACTGGAAACACATTGATGTCTGGCATGGCATTTACTCTATGTATTAATAAATAGGCACATTTGACTCATTTGACATCTTTTATCTATTTTCCTTGGTCAAGGATGCATCTTAAAATCAACAGTGCCTTCAATTTGATGGAATTTGCATGTTTAGTTCTTCCCTGAAACTACAACGATCTTGAGGTCTGTAATCAGTTATTTTATATCCCCATTGCATGTCACATCACCCTGTAGAGTAGGCTCCCCAGAAATGTTTAAAAGATGCTTCACTGTGCTCTACATAGTTTAGGAAAGGGGACCCTGATTACCCCATGTTATTTCAAAGGGTCAGCTTAAGGTGAGTGAAAATTCCATGATCTGTTGACCTTGTTATAGCATTGTTACAACTCCCTTCCTTTCATGTCATATATCCCCAAACCTTACTGGAATCGATGTCAAAAACCTCAAATTTCTTGGCAGAACACTGTGGTTTTGGACTTAGAACTATGTACAGGTGATGAAATGCCAGGTCAACAGAGTTAGGCCTGAAGTTTAAGCTTTCATATTTATTAGCATGTGACCTTGTTGTTAACCACCCTGAACCTTACTTTTATCCTCTATAAAACAGGGGTAATACAACTCGCTTCTCAGGACAGTTGTGAGAATTAACTCTGTTAACAAATACAAAACATCTAATTTCAGATCATCGTGTCCCTAAACAACAAAAATAAGAATCAGCCACAGGGACAGGTGAGCAACGTGGACTTAGAAATCCTTTTGAAAGTCATATGAATTGGGAACTAAGACAATTGCCCAAATTAAGACCAATTCTTGTGGAGGATTTATTCTGCTTGAGTTTCCATTTATGATTGAGTCATTTTAAGTTTGGATCTGGTTTTACCTACTGGTGTTGTCCTGTTCACCACAAGGATATAGAATGTTTGGCAATTGGACCATGTCTTCTCCCACATAACATGGTTTTGGGGACCAGTCTGTGATCTGGCTTCCAGGCACTGTAATTCAATAGGTGGTGCACAACAATCTTGAGCCCCTGTTAGCTCTTAGTAAAGCTATTTTATTTCCTCTAAACCTTTCCCATAGGCAAGTTTCTTTTGAATTTTTTTCGAAAACTCAAGATCCTCACCCATATTTCCCTTTCTCTTCTCTCACAAGTTTCTCTATATTGAGATGTCTTTGAGGAAGCAGGGAGTCACTCTGACAACTGATGAAGGATACAGTAGGCATGGGTGATGAAGATATTCTAAAGGTCTCAGAACTATGAGTGAAGGGCAGACAGAAGGGATCAGGAAGGAGGGAGAGAAGGAGAAAAAAAGAGTGGAAAGAGCAATAATTATGATTTGTTGCCATGCAAAGACTGAGAGATTAAGATCGAGGGTTTGGCTGGCTTCCATGTCAAGAGGATGAAATGGGAGTATAAAGATCCAGTTTACACAAAGAAGTTTAAAAGCCAGAAGTAAAACCCTAAATCTTCATATACTGATAAGCCCTGCCACACTATTTGGGAAGTAGGATCTAGATGTCCATAGAGGAAGAGGTGAAAAACCCCTTTGATCTTTCATAATCTAGAAACAGAATCCCAGAACAATAAAATAGACAACTAATCCTATTATTTTCTGATCTTTTGCCTCTTTTTGACCATTTTTATAAACTCAGCTCTGTGGGGGCCTAATCCTGTTCCAACAGTCCATGTGGTTGAATGGCTGCCTGGTCCAAATGCTTTGATCAAACCAGACTCTTTTCTAGCCTTCTTACAGGCACAACTTTCAAATAGCCTTCTGCTTTGATAAACAGGTTTAAGTGCCATAATAACCAGGCATTTGAATGCAGACTAACTCA
>NW_012152063.1:2326332-2327246 GCF_000956105.1 Propithecus coquereli
TCCAAACCCCATCACATTAGGGAGGCTTCATGATGTAGGCATGATTGATCAAGTCATTGTCCACTGGTGATTAGGTCAATCTGTAGCCCCTCCCCAGGAGGTAGTACAGGGAGCTGAAAGCTCCCACCCTCTCACCCCAGATTTCCCCCAGCTGTGTCTATGAAACAATTAAGGTACCTGGAAAAAGTTATGCCTGTTAGTATGTAACAAGCATATTTTATTATTTCATTTGAAAAACTTCTCTATGTTGTCTATAATGTGAAAATGTGGTTCTGATGTGCTGGCTTGAGTAACTCTGTGACAGTTTTCTGAAATGGCATCCATGCACATTTTCCCATGTAAATATCACTGGTGAAGGAACATTCTGATGTGTAATTGAAGTCTTTGGGTTCAATTCCCCCCAACAGCAGACCCTGAGATAGATAATGATTTGAATCCACATAGTTTATTTGGGAAGTGATCTTAGGAAGCTCCAGGAGGAAGTTAGACAGAGAAGGAAGGAAGCCCAGACAACAGATATTGATGAACAGGTTAGGACTCTAGGCATCCAAGGCCCAATCCTCCCAGGTAGAACATATCTTAGAGTTGTCTCACCTGAGATGTAAGGAAGCTGGAGCATTTAGCTACCAACTCCTGCCCGTTGTTGGTCGAGGATGGCTTCTAGCACTGTTGATGTCCCAGAACTTCCAGCCTCCTCCACACATGCATGGACCTAGCTTGCCTCTGCAGCCAAAGAGAGAGTGTTGCAGGGATTGCATTAAGAAGCTATGTAACTGTGCGGCAACAGAAGTTATGCAATACTTTGCCTGAAAGCCTTCGGAAAATAGGCCTCTGAATACTTAACATCCAGTTCTTTTAGGAAATGGCAGAGAAAGTAGTTATGAGATTTATTAGAATTCTATTTGGTTGCAAGG
>NW_012152063.1:2336875-2338831 GCF_000956105.1 Propithecus coquereli
GATATAACAGAACTTAAAGAATTGAAATAGTCATTTAGGGAACTTCAAAATGTGGCAGAAAGCTGCAATAACAGCCTACATCAAGCAGAAGAAAATTTCAGAGCTTGAAGATGAGTCTTCTGAACTACAAAGGTGCAGGAAAAAAATAAAGAATGAACAATCACTCAAGAGAAAAATGAGACTATGTAAAGCAAGGAAACATACAAATTATAGATAACCCTGAGGGAGGAAAAAGAAAAAATTATGGAAAACCTATTTGAGAGAATTATTGAAAAAAAATTCCCTGGTATCACCAGAGATTCAGATATCAAACACCAGGAAGATTCATAGCAAATAGGACATCTCCAAGACATGTAGTCATGAACCTGGCCAAAGTCAAAATGAAGGAGAAAATTCTACGAGCTGCAAGACAAAAGCAACAACTAGCCTACAAAGGAAAATCCATCAGGCTAATGGCAGACTTCTCAGTGGAGACCTTACAATGCCAGAACAAGTTGTAGCCCCATTTTTGATCTTTTTAAACAGAAAAAGTACCAGCCAAGAATTTGTATCAAGTTTCATAAATTATGGACAAATAAAGACTCTTCCAGACAAGCAAATACTAAAGGAATTTATCACTACTAGAACTGCCCTACAGGAAATACTCGATGGTGCATGATACATGAAATAGCACAATAGATACCCACCAGTGTAGAAACATACAAAAATTAAAGCTCACATCTCTTACAAAACAAGAGCAACAAGAAGGAAAATAAAACAACAAGGTATCATTCAGCATGACAAGCAGAACAGTATCCCACATATCAATATTAACACCAATGTGAACAGTCTTAATGCTCTCATTAAAAGACACAGACTTGCTGAATGGATGAAAACTCATTGTCTAAGTATATTCTGTCTTCCAGAAACCCATCTAACTCACAAGGACATATGTAGACTCAAGGTAAAGGGATGGAAAAAATATTCCATGCAAATAGAAATCAAAAGCAAGCTGGTGTCGCCATTCTCATATCAGATAAAATAGACTTTATCTTTTTTTTTTTAACAATTGTTTATTTAGTCATTATATAATGATAAAGGAGGCAATTCAGCAAGAACACATAACAGTCCTATAATAAATTTATATGCACCTACTGCAGGAGCTCCCAGATTCATAAAACAAATTCTTTCAGATCTAAGCAATGAAATAAACATTGGCATTATAATTACCAGGAACTTCAACAGCCCACTGATAAAACTGGACAGATCATTGAAGCAGAAAATCAATAAAGAAATACTGGACTTAAATGGAACTCTAAAACAAATTGAACTAACAGACATTAGCAGAACACTCTACTCAAAAAGTACAGAATACACATTCTTCTCATCAGCACATGGGACATTTTCCAAGATTTATCATATCCCAGGCCACAAAGCAAGTCTCAGCAAATTCAGAAAAACTGAAATCATGCCATGTATTTTCTCAGACCTCAGTAGAACAAAACTAGAAATCAATTCCAAGAAAAACTCTCAAATCCACACAAAGTCATGGAAATTAAACAACCTTCTGCTGAGTGATCCTTGGGTCAATGAGAAATTAAGATGAATATCAAAATATTCTTTGAACTGAATGACAAAGGGGACACAAGATTTCAAAATCTATGGATACAGCAAAGGCAGTGCTAAGGAGAAAATTCATAGCATTAAATGCCTACATCAAAAAGACAGAAAGATCCTAAATTATCAACCTGATGGTACATCTCAAGGAACTAGAAAATAATCAAACCCGAAGCCAGCAGAAGGAAAGAGATAACAAAGCTAATAGCAAAACTAAATGAAATGTACCAAAAAATAAATAAAATACAAAGGATAACAAAAAGTTGATTCTTTGAAAAGATGAAAAAAAAAATCAATAGACTACTAGCCTGATTAACCATAAATAGAAGAGAAAGGATCCAAATAACCTCAATCAGAAAT
>NW_012152063.1:2338881-2341442 GCF_000956105.1 Propithecus coquereli
AACCCCATCATATACATGTAAGGTTAAAACCTGTATTGAGGACACTAAATTGTCTTCCTACATGACATTCTCATTTAGATCATTTATATTTGTCTCTATATTCCCAGGTCATAAACACTGAAAATCAATTCTGTTGCCCCTGGTACAAAGAACAGTGGTCTCTACAAAACTGAACTTGGACATTATCTGAAACATCAGGTCCTCTAGAAAAAAGGCCTAAAGCCCCCTTTGTAACTTCTGCATTAGCATTGCTCTCCTGGCAAGCAGACAACTTCATCAGAGAAGTCAGCCAAGGAGAGTCTTTAAATGGAAGTTGTGCACACGAGGAGCAAATGCATTAAAAAGTTGCTGACGGGCATAAAAATGCTTTGATCTGAAAATGGAAAACTCCAAAGCAGGAAGGATTTGGGGCATTTTGAGTCTGATTGACTTTGTGGTTTCTCAGCATAGAAATAAAGGCAGAAATGATATTTTGAGACCACAGCTGCAGAGGGGGGACCATGGTGAATTTCAAAGAAAATCCAGTTGAATCTTGAGGTTAAGATCTTAAGGACATGAGGGAAGTAATATTGTTGCTTGAAATTTCACTGTTTAAAAAAAATCCCATGTATTTTTATTTTTATTGTTTAAAGAGAAAAGTTGAATCTCTATTGCCTATAGCTATGTGGTAGATGCTCTGAGGTCCCCCGACCTTACATAAAAAGAGATGATCTTATTCCTCTTATGATTTAAATGGTGCAAGAGGCAGTTTAATGAGTAATCTGATTGAGGTGAAGTTCAGAGACAGGCAAGCACGCACAGGAGTAATGATTTCTTACATTATTATGTAATGGCTTTCTTATAGTAGCCAGTGACAAAACAATTTCCTACAAAGCTTGCTTCAGTAAGCAAGTTTGATACCAATATGGTAGTTATTTACTTTGACTAGCATATGCATAAAAACAATAAAAACTAAGAATATTCAAGCAGAACTTGAAACATAAAGATGGCAGACTAGAAGCAGCCTTCACACTCTATTCTCAAGGAGAGGCTTGAAAGTTGGGAATAGATATACATCTGTGGATCATCAGAACTGATGGGAGATGCTCAAAGTGAAGGGGATGGGGAGATCCACTCACCAAGATTGGCAGATGCCCACATGTGAGGAAGGGATAAAGCAGAGGGCCCCACACTCCCCGCACAGACACCGAGACTAGAGTTGTCAGGAGCCCACCACCACCAAAGCAGGCCTCCAAACCAGTCAGGAAATACTTGGAGACTATGTAGTTCATTTGCATCAGAGAGCAAGCCCAGCAGGAACCCACCAGCCTCTATTCCCGGGTTGCCACAGTTAATGCTACTCTGAGCTCACGGGTCTGGAGAACCAGGTCTACACAGGGATTGGCTTTACTGCAACTGCCCCCACATTTTTCCCCTTTCCAGGCCAGGGAGGGAGCAGACATTCTCACACTCCTGTGAGCTGGAGCCAAGTGCCACCCATGCCAGGAAATTCGAATGGAATGAGTGCTGACATCACTGGAGAGGTCCCATGGTAGCAGTCCAAGTGGGACCTGTATGGGTAGGGAGACCCAACCATCCAGTATCCCAGCACACATGGCCCTGCCTCAGCCCCATGTACCACTGCACTGAGGTCCATGCCAGCATGGGCCTCTGTGATGCCATGCCTGTGGTCTACCTTTCTACCGTGGACCTGCTGGCCAAAAGCCACCTCCCTGCATTACACCTAGACCCAGGTGGAACAAATGCCCGAAGCTGACACACGTGGCCACCACCATGGGAAGACCCAGACAGTGTAGTCTCCTGAAACACCCACCTCTGTGGAGAGGGACTCACCCAGCCCCCTACCTGAGCTTCCAAAAGCAGCCTAGAGACCAACCCATTACTCCACATGAAGATTCCCCAGTACTGGTTTGCACTCTGAAACCCTAGGGGAATGGAACAACAAACATATAACAGCTACATTACAAGATCTCAGTTTACCCATCCCTCTCCTACCAAATCAATATTTCAGAATAAGACACAAAAGTGCCATCTAGGGATCTCTTCCTCTCACTAAATAGGAAAGTTCCCAGTAAAGGAGAACTGAAGCACTTTAAACCTATCTGCTCTGAGAGAAGAGGTTTCAGATGAGTACTTTGTCAACATGAAAAAACAAGCTAGTTTGAGACCACCAAAAGATCACAATATACCTACAGCAATGGACCCCAACCTAAACAACATTGTCAAACAGTCAGAAATGGAATTCAGAATATGGATGGCAAATAAGATGAATGGGATTGAAGAGAAAGTTGAAAGCCAACACAAGCTAAAAAAATATTTCAGGACATAAATGAAATGCTAAAGAGACAGACAATATAAGAAATGATATAACAGAACTTAAAGAATTGAAATAGTCATTTAGGGAACTTCAAAATGTGGCAGAAAGCTGCAATAACAGCCTACATCAAGCAGAAGAAAATTTCAGAGCTTGAAGATGAGTCTTCTGAACTACAAAGGTGCAGGAAAAAAATAAAGAATGAACAATCACTCAAGAGAAAAATGAGACTATGTAAAGCAAGGAA
>NW_012152063.1:2345197-2376528 GCF_000956105.1 Propithecus coquereli
ATTAGATATTGTCTTTCTTCTGTCAGAATGGCCATTATTAAAAATTCAAAAAAGATTCTGGTGTGGATGTGGAGAAAAAGGTATGCTCATACACTCACTGTTGGTGGGACTGCAAGTTAGTATAACCTCTGTGTAAACAGTATGGAGATTTTTCAAAGATCCTAAGGTAGACCTACCATTTGATCCAGCAATCCCACTTCTGGGTATCTACCCAAAGGAAAAGAAATCATTTTATGAAAAAGACACATGCACTTGAATGTTTATCACAGCACAATTCACAATTGCAAAGATATGAAATCAACCTAAGTGTCCATCAATACATGAATGGATAAAGAAAATATGAGGGGTGTACGTACACACAGCACATCATAGAGAGTATCTGTATAACAAATAGAGTGTATTATAGAGTATATCCATGTAACAAATACTTTCTACCCCCTTAATATTTCATGGTGTGTGTGCGTGCATATATATATATATACGCGCGCGCGCACACACACACACATACATACCATGGAGTACCACTCAGCCATAATAAGGAAAGACATAATGTCATTTGCAACAAGTTGGATGGAACTGGAGATCATTATCCTTAGTGAAGTATCTCAGGAATGGAAAAACAAACACCATGAGTTCTAATAAGTGAGAGCTAAATTATGGATCCGCATGGGCACAAAAAGATGTAAAGAACATTGGAAACTAAGGGGGGGGAGGGGGATGAGGAATAAAAACTTACCTATTGGGTACAGTGGACACTGTCCTGGTGGTAGGCACACTGAAAGCCCTGACTTCAGCATTATAGAGTGTGTCCATGTAACAAATACTTTTGTACCCCCTTAACATTTCAAAATTTAAAAAATCAATACATAAACATAAATAGTATTTTCTACCAAGAGTGCTGGAAGAATATGCTGAGGTTACATGGGATCAGATATGTCATGGGATTTCAAAAATTTTAGCACAATAAATTATGCAGACATTCATTTTAAACAGAATCTTAAGGATTGGAGCTAAACAGAATAATAAATAGAATAAAATCATATGGAAAGCCATTTCAGGATTTTAAGTAGGAAAGGGGTTATTCCAGGGATGCAAGGAGGGTTCAATATTGGAAAATCAGTGAATGTAATCAACTGTATTAAGCTAAAGAAGAAAAACCATACGATCACACCAGTCAATACAGAAAAGGTATTTGACAAAATTCTATATGCATTCATAATAAAAATTCCAAGAAAAATAGGAACAGAAAAGAACTTCCCACAATTGGTAAAGATCATTACTAAAAACCTATGACTAACATTATACTTAATGATGAAAAGCTGAATGCTTTCCTAAGATCAACATCACTCTTGCCATTCTTATTCAACACAGCCAGAAGTCATTGCCTATGTGTAGTCATCTATCTACGTATGCCTTTTGTCAATTGAGTAATCATGCATTATTTGACTCAAAGGCACAGAAAACCAATAGGTTAAGAAAGAAGGTGACATTTTAAAATATAATTTTCTAACCAAAAATATACTCACAGGTTGAGGTCACATGATCTGGAAAGAAAATGAAAGCATAACTGCTGTGTTATAATACAGTGTAATAGAGCATAGAATATTAAAATCTTTAAATGGTTTGATGTTTTAGCTACATTGCTTATATTCTATGCAGACTTATATTAGTGTTAATCCATTAGCAAACAATGACTAAAATGATATGTTATTAATTTTATTAGAAAAAAAAGTGTACTCTCTTCCTCTGATATCACAGTAGGGCTGGGACGAACATTAAGATCTATCCAGCACAATTTGTTTACTTAAAGAGGAAATGGAGGTCTTTGATTGTTAAATATCTCATTCAAGATGATACAGCTAATATCCAGCACCCAAACCCTCCTGCACTGATTCTTAGTTACTATCTATCTGATGATCTACTTGAAATCCACAAACACAATGGTCTTTTACTAGTATCACAAAATACAGCAAGGAGACAATGACAGAATTACATTATGTCCCTTGTAATGCAGATATTATCATCATGGATTGGGGAAATGGAGACCAGAGTTGCTGGGCATGGCAGAGAGTAGAGTGGTACAAGAGCATGTATGTATTCTAACACATACATGAAGTTATATTAATATCTTCAGACATCTGATTTGACTCTATTTCATCAGGCCTGTATTGTTATTGATTTTAATTAGCTATATACCTTTATAAATCCTTACCTCTGCCTTTCCTTTTTGCATGTTTTTGTTAGAATAATCTCAACTATAAGTTACCCAGAGAGGAGGAAAATATTTTTTATTTGATCCTATGTTTGTGACCACTCATAACAATGTTAAAAATTAAGGTACAAGGGAAGATATATAATGATTACAGAATTCTAGGAAAATAAAATAGGAATCTGAAGACAACTCTCATGAGGTATTATACCTCTAGTACAGAGTCTGCAATCACTGTACTTTATGAATCATAAAAACTGTCTTGCAGGTTAAAAACAGCTTCTGTCTGATAACGGCCTCAAAGATTTTTTTTCTTGCAATGACGCCAACTGCAAAGTTTAGCAAGTTCTCTTGAAGTATCTTAGTGTACCTTATTGACTTCTTAATGTTCATTTTTATACATTATGTCCTATGTAAATGTTAATACATCTGTTTTATTTTCAAGAATACATATATTTTCAATCTATTCTGGTGTCAGGTGAAGCACGCCAGGCAAAGGAAGTCTTGTTAAAGCAACATTGACATGATTTTGCCTGAACACTAGATTTTTGCTGAAAGAAATTATTTAGATGGATTCTTTAACTCCACTTTGTGATGACACTAAAGGATTGAGAATGGTCAAGCATATTATGGAGTGCATGATACCCAAATTTTACTACATATTTTATTTAAACAATTATTTACAGGTAGATAAGAAAATACAAATTACGATGGGTTTGTGGGATATTTTAGAATTTTCCATTCACTAAGCAATTCAGGACAATACACAGCCAGAGTCTTGGTTCCAGTCTAGCCTGGAGTCCCCTCCTTGTGTCACCCAAGATCACAATCCTCCATGTGTCTGGTGCAGCTTTAGTCACAGTGGGGGATGAATTGGGATTCATGTCCATGTTGTGAATGTGGCCCCTTGTATACAAATATGCCTCTTCTCTAAATCTGTTATTACTTACAATTCATAGTAAATAATCTCAATCTTAACAGGTCTGACATCTTTGGCCTGTTTGGTCAATAGGATGCAAAGAGACATTAGAGAGCCTCAAGGAAACAACAAACAAAAGCCAAAATGAAACAAAACCATCTGACCATAAAGATGGAGAAGATGAAGTCTCTCAGACTAGACCTGTACCTCAGAGAAAGCAGTGGGTCCAGGCATACTGGAACCCCCACCGCCCCATAATAATCCAGCCTTCCCTGTCCAGAATTCTTGTTCACCCTGACAAGGAGAAGACTGTGCAATTAAGGGGCCAGTCCCACTGTGGGATCTCTCCTTGGAAGCAAGCTAGTCATGAGAAGTGAATAGAGTTTTTTTCGATTCCCCACAAAGGGAGAGGAGCCCTGGAGGTCGGTGAATCTGAGGGACCAGCAGTTGGAGTCTGAGGAGAATGGTAGACAGAGGAGGTCAGCTCCAGTGCTGGGCAGCAGGGACCACCTTTCTCCCCCTCCTTTCTTCATAACACATATACACCAAAAGCCTTGGGAGCGGGTTTCAGGAGAAAGCCTGGACTTCCTCCTAATCTAAGGCACCAGCCCAAATGTTAAGATACTGGGTATTGCTCCAAAGTTGTCTCACCATTTGAGACATCCAGCATGGGGCCACTTCCTCTCTCATCTGTGCTCTCTGAGCAATGAACTTCATTTTCTCATTGCCCTGAAGCAAATTCCTAGTTGGTGTCCAAGTTGAAAACAATCTTTCAGGCAAAACTTGAACTTCTTAAGGTTTTGTGTTTACAAGTGATGTGAGGATGAATAAAAAGGAAAATATTTATCTGATCACTAAGGATTATTTTCGTATAAGATAAATAACAATGACTTTTTGTTAGAAGTTGTATTTGATTATTCTTACTAAATTTAAATATAGAAAGTATTTATTAACTTATCTAATTATAGTATAAATATCATGTGGACAATGATAATAAGTAGTTCAGAAATACATTAGTCACATTGAAATACTTATTAACCTAATTCTTTTTTAAAAAGTAATAATTGGATTTTGGAAAATTTCTTGCAAGGTTGGACTGGGTGCTTAAGCTTAGCAATCAGCAGGTAGTTGATAGAACAAGTAACTAAACCTAGAACTTGAAAGCTTATTATTTAGTTTAAAGATTAGAAAATTAATCAACTACAAATACTGTGAAGGATAATTAGTAATAAACCTGACATTTTAATGAATGCCATCACTTTTTGTATTACTTCCACTTTTATTCTCACCAGCAAAATGAAATCTTTTTTGGATTACTTTAAGGGAAAATCTAATATATTTCTATGTTAATCATAAAAATATTGTTTACGATTCTGCAAAGTAAGATTTAGAATAGCATTTCATCAGAAATTAAATTAAGCCAATTAACGTGAGATGATCTTTATGTATGTTTTTATGCAGAAAAGAATTCAGATAAATTCTTATTTCAGAAAAGTAGAACATTGCCTGGTAGGTCGGGTTTATTTCTTGTGGAAATATGTATATCTAACAGGTTGAGTTTCTGATTAATGATTTCTAAACCTTTGTAGAAATCCCTAGCACTTGAACATAGCAATATTTGCCTCCTGTTAAGCCTAATGTTTATATTAAATGAAGTATATTTGTCTGTTTTTCCTGTTTTTGAATCTGTGGTTTCTAAAGAGACAATGTGGCCCAACTATGGCACATTGACCTAGGCTGGCTATGCCTTCGGCCTTAATAACAGGCTCTCCAATGACTACGCTTCCTCAGCCACTACCAGAAAAGGACTTTCTATTCCTCCATAACAAAGGATTCAAAAGATGCTGATGTGCCAGGGTCCTCGCGGATTCCAGATCTAAATCTCTGATGCCCCCAAAACTTGCTAATAACCACAACTTAAGAATTTAAATGTTTGTTGCCTTTGGGCAAAATGCTGCTCTAAACCCAAACCTGTCATTGTCTGTAGCTGGGAGTTCATTCATATGATGTTTGAACTACAAAGGTGATACTATTTCTTAAATTGCTTCATAGCTCCCTAGACTATGGAGGAAAAGTTTTGAATTAAGGAATGAACCATGAGTTCTCCCCCTAGCAAGTCTTAAATTCATGTATAGTTGAATGCTATCTTGATATTGCTTATAAAAGTGTCATCTAAATAGCTTTTAAAAGCTTTATTGGAGGAAGTTATATTAATATTTTAGGAAGTGTTTGAATAACAGAATAGAGAATGCTTTTCAAACTGGAAGACCGAAGGAAGACATGAAAGAAAAAAACTGGTTCCAAGCAGATGTAACTTGAGAAAAGTAACTGAAGCTGGAGTAGCATTATCAGGCAAGGGATATATTTATCTAAGACAAGTGGTCTTTGATAAAGATGAGGAAGTGATAAATTTATTAATAGGAATAAAATATTAGTTATAACACCCAGACCCTTAACCCTTAAGCTATTTCCATTCAAGTTTTATCACACATAGCATCAAAAAGAATGGAATGAAAGGAGACATTTGAGTTTCTTTATGCATCATAAAATAACACAGTGCTTCTAAAATAGATAATTTTTTATAGTATATAAATGACAGAAAAAAAAAGACTCCAGAAATAGAAGAAATCCATTTAGAACAGCTAAATCAACCAGAATTTGTGTTAGTAATTTAAAATATACTCAATCATTTTGTCAAGTACATATTTTTCTTATTTGGGGGGACTTGGATATTTGAAGGAAGATGTAATCCATATGTTTTTTATTCTACACTTGAGGTATTAAAATGGGGCTCAAACTAAGTATTTATGTACCAAGAGCCAGTTGTTTCTGTTAAAATGTCTTTTCTTGATTAAAAATATCACACCAAATTATAGTTCAAAGTTGTCAATTCATATCATCAACGCCTTGTCTAGAATACACGTATTCTCTTGACATATCAGAAGATATTCTAAGTTTTATAAACAACCATTGGGCTCATTTAAGTTCTTGGGCTTGGCGCAGCGGTTCGCACCTGTAATCCCAGCTACTTAGGAGGCTGAGGCAGGAGGATCACTTGAGGCCAGGAGTTTGAGGCCAGGAGTTCAAGACCAGCCTGGGCAAAAAAGCAAAACCTCATCTCTATAAAAAAATAAAAAATATTAGCCAGAGTGGCACGCACCTGTAGATCCAGCTACTCAGGAGGCTGAGGCAAGAGGATCACTTGAACCCTGGGGTTCTATGTTGCAGTGAGCTGTGATCACATCAGTGCACTCCAGCCTGAGCAACAAAGTGAAACCCTGTCTCTAAAGAAAAAAATTTAAAAATAGAAAAAGATTGAGTTCTTGCCTTTCCTGTCACTATTAATGACCACAATAAAGTACGACAAAATCATATACTAACAATCTCTATTTAGCTTCAGATTTCAAGGCTCAGTACGTTTCATTGTATCTTAGACGATTTCAGATTTAGAAGTTCTTCCTTTATGCCTCTTATTCAGTTTTTATAAAATAAATTATATTTTCATCAAATACAGGGAGTGCTACTGTATGCCCTAAAAGATAACAAAATACAAAACAACATAAAACACAAAGAAACACAAAGCTTTATTTTTCATCAGACTTCATCCAACACACAATATCATCCTTTGGTTTCCAGATCAGCTTGTCTTGTTCATTAACTGATTTATTTTCATTTGCAATAGTTTATGTCATTTTTCCTCTCAATAGATGTCTTCATTGCCACTTTTCGTAGAGGAAAAAAGCAAAGAGAAAAGAGGGAAGATTACACTGCAGGACTGTAAGCCAGATACCACAGCCTTCGCTGCCAACCAAGTTCTGGAAGGCACAGTTGGAACATTGTCTGAGAGGAGGGACAAGATGTGAGGGGCTCCTATGACCCTTCCAAGGGAAGCTTCTGCTGTGGCTAGTTTGATGGCAGCTTTAACTCATCCTTCTCAATATCAAATGTCACTCTGGGGGGGTAGGCTACTGGCACTGACACTTGTTTTTGTATGCTACAGTTCAAAGTACCACACTATGAAATAGCTCCAGAATGTGCCTCGTAACATTTAGTCACAATAAGGGCATTTACATTCCTCCCAAATATTCTTTCAAAAAAGAAAAAAAATCAGTGGATTCACACTCTTGAGTGAGATGCGAAATGGCAGAGTGCTCAAGACATGTCCTCAGTCCTTAGAACAGAAAACATATTCTGTTTGTACTCTGCTTAGCAAATTCTGTTAAAACTGTTGCTTTCTGATCTGTTTTGTAAGCCCACTGCCTTCTCCCTTGACTATATATTTGAGAAGAAGAAAATGATTATACAAAACAGAATTTTCCTGAATCATTATTGAAATTGTCAAAAGAAAGTACCTTGTTTATACGGATAATATAAGCAATAATCAGGATGTTATAGACTGAATTCTGTCCCCCCAACCCCCACCAAAAGATATATTCAAGTCCTAAGCCCTGGTTCCTGTGAATGCAACCTAATTTGGAAACTGTATCTTTGCAAATGTATTCAAGTTAAGATAAAGCTATACTGAATCGGGGTGGGCCCTAATCCAGTATGACTGGTGTCTTTGTAAGAGGAAGGAAATTTGGACACAGATATGGAAACAGAGACGCAGAAGAAAGGAAGAGGAGTGACTCACATTCCAAACCTTGATGCCATGTGAAGATAGAAGTAGAGATTGGAGTGATGCTGCCACAAGCCAAGGAAAGCCAGAGAATGCCTGGGCTACCATAAGCTGGGAAAGGCAAGCAAGCATCCTTGCCTGGAGGTTTTGGAGGGAGCATGGCCCTCCCAGCACCTTAACTTTGGATTTATAGTCTCTAGAATTAAGAACAAATTTCTGTAATTTTAAGATACCTACTTTGTGGTACTTTGTGGCACTCTAATCAGCTAGAGGAATAAGTCTTTAAATCCTGCAAAAAGTTCTGCTAGTGTATCACGGTGTCCAGTTCAATGCATTATATTTGTAGTCATAAAAAGAAATAAGCATGTTTTCTGGTAACCTAATATCTGAGTCCATTATATAGAACATACACAGTCAGGAATTAAAATACAGTCCCCCAAACTCAATGTTGCAAAGAACCCTCCTCCAGAAATATCCT
This sequence comes from Propithecus coquereli, assembly GCF_000956105.1. Taxonomy (NCBI): domain Eukaryota; kingdom Metazoa; phylum Chordata; class Mammalia; order Primates; family Indriidae; genus Propithecus; species Propithecus coquereli. The sequence continues at coordinate 2,353,422 of NW_012152063.1, forward strand.
TTCAGGAGAGGCCATCTCCCAAGCACTATTTGATGTACTCTTCAATGTAAGGATTGTATAACCTATGGCCAATTCAATATGTAGATCATCTGCAAAAGCCTGGTATTTCTAGATTTTTTCCTTAGCGCTTTTTAGGCATGGCTTTATAACATACACACTGATAACTGCTCAGATTAAATAACAAATAGCTTTGTGTTTAGCTACTTGAGAGCAGGGATCATTTTAGATAAGATCTTGGTATCCCAATAGCCTGGCACAGTATCTGCTACATAGTGGGTGTTAAGAAATGATTGAGGATGTAATACATAAACATTGGATATGTGTATTGATTAAACATTAAACATGAAGATAACCTATAACTGAAAACTGAATAAAAGTATTAATACTTTACATTTATACAAACATTATAGTTTACAAGGATATTCACAGATGTAATTTAACTTAATTTTCAAAACAACTCTGTCAAATAGATCTTATTCTGTTTAATGAACAGGAAATTGAGGCTCAGATACTTTTAAATGACAAGCCCAAGATCACATAGCTAGGGAATATTGTAAAAATGGTAGAAGTGACTCACATTCCAAACCTCGATGCCAAATTCTATGCTCTGTCTCCTATACTCTAATTGCCTCTTGGGGAAATGCCTACACCGGCCTGAAGAAGACTCCAGAACTCATTGTAAACTGTTGTGTGCCTGGAAATTATACACTTCAACTGTTTCTGTCCCGGTTTGTCCACTTTAAGTGGGCTAAAGATTAAAGAAACCTTTCTCTCATTTGAACAATCTGAGAGTACATGTGTTAATGTTTAACTCACACCAGAAACTATAATAAAAAAAAAAGTTCCTGTTTAAATCCAAGAAATTAGTTTTGTAATTATACTACTACAATTTTGACCACATACAGTCCCAAGTGAATTATAGTAACTCCCTTTTGAAGATTACAGAAGTTTTGTTAATTTTATCTATACTATAATATTCTAGAGATTCTTAACTAAATGCCAACTATGTTGATTAAATATTTCTTTAAAGTCACCATTTATCATCTGATATGAAAATTACATTGTACTAGACACTGGATGCTTTAACTGGCCAGCATCTCTCTACACCGAGGAGCAGGTCCGGAACTCTGCCCCTCTGCCCTAGCACGTCCTTCCAAACCATCGCCATGGGAGCCAGCATGAGAACAATGCAGCTGCGTCTTCCAGACCTAAGCATGGTGAACCCCAGTCCTTTCCTAGGAATGTGGAATTTGGACTCAAGAGTCAGCGAGATGGCTGGAGTCATGAAACCTGGATCACACAACTATGATGTTCTAGGAAGGAGGTTCAGGATGCCTGGATACCAAATTCCCTAGAGCTAGCCTGATGTGAAATTGATTGCAAGGGACTCTGAAAGACTAGCCAGAAATCAGTCAGCTAAAAACTGATTGTGAGAGTATGAGCCTGACCAAAATGAAATTTAACCATCCCTTTAACAAATGAAATTTAAAAATCATTTAGACATTTCACAAATCGAGCCCATGCTCTATCACACAAATCATGCTACAGAAGACAAAAATAAGTCATACTACTGAAATGTATAGTTAAAAATGGTTAAGATAGTAAATTTCATGTTATATGTTTTTTATCACAATTTTAAAACACATTTTTTGAAACCAACCCCCCAAAAAGTCACATGGAAATTAACTTATTAGTTATGAATATAGTATTTATCCAGTTGAAATTTCCTGTTTCCAACTGATGAGGACTCAGTTAAATTTGTTGGTCATGACAAAGGGATGAGGCACCTAATGTGGCCCTGAATAATGAGGAAACTTACTCTTGAAGAAATTGATACACATTAGCAGTGGTGTGCTGGTAAATGCTTAACAACCAGCTCTCAAACAATAACAAAGCCCTGGTTTTGTACCATTTGTCAGTTTCCATGATGTAAATATTTCCATCATGGCCCATTTCAAGCTACCAATGTGACCTCGGTCAACACAGAGTCAGGAAGAGATGCGGACAATTGGCTCTCTTGAGAGGGCTCCAGCACACCACTGGGGGACAGAGCAGAACAGAACCACCCAAACATCTGCTGTGTCTTCATTTCATTTGTTTCAGGTTCAAAATGTATCGATGTAGGAAAGAGGACTAATATTTATGAAGTGGCTACTTTGTGCCAGACCCATTTTAAATGATCTCATTTAAAAATATTACATACACCATTGACTGGTACACCTAAAAGGGTTAATTTTATGGTATGTGAATTATATCCCAATTTTTTAAAACTGTTATGTACAATTTCTAATCATAAAACTGATTAAATATCCAAATAGATTCCCCCCCATAAAAACTCCTTTTAAATTCTCCCAGATGAAAGATTGCAGACAATGAAAAGTCATTATCTTTTTCATCATCAGAGCTGTCCTTACCTGAGTGGTTATCTAAATTGAATGCTATAATAGTTTACAGTGTTTACCCTTGGGGCACGGGTGACAAGAGGGTAACTTGGAAGTTTCTCCCGGTAGCCTAATGTAGACTTGTTAGCTCCGCCTTTCCTGGAAACTGATGTTGATATTTATAGATTGTGGGTCCCAGCAAGAATGACAGTAGAAAACTGTTCCAGTTATGTCTCGAAAGTACCCATGTTGTAGAATATGAGAGCTTCAATTTTTATCTATAGGCTAATTTTGATGTATTTAACAATTCTTTTAGAAAATTATATCTTCGTCATTAAAATAATTACACAAGTTACAATTCCAAAATCATAAAAGTCTGGAGTGGCGAATGCCTACAGATTTCTTCTGACATATTCCTTTTACAGATGAAGAGAGAATTATCTAATCATATCTTCTCTCTCTTCCAAGGAGAACTAGAACAACTAGTAACTGGAGAACTAGTTACTAGAACCCCTGAGGTTCCTAGCTTCCTCCTCACCAGCCTGCCATGTGATATTGAAATTCAGGACATTTATGTTTTACAAGAATTTCTACCTTTATGTCCCACTCCAGAAACAGCAGCTCTCTTTAATGAAATTGTATGTATTTTTCACATTTTCAGTATAGTAGTACCCATTATCGAGGTTTCCCTTTTCACAGTTTCAGCTACCCAGGCACCATTTGAAAATAGGTGAGTACAGTACCAGAGATATTTTTTGAGAGAGATCACATTCACTTAACTTTCAGTACAGTATATTGTTATAATTGTTCTATTGTATTATTAGTGTTGTTAATTTCTTACTGTGACTAATTTATAAATTATATATATATATAGGAAAAACATAGTATATATAGGGTTCAGTACTATCTGAGGTTTCAGGCATTGACTGAAATGAGGTTTCAGGCAACGGATAAGAAGGGATTAATGTACACCTAGATATTAACATCATTAAGAAACAATGTCTGGAAGATATTAGGTTATCAAGAATAATTCATATCTTACTACTTACCAATTGTGAAACTTACAACTATTATAAGGAATCTAGTGTCACAGTTTCAACTATCTGTTGGACTTCATATTATTCAATACATATGAGTAAAAATATATAAACACACACACACACACACACACACACACACACACTCCCCAAACAGTTATTTTTGCACTGGTTCTGCCTTTAACAGAAAAGTAATTCGCAATGAGGTCAACAACGATATATGGCAGTCAGAAAAAGGAAAACTTTCAGATTTCAATCACAGTATCACCCGTATAGGTAGTAATAATAAAAGCTAAACTTTATGGAACACTACATTCCATACCTTAAATGATTAATTTAATTATCAGAACTGTAAAAGTAGAAGCTTTTTTTATTAATCCCATTTTTTACCTGAGGAAATTGGGACTAGAAGTAATTTGCCAAAGGCTGCTGCTAAGTGTTGCAGCCAGACCTTGAACCCAGGGAGTTATCACTAGAGCCTCAGGCACTTAACAGTAAGCTACACAGCCCCCATCATGAGCCATCTACAGCTGCAAGAAATGCTCACTTTGCCCTGCAAGCGGAGGAAGCACTGAGGGCCAAGAGGGAGTGAGGGAGATGGCAGGAGAACGAAGGCTCCCACGTTCCTTCCATCTCTCCTTCCTCCTCTCTCAGGATGGAATTAATGTCCATCTGCCCCACAGTCCACAAACTCCTTAAAAGCATGATTGTAGGACTTTATGGTATTCAGCATTGTATCTCAAGCATTTAGTACAATACCAAACACGTAATAGGCGATAAATATTTGTCAAATGAATAAATGAATGAATGAATGATCCTTTCAGGGTTGTGGGAGTGTTAAATGAGACAATACACAGGGTACGAAGAGCTTACCGTAATATTAACACCTGACACATACTACATGCTTAATAATTATTATTAATAGTTGTTATTCTATTACTGTCTACTGTTACTATTACTTGTCTACAAAATAATTTTAAGCAGAATGTAAATGTTTCAATTGCTCCACTATTATTTTTTTAATCAATCACTTGTTACATGACTTTTAGATGGTTCCCATTTTACTCACAGAAAGAGTAAACAGAAGTATGAGGATGGTTATTATCACTCTCAACACACAGGAAAAGTTACTACTTTTCAATAAATTCCTGGAAGTGGAACTGCTGGATCAAAGTCTACACAAACTTCTAAGTCTTTTGATAATTATTAAAAGAACATTTTAAAAACCTCTGATAAGAATTCATCAGTCTAAACTCAAGATAGATTTGACAATCTATTGTCCTAGAATAAAATAGTTCTATAGAAGAAAAGCTACTACATGCATAAGGAGATTTCTTTCAACATCATTTAAAATGTCAACATTCCAAAGAACTAAAATGTCCTGTAATAAGGTAGTTTTTAAGTAAATTATTATAAATCAATATAATGGAATATTATGTAGCCATTAAAACAATAATCTGCTGACTATATAACACAGAAAATATAGAAACATGGAAAAATGTTTGACACATAATATTAAGTGAATAGGGGAACAAATAATGACAGAAAATTTTCAAAAATAAAAACAGTACTGGTGGGTCATATTTTCCTTTTCTAAAAATAATTAATGATGAACAGTGACACATTGTAATAAAGTTTGTTCATGGCAGACAGGATTGGGCAATACAAATCAGATCATTCTGTGAAATTACAACTTTAAGGTTCACTATTTTAAAACCTGCCATTAACTTGCACTGGACAGTTAGTTAGCAATAAATATTTTTAAGAGTTTGCTTAATACATTTTATATTAATTTAAAATGTTAAAAACTGAATTTTCAACAAATCACTGAAACTGAATTATAAATTCTCTCTTCTAAACTATTGTAATCAACCTTTTGTGTTAGCACAGCACTTTGTGTTAGCATAGCAGTCATACGGCGTGGACCTATCTATAGTGCAGCTATTAAAATATCATATTAATGCAGTGCAGAGCATCTTTGTTCTACTCATCTTTCTAGGAAGCTGGCCACAGCGCACTTGAGTTCTGTTTACCATCTCTTGAAGGGATAACATGGGAATGAGTCCTCCCCTCCTCTCTACTTCAGCCTCATTATCAGTTGCTCAATCTTAAATCCAAGAAAGAAGCTTTTGAGTCAGTCTTGAAAAGAGGCACTTAAATTCTGACCACTGAGCTACTTTGAAAGCTGGATCCTCTTGGCAATTACCTAAAGTCTTCATGTCCTCAGCTATCTATGAAAATTAAAATACCTATATTATACAGAGGCCATACGGGTTAAACGAGGGAACAGGGCAAAGAGCCTGCCAAACAGCAGGTACTCCCACACACACGCCCTCCCCCTTCTGTGCTGAAAGTCTAGAGCAAATGCTCCTTGGTGACTCTTATCACTCTTACGTCAAGGCCCCTTTGGGAATCTGAGGGGATCTAAGGACCCACTATACTGTAAAAAGCAGGTCCATCCACACAAATGTGGCACACGATTTCAAGGGTTATACAGACCCCAGGGAAGGTCTCCCATGAACTGCTAGGGCTCCAATGGTTAGGAACCCCCAGGTCACAAAGAATCCCTAATGAGGCACAGTGAAAGTGAATGTGGAAAAGGAATGAGAAAGACAGCAGGAAGTGAAGGATTGAAGAAAGAAAAAATAAGTAAAAGAAATAAATGAGGGGAAAAGGAAAGCTGTGAAAATTCAGTTTGGGCAGAAAGAATATGTAAGAAATATGGACCCATTTGTAGCCATTGTCCCTAAGTCAATATACTTATCAGCCATGGATTTAAGCAATTTGCACAGTGCTTAAATAGTTAATCATGGCCTTAGAAACATTTGACAACAAAGTGTACCCTAATCCTAAATATAATCAAATTGTAAAAGCCAAATTGACCTTCCAGATGTCCAGGATGAATAATTAAAGTCAGTCCTTCTCCAGCCCCACATCCTGTGCATTACCCTGATGAGGGTTTGCTTTTGTGCTTGGCTTCACTGCTTTAGAATTACAGGAGCACGATTTCTAGAGGCTCCTTTGAACACATTCACAAACAGATTAGCTTGATTATTTACTGCTTTCCCAACTCAGATGAAATGATTCTGTTAACAAAAAAGTGACTCCCAGAAAGGACAACATCAAAGCCAAGTGAGAGAGCTCTCTCCTGAGTCTTCTGCTGCTTTCTTGCTGTTTCGCCCTGGATTCAAGGGCAGACAGGTGTATCTGCTGCTTCCCTGCCCTTCTCGCGTCCTTAATGTTAGCCCTTCCAAATAAAGGAAAAGGGCCTACTATGCACTCCCAGGGCTGGAGTCGAGCAGACCTGAACACACTTCTCTCGCCCTGCCCCCATCCACACAAGGCCTTGTTTCTTGTCTCCAGGCATACGTGGGATTCTCTAGCAGTGAAGCCACCAGGGTGGCATTTTACCAGGGTTTACACTTCAACTCAGTGGTTCTCCACCAGGGGCAATTTTGCTCCCAGGAACCATTTGGCAATGTCTAGAGACATTTTTGGGTGTCACAGCTGGTGGAAGAGGAGCAAGTTGCTATTGGCATCTTGGAGGTAGAGGCCAGGAATGCTGTTAAACAAAAACCAAAACAGCCCCCACAGAACAATGAATTATCCAGCCCAAAATGTCGACAGTGCCAAGTTGAGAAGCCCTGCTGTAACCCCAAAGTTAGAATATGGACATTTGAGAGAGCTGTTTCCATCTGTGATTCTCTTTCTTCAATTCACACCACCACAGTCTTTGTCTATGTCTTTCTCCTTAACTACACACTCAACTCTCATGGACCCAGCAACACCACTTAAGAGGGCTCTCTAGCAGTATTAAAGAAACAATATAGAATGTCCCCACTATCCTCCTCATTGAGTCTGGGGCCTAAGAAAGAAGGAAGATGGCTGGAAGGAATTCCAGAAAGGAATCCCAGGTAGAATACCCACTTACAGGCCAACTGAGTTTGACAAGATACTTAACCTCTCTGAGCCTGAACTCTTCAAAAATAAAATAAAACAATGGATCTTGTAAAGGTATTGGGATTAAACAATACGTATCTGTGTCTGATACAGGGCTTGCTGAATTAGGTGCTTGATAAATGCTATTATTAGTACTTAACAACAATGGATCCCAAACTGTATTGTGCATGATAACCTGGGGACATTACATTTCACATTCCGAGGCGCCATCCCCAGAAGTTCCGGTCTTCTGTGGCAGGAGTGTTTATCTAGCACCTGCATTTTGTAGAAAGGACCAGGTGATTCTGATCTACATGGTCCACGGACCACATGTTATGAAATGCTGCTGCCCAGGGGTTGACACTGGACTTCCCCAGATATTCTGAACCAGACACTCTGATTGTTTAAGACTCCAGAAAGAAGGCAAAACTGTGATATTCTTTCTTGCCTCCTTTTTCTCTAGAATCTAAGGGCTGGGATAATTAACCTGATGAATCTCATATTCCCTAACCTTATGCCTTCCTCTCTCTGAGTCACGGACTTATTGGTGCTTTGATCTCTTATGGAGAAAGAGAAAATTTGGTCAAATGGGCCAGCAGGTACAAACCTGGGGGAGAGGAACTGACATGTGCTGACAGCCTTGGAGAGTATCACAAAGTCACACACACACACACACACACACACACACAAAAATTGGCTTCAGAGTTAAACAGACTGGAGTTTCTGTCTTGTCCCTGCCCTTTGCTTGCCCTCTGAACCTCAGTACCCTCAGGTGTAAAATGGGATGCAAACACCTATGTCCTCCACTAGCAGGTGTTCTCAATTACTTACTCTGCAAGGGTTGGTTATTTGAGGATTAGTCCCTCTTATACATGGCACACAATACTAGTTACCTACCCATTCTTTCTTGCTTATTCGCTAACAGATTTCCGTCATTTGGTGAGGGGGAAAGGGGAAAAGCAATGTACCTAGATGGGGGAAATTTCGCTCATCCTTATTTGCAGCTAGGAATGGCCAATAAGACCCAAAATGAATTCGGCTGAGAGTTTTCTAAGAAAGTATTGTTTCCCCTTCTTCTTTGTTACTTTCTCCTCTTCCTCCCTCTTCTTCCTCCTCCTATTAATGCCGTACTAATTGGAATGTGTGAGGCTAGAGTTGGAACAGTTAACATATCTATGACGATGAAGGTCCATGCTAAGGATGATGGTACAAGAAGTCTGAGTCCTTGGTGGGGTCCCTAAATCATCTGTACCAGCCTTGGACTCTGTACCTCTAGATCTGATGCTACATGACAAAAATAAGCCCTCCTTGGTTTAAGCGACTGCTATTAGGGTTTTGTGCTACATGCAACAAAACATAATCCCTAACCACACTACTGCCTCCAGAACAGCAGTGCTTCATTCCAGCCAGAAGATCACTGACGCTGGCAAGATGCAGCGTTTCTAGGTTAAGTCTCTTGCTTTTGTAACTTTCCTCTTTGCTTGGACTTTTCTAACTTGGATCTGCCCTCTGGAGTATTCCGCTGCAAACTGGGATTTGTTGGGTGATCTTTCAACCTGCTGTTTGCCCTAAAATCTTTGCTACATTTTCCTCTTTGGACTCACTTACCTTCCTGATTCTGATACCATTCCTCTGGCAGAATGAAATGGATGTATCCCTATTAAGGAAGGCCTTCTGGTCCTCAGGGCTGAGAGTAGGGCATGGAGTGAGGTGCCAGAGTGCAAAATTTAAGGAGACACTCACAGGTCATGCAAGTAAGGGGTTGGTGTGTTAGAATAAGTACCTCCTTAATTGCCTCTCTATCCTCATCCCATTTGCCCTTTCCCACATTTCTCCAGCTTTGCCCCCACAACCAGCTTCCAGGGTGGATCTGACCTTCACGTTCCGTACTTTTCAAACTGTAGTTTATGACCACTATCTTTTAGTGAAATCCCTATAATGGATATGATGTTTTTAAAAATGTTATATAGTAGAATAGAGAATACCAAAAAGAATCGCATCAGGATAACTATCATTACTTTTGTTTCAGCTATACAAATAAATATGGTGTGTACATGTGCATTACTGGGTCACAATGGATTACAGTACAATAATTTGCAGGGGGAAAGGAGTTCTATTCTTTGTTCCTGGCTTATCCTCCCCGTTGATCTAGGCTTCTCACCTTCTACCCACCACACAAGTTATCTACTAAATTTCATCTGAAAATTAGCTTAGATGAGCTTATACAAAATTTATAATATATTAGCTGCAAAGAGCTTACGTGTGTACTGCATAATGCTTCCCCAAGTCTAAAATTGTTCTCAATTATGGATTCCTTCATAAAGGTATGGGCCAATGTATCAGGAGTACTTAACAACTTACTTTCATTCTTTATAAAAGATTGTCTACCTTCTTAGGACAACTAATATTCCTACATGTATTCCTTTAAAGATGATGACTTAGTAACTTCTAGAGTTTTGCTATCACAGAATAGGTTAAGCCTGTATTCTTATATTAGGAGCCTTTGGGAACATCAACCTAGTTTTTCAAAATCCGATTTCTGAAAGAGCCATGCCTCAACTCTGCTAACATTTGAGGTTTCTCAGCACACCTAGAAAATATAAAAAACACCTGGGATTATTAGAAGGACTCATGGTAACAGCAACCTCAACTTCTACTGTGGTTATTGGTGCAAAAGCTTTTGCAAGGGCTTATTAGAGTTTATGTGATCTATTCCATCTGAGAAGCTAAGCGTCAAACAAAGCCAATAAAAACCTAAGAGACTTCTACTGTAATCCTATATAACATATGAAACAAATGAAATATATGATCTCTAGCATAAAGACCTTACCATTACAACCAAGAGAAGGAAGAAAAAAGTATTTGGAATTGGAAGTGCAGCAAATATATCAAAGAGTTATCCAAAGAGCTGATGGAAGATAAAGAATATCATTGCAAGATGAGGCCTAATTGACCTAATTTGTCACTCTTGCACCTTAGCATACCATAGCCAGTCATGTCCACACAAGGACAAAAAGATGCAAAAAATTAAGACCATTTTTTAAATTTGGATTTGTGACTTTCAAAGCCCTTCAGGGGAAGTGATGTCCAGTCCCTAAATAACAATTGTTTGCTGTACCTGGCACACTGTAGGCTCTCAATAAATGTGTGTAAAGTCATGAGTAAATGCTTGACTAAGGATATGCAAATTCAGATACACTTTTGATCCTTCACATAGCAGGCTACTACAAAACTGTTTGAGTCTATTAAGAAAATCCACAGACTTAAACCTAAGGCATGAAACTGTAAGAATTCTAGAGGAAAATGTTGGAAATACTCTTCTAGACATTGGCCTAGGCAAAGAATTTATGAAGAAGACCCCAAAGGCAATCACAGCAACAACAAAAATAAATAAATGGGACCTGATCAAATTAAAAAGTTTCTGCACAACCAAAGAAACTATCACAAGAGCATATAGACAACCTACAGAATGGGAGAGAATTTTCACATGCTACACATCCAATAAAGGGCTAATAACTAGAATCTATTTAGAACTCAGGAAAATCTGCAAGAAAAAAATCAAACAACCCTATCAAAAAGTGGGCAAAGGACATGAACAGAAACTTTTAAAAAGAAGACAGAATAATGGCCAACAAACATATGAAAAATGCTCAACATCTCTAATCATCAGGGAAATGCAAATCAAAACCACAATGAGATATCACTTGTCTCCAGTGAGAATGGCCTTTATCAAAAAGTCCCAAAACAATAAATGTTGGCGTGGATGAAGAGAGATAGGAACACTCATACACTGCTGGTGGGACTGCAAACTAGTGCAACCTCTGTGGAAAGCAATATGGAGATACCTCAAAGAGATACAAGTAGATCTACCATTTGACCCAGCAATCCCATTACTGGGCATCTACCCAAAAGAACAAAAACATTCTATAAAAAAGACATCTGCACTTGGATGTTTATAGCAGCCAATTCACAATAGCAAAGATGTGGAAACAACCCAAGTGCCCATCAACACATGAGTGGATTAATAAAATGTGGTATATGTATACCATGGAGTACTATTCAACTTTAAGAAATAATGGTGATATAGCACCTCTTGTATTTTCCTGGATAGAGCTGGAACCCAATCTACTAAGTGAAGTATCCCAAAAATGGAAAAACAAGCACCACAGGTACTCACCATCAAACTGGTTTTAACTGATCAACACCTAAGTGCACATATAGGAACAACATTCATTGGGCATTGGGCAGATGGGAGGGCGGAGGAGGGGATGGGTATATACATACATAATGAGTGTGATGCGCACCGTCTGGGGGATGGACACGCTTGAAGCTCTGACTGGGGGGGGAGGGGGGCAAGGGCAATACATGTAACCTAAACATTTGTACCCCCATAATATGCAGAAATTAAAAAAAAATCCAGAAATATTTGTAAAAGTATCTTTTCCATTCATTTTGAATCATATTGGAATTTAGGAGATTCAAGTCCGTATATTTTGTATTCATTTATATTAATCCACTAAAATGTTATTGGTAACTGATTGCTCTGTAGAAAGTCATTGCATTTGAAGCCATTTGTAAAATAAACCTCTCAGCTTTCAGACAAAAAGTTTTGTTTTGCCAAGAGTAAAACTCTTGAACACAAATACATCACAAATACTTTTCTTTAATTAATGTTCCAAATATGATTCCTTTGCTTGTTATTTCTATTTTCTGCATTTGTATGTAACTTGTACTTTAAGGAATAAGGCAGATATGGGATAATTTTTTTTCCTTGCCCTATTCATTGTCTCCCTCCTTTTCTTCCACATTAGAGAGTCTGTGAAAATAGATGGTACAAAAATCAAAATGTTCAGTGGCCTGGCATGACTACAACCTCCAAACTGAATTCAATGAACTTTTATCCAACATACGCTAATTGCTTCACACATTAATTGGGAACCTGTAGTATTCTAGGTGCTTCACAGTATAAACTTACAAGCGCCTCCTATCGACCAAGATTCAAAGCTGAATTAGACACTGTTCCTATCCTCACAACGTTCACACAAATTAGTCTACCACCACGTATGATATGTGAAACAAAGTAAATATTTTACTGCTATGCTTCCAATTGAATATTTAGGTATTTCCTCTTGGGAAGCTTGTTTCATTTGCCCCCAAGTTGGATTATTTCCATTGTCTTTAAAATGTTCTTGGGTTGAGATCATGCAAGCCCTAACAAGGAATGAATTCTCAGAACTGTCAATATGAAAAGGCAAGTAATTCTGTGCTCTGTTTTAATGTGTGAAACCTCAAATGTCATTTTTCTAGTTCTCTGGGTTTCAGTTTCCTCCTGTGTAAATAAGGATGTTGGACTTGGTGACAGCAACTACTCTTCCACAGTTCTCATTCTATTGTTCTATTTAGACAGCTCATGTTATCACTGGACACTTCTGCATAAGAATCTATGAAAAAAATTTGTTGGAACCAACCTTTTAAAAAGCCTCTGTCCTACAACATATTGTCATCCTCCCACAGGCAATAGAAATTCTTTTCTGGTCATGAAAGAATTAATGTATTCTCTCCTTGTTTTCAGCAGTTCACATCATCTCTGATGACATTTAGGCTATAAAATCTCTCCAAAGATTCCCAGGGAAAAATGCCAATTTGTGCAGGGACGACAAAAGGCTTAAATTCCATGTGCATACAGGATTATCTCTACATCTATGTTCCCATATACATGCATGTCTATATGTATTCATGCCTGTATGGGCAATGCATATATAACTTATTATATGCTAAGTGCCAGGACTGTATTAAATGTTCTATGTCCATTTTCACATATAATCCTCACAACAAACCCAAAAGATAAATATTGGTACAGTTTTCCAGATTAAAAAACCGAGGTTTATAGATGGATAATAATTTATCCAAAGTCAACAGTGAGAAAGTGATGGAACTAGAATTCAAAGTCTAGTTTATCCAACTCTGAAGACACAATTTATATACATACAAATATAGGAACATCATGTGAGTTATAAGTTGTTGGAAACTGAGCTATCAAGAGATAATTGCAGGAATGTTTGTTTCAGTAAGAAATATGCCAATCCTGGAGGCATCAATTTGCCCCTCAAATATTACACTGAAACTCTGCCATCCTTACGCTGATAAAGAAGGCATCTCTGGGAAGGCAAGACTAGCCGGAATTGGAATATAATCATCAAAAAGTTACATATTATACATTTCTCACCAATTAATAATTTTCCCCCTTAGTAGCAAGACTGTTGTAACTAACATAATTATCACATAATGGAAATTTAACATTTAGGGAAGCATTTACCACAGCTTAAATTATGAGGGTGTCCTCACTCTGTACTTCCTTTAGTAAAAATTAAGCAATTCACATTTCACATGTTCTAACACCAATACACAAAATAATGACAAAATCTAGGTCTTACATGAAGCAGCATGCATATATTGCTTGTTATTCTGAAGAAACTATATAACCAAAAAATAAATTACTTTGGACAATTGGACATATTCACCTCATATAGTTGGTGTCCCCAAAGTAGCTTGAGCTATCCAAACAATGCTATTAAATTAATGGGCAGATTTTAATTTTGCTACTTAATATTTTATTACTAACCTAGGACTTCGATACTATCCTACTCCAGGAAATACGTCTATTTATTGTGAGGCCAGAGAATTTGAGACAATTTTAATGTTAGCCTAAGAAACATACAATAATTTCCATATAATAGCTAATATGTTCAGTTTTCTATGCAATTGTATTTGTATGGTTTATTGATAGAGATTTACCTAGCCATAAACATTGTCTTAGAACATAAGAAAAAAAATTTTTTTAAGTAGAATGCTTTACTTCCAAATTACTAAATTGGTTATCCAAAGGACTTTTGCCATTCAGAAGCATGAAAAATATTCTAAACATACACCATCAACTTTTTAATATGAAGTCTAACCAGAAGGGTGGTAATGTGTTTGTTTTTATAATTAGGAAAGTGTTGCCCCCACCTGCTATTGTATCAGGTGACCTTGGGCGGGTTGATCAGTCTTTAGATCAGACTTTCTCAAAGAGAGGCAGAGACACAATTGGAAATCTGTCCCACTGTTCTCTATCCCTCCCCAAGTTTTTTGGAATCTTAAGGTTGGATGGAGTGGGGCATACAGATTTTAAAAATCATATTGAACATTATAGTAGATTTAAAAAAACAAAAAATCTTAAGACAAAATTACAGACTATAAAAATTGGTAAAATCTCAACTGGAGGCAATATTCACAGATTTTGTGGTTTTTAACATATTTAGGAGGCTATCACATTTTTATTTTTAATAGCCATGGATATACATGGACTTAAGGAAAGACTTTTTTGAGAAACATGACATTAAATGACTTTTAAACCAGTTCTAAACATTGTCTGTACTATGACTTATGATTAAGGTTATACACCTTCATTCCTGAATACACTATTGGATCCTAACTGGGCTGCTTTGGGTTTCACCCTCAGAGTTTTTCAGGAATTTTAGAGTGCTGGCCAGATGAAGAAATACATTTTGCTGGAAATTCCAGAGATGATTCTAAAACCCTCCTGAAAAATAGAGCATGCAGCACATTTTAAAAGAGATAACATCCGCCAGGGAAAATATATCTTTGAGATACCCTCTGACTAATAAGTCTCTGTGTCATCTGAAAGTGAAAGGAAAATAAGATCTAGAAGCCCAAAATATCACACATGTTTTGGTACCTAGTATTTTGGTGTGCTGGGTCTGGTCTGACTCACACTGACTTGCAAGACTCTATTATTCACATCTCTACCCAACAGCTTGGAATCAGCTATGATAGGAGTTTTTATACCACCAAAATTAGCAAATGCTACAAATAGAGCCTCTCATCTCTACCCCCACAGTTATTAAACATTTACTAACATTTATGGAGAAGAAAAGGAGGACCTTTTAAGGACCTTTCTTTCTGAGTTTTCCATGTAATAAAAATGCCATGGTTTACAGTTTGTTTTATTCAATAATTTTCTCAATAATGTTTATATGGTGGGGATTTTGTTCTCAACCTCAATGAGGATGAATCAAACCACATCTGGAACTCTGCATGTGGTCGTCTTTGCTGCCTACAGAAAAGATAGCACAGGGTAGAGAGCTTCTCAACAGGGACAACCCACATCATGAAAAAGATGCATGAAACAGATGCTGGGAGCGGCCTCCTCTGTGGACTGGAATCAGGCAGGCAGGGAGATTCACAGGTCCTGCCATACCAGGGAAGGAAATGTAGGCAAAGTAAAAGGAATTCCCAAATTCAGAGAACAGGTGGTAAACTTATGGGAATTTTTAGCCTGACAGGTGGTAGAAGTTGAATTCGAAAGATTTAAAGAAATTAAAAAGTTGACAGTAGTACAAAGGAAGAAAACATTTTAAACATATTCCTCATCTCTGAGGAGGTTGTTTAGAATAAATTCCAACCTTTTCAAAAGCTATGCTTCTCTTGCCAAAAGAAAATAGATGCATGCAGGCATTCCTATGGTTTGTATGTTGAAATGTAGTTAACCTTTTCCTGGAACATAAAATTAAGAAGCATTATCTAGAATTAAACACACTCTTTATAACCCTTGGAAATGATAATAATCTAACACCTCTGCATGAGTAATATATGATTTTTTTTTTCCAAAATCAACAACCAACCACTAATACTTGGCTGGCCTAGGAAAGACTTTAAGGCTTGAGTATACTGGGACAGGATTATAACAGCTAGTATTCCAGCTCACATGCCTACACAAGACAAATCTCTGCTTTTGGGGAAAATAACCAATATGTGCTTGAGGACAGCATTTTATTCTATTTAATCCGTCCCATAAATCACCTCTCATATCTGCAGAATTATGTACTGTTTCTCTCTCTAAAATAGTTCTATCTGCATCCTGATACATAGTATCCATGCAGGAGAACTTTCTGTCCCCATCAAAATCTGATAGGGAAGAGAATATACCAGATTTGAATGAAAGTAGAGTGGGGAAATAACCTAAATGCCCATAGGTATATTTTTAAGATCTTAGCCCAGAGATGGCAGAGCATTAGGAACGATTAGCTCCAGTTTGTATGTAACAGAGTTAGAGCAAAGTGAGGATAAACAACAAAGCCAAAGTGTGTATGCAGGTTGCTAAAATCCAGTGTATCAAACCGATTTAATGCTCTGGTCCACAGCGTTTCCTCTTGGCCTAGTGGCTGATGACACATTGTCTAATAAGGTGGCAAGAGGAAAAATAACTCCAAGCCTCCTTCTGCTGGCAAATAACAAGACTACTCTCTACTTTCCAATTCCATCTACGACGTGGTTCTCAAACTTGACTGCACATTGGAATCTTTGGGGGAGCTTTAGAAACTAACAATGCCTGGCCCCAACCCCAGAGATTCTAATGGAATAGTTCTGAGGTTCGGCCTGGGCATCAGGGTTTTTAAATGCTCCACGGTTAATTTTAACAGGCAGCTAAAGTGGAGAGTCATCGATTTAGAGGCACTAAGAGACTGTCTAAGTGGTGCTTCACAAATTCTACTTGAGTAGGTCTGGAGTGGGGCTTCAGCTTCTACATTTCTAACAAGCTCCCAAGGGATGTTTCTGTGGTTTAGGAACCAGATTAATAGGGCTTTTCATCAGTGGCCATAGTGAAGTTCCTGAACCAGCATCAATATCACCTGGAAACATGTTGAGAAATACAAATTCTTAGGCCCAACCTCAGACCTGCACTCTAACAAGCCCTCCCAGTGATTTTGATGTGAGCTAAAGTTTGAAACCACTGATCAGAGCCTTGTTACTCAAAGTGTGGTTATCAGACCAGCAAAAGTAACATCACCAAGGAATTTACAAGATTAATGCAGGATTTCAGGCTCCATTCCAAACTTATTGAACCTCTATCTGCATTCTAATGACATCCCAGGTGATCACTATGCATATTAAAATATGAGGAGCACTAAAGTCTTGACAAATTTCTTCTTCAAAATCCTTGCCCAGAACTGAGGATAAAAAACCTCATTTGAAAAACAAATCTAACAATATTGATTATAATTGCGATAATATTTGGTAGGTTTCTTTTTGATTACAAAAAAAAAAATTTTATAGTGACAAGTTTTAAAATATGGAAAATCCTAACCAAACAAATGGAAATCACCTGTGATCCTACCATGTAAACTATTGGTAACTGTTTATTCTTCCATCCAAAGAATAGTTTCTAAAGGAGAGAATAAAACCAAGTTATTCAAAGAGACAATTTATCCTGTTCAAAACAGAAATATAGCAATGTTTTAACTGAAATTTAACACTCATCAACTTTAGCCCAATGTGATAAAATATGAGTCTTTAGTATAATGTTGGTTACTGAAGGAGATAACATCACATCCGGTTCCTATGGTCATCTTGGGAATAGGAAACCTCTTACCATGATTCAGAATGTTGAAACCAAGCCATTTTGTTCTACTTCTAAGTTAGAAGGTCAGAACTCACAGATTTAAAAATACCAGCCAGTAATGAAAAACAGGGCGGCCTCATTGAAGTTACCAGCAGTGAGGAAATTCCCAGAAAGTTGAAACACCAATGTGTACTGGTGACCTTTAAACACAGAATAAGTAAATAGTTCGGAAAAAGTAACACACGTGAATCTCAAATTGTATTTTCTTTCACCCTGTAACAGATCGGCTTGTTTTCTGTCAGAGCTCAGATTGTTAAAATTTTTTTTTCTTTTTCTTTTATTTCAGCATATTATGGGGGTACAGATGTTTAGGTTACGTATGTTGCCCTTGGTCCCCCCCCAAGTCCGTGTTTCAAATATGTCCATCCTTCAGGTGGTGCGCATTGCACTCCTTGTGAAATTTTAACAAATTTGCCTGCTTAGAATTTCTATGACCAGAGCTGTGAAATCAGAAGCCTAGCAAAGGAAATTGGATGCTTTCTTATAGGAACCCAAGATTCCTGGCTTCTTTGTAATAAACCAGAACAGTGAAAACTAAGAATTTAAATTTTTTAAAATATGATTTTTTTTTAGAAAATGGTTAAGGTATTCAGCAGACACTGCCCATTTTCTTAAATGACTCCAAACTCCATCAAGACCTTTCACTTAGCTGGGTGAACGCCTTTTGCACCAAATCCCAATGTAGGAATGAAATTACACAGGTGTCAACCAACATTGGAATAGGAACAGGGGCAACAAGTCATATTGTTTCTACACAGAGAAAAACACACTGGACACAGGACACAGTGGTGGGAGTACAGTAGTTCAAGAACTAAAAGATGGAGAATTTGGTGGGAGAACCAGGACTGAGACATTATAAGAGAAAAGACATGTGACAGGCAATGCCTCTCAGAAAGGCACCAAGGAGAATGGGTTACAAAATAGTGTTAGAAAAAGAGGTCACTGGGTCTGTTAGAACCTGTGAAATTGATTGATGACATTATAACCAATATAAATAAAATTATTTATGTGGCCATTTGATTATTATTACTTCAATACAAAAAAATACAATGTTAAATAGTTTTTCTCTAAATTTGGAGGATATGTTTGGGATGGTCTAATTGACATCCAGGCCATGTGACATGTATAATACTCTTGGAAACCAAAACTAAGGCAGCACCAGAGGTTTGGTGACAATCAATCAGGAGAGAAGTGACATTAATATAAAATGCTACATAACAAAACTACCCATGATTTTAGCATGAATTCCAGCTTAAAAGTTCCAAGGGTAGGTGTTTTGATGTACTACTGAGGACCAACTGACATAGGTAACTTTACTCAGAGAACTTTAAAGTTAGTAGCAGGGACATATTTATTTATTATGGTCAATATGAAGGTTACCTAGTATAAAATTGGAGAAACGTAGAAAGGTATATTATGCAAACGGAACAGAAATATTATACTGACATTGTTTAGAAAAATCTATCAAGCCCTTCTGTAACTTTGGCAACTGGGGAGTACTTTCCACATTGTTGCCCTATCCATTTGTGTTCCTTTTTGTCACTGAAAGAAATCAGAGAATTTTACTTATTTTACAGGGACCTGTGATCCCGTATTGTGATAGCAAATGTTTTGAACCTTTGATATTTGGCAAACTTTCCAAAATTTGACTTTCAAATTCTATATTCAGTCTTTTATGCCTCAAACTACTCTATTATTTGGATAATAGAGCCCCTGTAAGTCCAAGAGAAATATTTTAGGCTTATTTGGCATGTTAAAATCATACAGGAGGCATTGTCAAATATGAAATGGTGTTTAACTTTCTGTCTTATTTATATAAACATATTATTAATACGTTCCAAAATTGTATAAAATTCCTAAAGTTCTGATATGTCTTGATATATGTTATCAGTAATAATGACTATGTTAAATTGTTGTGTTCCTCAGAAATAACGATTTCCTCATCAATTGTGTTTTTAACCATGGCTGTTCTAAGGTTTTTGTCATCCACAATTATTATTATACATTGATTCTTCTCAAAAAGCAGTTTATAATCTGCTACAGTCCAAAATTTGCCTAAGAAAATACATGGAAAGCACTCTTAAATCCATAACTTTGGAGATCTTTGATAACTTTGGAGATCATACCATTGGGGAAAAAAAAAAAAACAAACTTCCAGGACTCTAATTAAAAAGCTGATGTGTTCATAAGGATTGCTAACCAAACATCAAGCAGAACAAGAGTATTACATAGGACTAAACGAATAGAAGCCTGAAAAAAGTATGATTTTTGTTTGAAATAGTACTGATTCTTTTTGTTTTCCAGAGTCAAGAAAATTTTTCTTTTGAGCCATTTATAGGTTACAACAAATTGGGTAAAGTATACTTCTTTGAGCAAAATCTGAAACATTTGTCTCTGCCCGATTTCTCCAGAATTTGAAAACTATTTGTGAGTATTCTTAATTTATGGCAATATAGTTATTTGCATAAATTCAGTAAGAATCTGATTTCTTTTGTAACAGGACACAATTGGAGACATTGGTTATTTTACCAAGGCTTTGACTGAAATGGCATGTTTTCAGATATGACCAGATTGCTTTGAGGAATTGAGGTTGACTTTAAAGAGCCAATAAAAAGGCCCTTGGAAAGACTGGCCGGGTATCTTGTCTACACGGTTTCTTTACAAGGTTCCTGACCTGTGGTAAATAAAGAACGTCACTTTCTGACAGGCCCAGGAACCTCAAGTTATTTTGGTACCTCAAGAAGAGAGGCATTTATCCACTTCAAAAAGGTATTTGCAGGCATAGATAAATCCTTAGTTTGTCTAGCCCCGAGAGACTTCTGAAAATCTAATTTGAGATTCCTTATGAAAAAAGCTCCAGCAAAGCCGATTTAAAGGGAACCTGTATGACCAATCACTATTCTAGCTGCACTTCATGCAAACAATCAGGCAAACAAGTAGAACAAGACTAAAAACTTATTTTGCAAAAAATTTTCCCTACTATGATTTGTCTTAGTTAGAAATGGGGGACTGGACAGAGAAAAATGATCTTTCAAAAAAAAGTGGAGTATACCTGTTATTAGATTCTTGCCATATTCCAAATTAACATATTCAAATTTTTCTTCCATTTTTCTGACTTAGAATCACAAGAAATTAAAACTGTATTTTTCTTAAAGCCCTACAAACTTAAGCTAGACACCTTAAACTGTGGAAGAAATAACAGCAACTTGTATAGGAACAGCCTCTGTGCCTGCTGATACGTGGACTTCTCAAAACTTTCACTTGAACATCTGATTCAAAATACAGTCCAGAAAAATCTGTCAGATTGCCACTGCAATCTGATATGTTTCAGAGACTCCAGAAAAAACTAGCCTGTAGACTGCTCTAGACATTCATCTTTGTTTTTCTTCCGTTTCTATAGAAATGCCTCTCATTATAGATCTGTTTGCCTACATTGTCTATGGAGACCTAGCCCATCTGCAATGTCACCACCTAGAATGGGACGCAGTGATTTAACTTATCTATTGTCAGGACAAAGAGAATGACTAAAGAAGATAGGGGATGACACATTTAAATTTGCTCTTTTCCACTTATTCCAATTTGTTTTTCCACTCCTTTGTCCATCTCCATCTAACAAACTCTAAGCCAAATTACTCCAAAGCTATCAGCTTGGCTTTTAATACATGAAACTTTTTTCTAAGTTTCAAAGTGGAGACTGAAGAAAATCAGAATATTTTACCCCAAAATATATTTATTTGACATATGTTGAGACAGCTGTCGAGAGAGCCAGCAAACGGAAGTAGCCCTGCAAAGATGACTTTGTGGAAGAGACTTGCATCTGTAGAGAATCCGCATTGATGCAGCCTGACTTTCCAAGTCTAGGAAAGATTAACAGAGACTGACACCTTTCAAGGTCTGAAAGAAACATCTACCATCTATTCTGAGGGCTGCTACCCATGAGGTTTCATCTATATAACAAGACCACCTTTGCTAGCCAGGCCTCCTCTTCCCCCTCCCATAACCTATCTTGCCACTAAAACCTGATTCACCACCATAACCTGGTTTTTGTGGCCCTGCTGATTCCACATTCTTTCTGTAACCTCAAGATGGTATATAAGCTTTTTTACCCTATTGGGGGATTGGGTCTTCATTCTGAAAGCTCCGTGTATACACATTAAATAAAATTTATATGTCTTTTCTCCTGTTAATAAATCTGCCTGGTGTCAGTGATTTTCAACAAACCTCACTTACATCTCTCATATGATTAAGTTCCTTAATCATGCAAAATAACATGTAAGGCAATATCAAAGTGTATTCAAGATCTAAGAGAAATCAAAAAAGGATGTATCACAGCATTGCTTTGCTGATTTTGAGTGTTCTGCAGAATGTATGTGACCTATAATGGCCAAAGCATGGCATAGAGAATTCTGACCCCACATGGCAGTGCATTTGGTTTGCACTGAGATTCCCACATCTCTGCCACGTTAGCACAAGAGAGTACCAAGATCCAAATAGGAACTCTTCAGAGCAGGATCCTTATGGGCCAAAAGGAGAGATGAAAGCATATCCTACTTTAGAGACCCTTAACACAGTAACCCACTACCTTAGCTTTGAGACACAAGCGCAAGAAGAGGATTCCTAACAGGACAGGAGCAGCAGCTGAGATTTCCAACGGCCTCCAGTTAACAATGTACAATGACAATAACCATTTTTCCTCACCTAGTTGTTCTCAGTTTAGCTCCACATTTGAGTTCACCCAGAGAGCCTTCAAAATAAAGTCTGATACCCATGTGGCATCCCCAACCAAGAGAGTAAAAATCTATGTGGTTGGGACCCAGGCGTTAGTACTTTTAAAGCCCCCCAGGTGATTCCATTGTTCAGCCAATACTGAACATCACTGCTTTAGCCATATCCCAGAAATGAAACTTAACCCAAAGAACTGTAGTAAGCTTCACAAATCACAGAGTAATTATTATCATGGTCACCTCGGGCTACCCGATATTGCCTTGAAATTAAGTTCAAAATCGGCTGGCTTGGACTTTGGGTCAGATGGGGAAAATCAGCTAAACAAAACAAAGTTCTTTGACAGAAATTTAGCTTTCTGCCAACTGCATGTTGAGTATTTGTGGCCCAACTTCAAATTAAAGCAGAAGTTTTGTTTCTTTTTTTCCTAACTGAATCCTGGTATTCACAATATACAGCTTAACTGACAGTGCTTATGGGCAACTGAACAACTTCAGAGATTTCCTTTTTTGCTTAAAAGTACACTGTGGACATTTATTTTATTCAGTTCCAGAACAGAACTCTAG
>NW_012152063.1:2376955-2387979 GCF_000956105.1 Propithecus coquereli
CAAACACCACTTTATTAAAAAAAAAAAAAAAAAAGAGTCTTCGGCATTCACTGAAGGGAAATTTCTGGCCCTGGAGGCAAAGATGTGATAAGATAATGATTTCTATTCTTTCATTTCAGCCAAATGGTAAATAAGTCACAAATGAAATAACTTTGGCACTATTAATTCTCAAAAGCAGATTTAGGCAGAGACTTCAATAAGCCTGAAATCAGCACTTAATTTTTCATTTTCTCTGTTTTGGGAGCCTTCAATGGAACAGTTTCAATTCTAAATTTAAGACATGTTGCCAAAAACTGATTGAAGAAACATGGTACGTGAATAAGATGTTTAGGTAAGTTTAAAAAAAAGTGGATATGAACACTGCTTCAAAGGAAAATGACTTTTACAACGTACGTTTTTATTCTTTTAATAGAAAAAGACTCCTTTCTTTTGACTTTGGAACAACTTGGTGCCTAAAAATATATACTTTTTGGTATTGACTCAATAGTTTGAGAAGTGTAGGTTGAAGTTTGGAATTTTAAGAACTACATTTCAAATGGAAATAGTTAGCATAGTTTTAAACATTCTCTTTTCTTTCTTCATTTCCCTTAATAATATTGGCTTTAAAAGTTATCCTGCTTTCTGTTTTCATATCCTCAGGCATGGATGATTTTGCCATTCAGAAATTCAAAGAAATAATGTTAGAAGTGGCATGTATTTTCTAATCTGCATTTTCCTAAGATTTCAGGAAACCTCTCCTCAAATCATTTCATGAGTGATCTAATTATTTCGTCTAGTGTTTCTGAAAATAAAATTACCTTCTTAGGCTCAAAATAGATGATATATTCTTAAGTAATTCTCTCACAGACACGAAATCGTAAATCACCAAATGAAGAAAACATTCCTCTTCCACTTTATTCATACTGCTTCTTAAACAGTCTACTGACCAGCACTGAAACTGGATGAAGTGGAACTGGGTCTCCAATTAAGCCCTATCCATCAAGTGTGAAGAGACATCTCCAGCAGAGAGCAAGAGACCATCCTGCTTTCAAATATGAACAGCACTTCTTCATAAAAACAGACATTGTTAAAAGTTTTAACTACTCTAACCTACATGGAATCTTTTTGACCCTGTTTTGTGAAAATCAGAACCAGGCTGAACTGATCTTCATTGAATGGAACCACTCTTACCAATTTTCTTTTGGTCTTAGCCTCATCCAATGCCTACCTGTAGAATGAGACACGCCTGGAATGAACTGTCTGCAAGAATGGTACGCTGATATGAAAGCATACGGATGATACAGAGAAGAGGAGAGGAGAGGAGGTCAATGTCAATTATTGTTTTGTAGAGAGGCTCAACGAAATATAACAGATGATTAGAATTCTGGAACCAAAAGTCATTTCAGGGAAACAGAGCCAGAAGACGAATCTGAAAATGGGAGAAGAAAATACGAATGGGAAGGTTTTCTTGGTAAACACTGAGCATCCACTGGGATGTTGTTCTGTAAGCAGGCCATCTGTGGAATGGGCAGAGGCAGGACAGGGCAGGACCAGGCTTCTCAAGAAGTGAGTTAAACTAAACATTACCCTTGAACTCAAGCTGGGCAAACATGTACAGGGACTCGCCTGGCAGAAAGCTGCCACAAAATCAAGTGTGGATCAAAAAGTGTTCCTTTCAAATGAGCTCCTGTGTTCAGTACCCCTTTTGCCCCCCAAATACTATCTCTCTACAGGCTTGGAAGCCAGGTAGCCTGTCCTAAACATTCTGGCTTCCTCCATAGTGACTGTGGCAACCTTCAAGGCTGCAGCTACGTAAAAGGGTCCTATTGGCCCAAGTCAGTAGGATAATAGTATTGTCAGTCAGCATAAAATAGACCTAGAGATCTGTTAACATTGTGGCAAGGATGAGCTGGCAACTGAGACATAGGGGTGCATAAACCTGGTCTTCAAATCAATGATTTCTCTCCAGTGTGAGGTGCCAGGGTGTGGGGTAAACCAGAGATTGTATGAATATTTTTCTAAGCACTGGACAAAATCCAGGTTCATTTAGCAAATCAGGGAAGTTGTAGGTGATATATATAACACCTATAATCCCAGAGGAAAGATCTGTTCTTCTTGAGGGTATAGAAGAATCTGGAAGTAATTATGCAAACTCTTCCAGGTATTTTTAACTAGGTCCCTCTGAAATGAAGACATGATCAGAAGCCTACAGTTCAAAACAGAAGTTTTAGGTTATACAACCAAATGCTTCCTATAGGAACTGTGTTTTGTTTGAGATCAATAATGTCTTACAAAAAGGGGTGAACTGGACCTTCTTGGTCAGTGCATCTTCAGGACTTGAGATGGAGGGGACTTAAAAATAAATTAATGGTACCATTTCCCAACATGCTTGGTAATCAGGGATATATATAGTTTCTTAAGCATGGTTGATCCAGATGCATCTAAAATTCATGTTAACTTGATTCAGCAAAGTGAGCCATGACACAGGAAGAGTGACAATGGCATGGCAGCACAGATAGCCCTCACTATACGTTAAGTGCTACAGCTCTTTTAGAGCAGCTCTCAAGCTCTGCACATTGTCATGCAGTCTGTGTGGTAGCACAACCTTGCCTGTTGTATTCTCAGCTTTCAGAGTGTCCACCAATACCTAGGCTTCTGTTACAACTGCGACCTCAAAACCGGTTTAAATCAGCTAGGACTATTTTGAGATAAGCTCATTCCAGCTTTGAAATATGGGCTATTTTCTATTGACTATCGACTATAGTGAATTTGAAATATCCACTAATCCTTGAGAGAGAATCCTAGGTTTGCTGCTCTTATTGATGTTCTTTAATGCATAATTACTTTTTAAGAAGTTTTGTATGTTATATTGCTGGAATCTTACCTCAAGAAGTTGGCCACTAATTCTTAAATGAATGAATCAGAGAAAATAGTCCATCATTCTCTCAGTGGTCTCATTGCTGGTCTTCTCCCACTGAACACTTCTGATGAGGCTCTTTGAGGCCTTATCAAATTTTCCCAGATTGCAAGATCTTTCTGATCCACAATTATTCCTGTGTGTCAATTTTGATATATTTACCATCTGCTGCTTGTTTATAGATAATGCATGCATGCAACAGTATGTATATACAACATGTGACTGGTTTATAACAACAGATCTAGTCAAATGGGAATCAAGTCAAGGTGAACTTTTATTCAAGGACATTGGTTTAATTCAAATCATTTTTCTTATAACATAATCACCGCAGGTTAATCAAATAAAATAATCACAAGCTATTCCAAGTAAGAAAAAGCTTGTTCGTTATTTATATCTCAGTGACATCAATTCTGTTCGAGAAAAGTTTTGTTTTCATTTATTTAGAGGACTGAAATGAAACCTTGGTAAAATTATTCACAGATTTTTGAGACCTGAACCAGTCTGGGCCACTTGCATTATAGAGTAGATAATAGAGAAGAAAAATCAGATCTTTAAGTACTTCATACATATGAAATGAAATAAACATAATTTTGTAATACAGTGGGTACTGGTACAGAATTAATTTAAACCAGCTTTAACAATCGGGAGGTTCTCATGTGTAGAATGATTCTTTTTTCAAAATGAGAGTAAGGAATAAGTATAAAATTTAGGGGCTTTTGCTAAGTTTGTTTAAATTTTTCATCTTGTCCAAATAAACTAGTACAAAGAAATACAAATATTTGTGTTAGAATAAAGATTGTACCAATCATGGAGGTGCAGAGGGGAGGTCGGCAACTTTGCCTGACTGGAAATGGGTGGGGTAACCAGGGAGAAAATACAAGACTTTTCACTTTCACGGCCAAAATCTCAGGGCTCTGCTCTCCTGAAATCCTTCTGGGAACCTCAAAGCCCAGGTATCTTCACCAGCAGACTCCCAGCCTATGAGCCCAAAGGGTCCCAATTAACCACTTCATTGTCTGCATTCTAACTTTTATTATATTCTCTTAGCTAATTTATGTATGGCTATTTTATTCTTCTATTTTTTGGCTCCAAATTTTATCTTCTTTAATCCTTCAGTTTATAGTTTTCATAATTTTTATCACATGTTACTAATTCTTGGCTTTTATTTTGCCATTTTATAGTGCTTATTTTATAATACTTTATCTTACTGTTTTATTTTATATTATCTTGGTTATTTTTATCTACTTTAAGACATAATTCTTTTTTTCTTTTAAATGTTACCCAACTTTAAAAGACAAGCAGAAGTATTGGCTAAAGGAGACCTGTAAGGTCAGTCTAGGCCCTAAGCAAGGAGAGTTGAAAAATATCTTTTCTTTCTCTTATGGGTTTTACAACATCTCATCTCCACAATTGGTTCCTAAATTTCCTCCCCAAATAAATCATTCGACTGTGAAATCAGTCTGAAAGGAGGATCTGACCACTGTCATGAACCCTTCACATTAGGTAAACCCAATCAACCCATAAGCCAGAAATCAGCCTCAAAAAGAGGCTAATGGCCCCTTATGGACAGCACATGTGAAGAGCTGAATTACAGTGGTCCACTTCCCTCGTGAATTAGCCAATCCATTTAATGAAACTAGGAAAGCTTCGTGATTTGTTCTGTAAAATTGTTGGATTCTGGGTAAATTCTGGGAACCTACCGCAGTTTGTCAGAAGAAAGGAGGTCACAATCATGAGATCAGAAGGAAGTAAGTTCAACTTAAGGAGAGAAACTTTTTTCCCCTCTATAACAAAAATGGCTTCATTTATTTTCTCTTGCTACTTAAATAACATCATCATTTGGAAAGTTCAAATGGCATAAAGTTCTAATAAGGTAAAAATTCAACTGATATCCCACCACCCTGAAATAATCACCATTAACATTTTAGTGCCCACCTCCTTATGTACCTCATCATGCATGTCGTTTTAGATAAATGGCCTTATCTCTCACAAGTTTTTTAAATGTAGCCTATTTTCTTACTATTTTTCCTTTTTTTCCTTACCTTTCCATTTTCATTCTATTTTCCCCACCTCTGCACATCTCTGATTAGTATCCCATGTTAGTAATCTAATCGATAAACTTACATGTTCATATAGATGCTCATAAATGTATATAGACAAATGTGTGCACGTACACAGACATACATATGTATAAATAAGGAAAGGCAAGATTATGCTGCTATAACAAATGACCCCTCAAAATATAAATAACATTTCTTGATTATATTTCCACTTTAGGTATGCTGCATTTCTGCTTCAAGTTATCCTTACTCTTATATTCTGGCTGATGGAGAAGTGGTTGCAATTGTGGTTGCAGAGGGAAAAAGATTATGTTGACACCACTACAGTGAGACCCAGGCAAGAGTGTGCTCTAGTCCACACTCTTTAGAAGTCACTGCTCTGGGCTTCCTGTGGTCATGTGCCTCCTAATGGGAAAAGCAGTCTGAAGGGCCAAAGGGTCATGCCCTCTGTGAGTCCACATGCCTGTCCCCACCCCCACCTAGGTGGGATATTGCAAGTACTAGGATCGTAGAATTCCTGCCCAAATGGGCTCTGTGCTTCTTTCCCTGCACCTGTTCCTCTGAGAGCAGACAAGGCTATAGGAGCATGTGCACTTTAAGCTCAAGAGAGATAGTCAAGGGTTAGCTGCTTGCAGGAGTCTGGATATAGCTTGGAAATGGAGTCGAGCTGTTCACAAAAGTGAGCTCAAATCCCTCATGGTATGGAACAGATGGAAATTAGTATGTCATACCACTTAATAAACCATACCTTTCCCACTAAATTAAAATACATTGTTACACATAAATCATTTCCTGAGTCTCTATTCTGTTCCACTGATGCATTTTTCTGTTTGTGCCAAAACCATATTGATTTCATAGGTGGTTTTCTTCCATATTCTAATATCTAGTAAGGCAACTCCCCCTTCATTGATTTTTTTCCAAAATATTATTGGCTATTCTTGGGTATTCATTTTTCCACAAAATCTTTAAAAATCACCTTATGTAATTCAGTACCAAAAACTGTGTTGGAATTCTAATAAGAATTGCATTCTATTTATGTTTATAAAAATATAACACTTATTTTTATGATATCCGTAAGTATTCCCATCTAAGAATATAGTATACCTTCCCACTAATTTTTTCCTGACCCTCAATAAGATTCTACACAAATGCCTCTGAATCTTTCTAGTCAAGTTAACTGCTTAATGTTTTTACAGTTTTCATCACTATTGGAAATGAAATGTTTTTCCATTTCTTTTCTACATTTTTATTGCTATCACAAAGAAAATCTATTGATTTTGTTTGTATTTATCCTGTATCCGTCATTATTAAATACATTTATTGCTCCAGTGGTATTTGTTTATATAAACACACTCATACATATACATGTATATATAGCATCAGCAGCAAAAAAATGTTCTATATCTTGTCAATGTTTTATTACATTTTGTTTTATTCCACTTGCTAAGGCCTCCAAAATACAGTGACAATAGGCTTCAACCTATTTAGTCTGATTTTAATTGAAATATTTTTAAATATTTCACTATGCAGTTAGATATTAGCTGTTGGTTTCTGGTGAATGGTCTTTATTTCATTCAAGCAAATTATTTTTTATTCTTTGAGAATTTTTTTTTTTTTTTAACAGATCCTGGATCATATAGTTCCATAGTCCTTTTTCTGCATTGTATTATTATGTAGGTCAAGTTCAGTTGTGAGCAGCAGATAACCAAAAGTAACAGTGGCATAAAACATACAGAAGTTTATTTTTCTCTATTGTATAAAGGTATTAAATCAAGGACTGGTAAGACAGATCCACAATCAGAGCCCAGGCTCCTTCTCTGTTTTTCTGCCACCTCAACAAGCAGCTTGTCTACTGTAGGACAAATCATCGTGTTTTAACTCTTGACAACAGGAAGAAGAAAATGGAAAAATAAAGGCAAGTCTCCTTCCCGGACAAACCTTGCTAAAAGATGCACACACAACTCTTACTGTGTTATATTGGTCAGTACTTAGTCGTATGGCTATACCTAACTGCACACAAGGCTGAGAGATAACGTTTATTCTTGTGCCCAGCTAAAACTGAAATTTTTATTACCTTTAAAGATGTGGAGAACAGATACTGAAAGACAACCAGCAATTACTTTCACAAGCATCTACCGTATTGGACATGTGGATGTTTATCCTTTGATTTGTTCATTGTAATGCACTGTATTAATAGGTTTCCTAGTGTTGAAAATTCTTCCATACTTAGAACAAAAGTCCACTTTTCTTGCTAGCTTATAACTTAATTCACCAATGTTGTTTCAGAGCAGATGTTGGCAAACTGTTTCTATAAAAGGCCTCATAATCAGTATTTTAGGCTTTGCAGGCTATACGGTCTCTGTTGCAACTACTCAACTCTATCATTGTAGCATGAAAACAACCATAGACAATGTATAGAACAGCCATAGCTGTAATTCTATTAGAATTTTATTACCAATCTGGAAGACTAGATTTGACACGTCAGCAGTAGTTTGCACATCCGTACCTTAGAAAAACTGAGTCTATACCCTCTGGTTACAAGATTTATCTGTACGTTTTTAATAAGGTATTAATAGTATTGTCATTCAATCTGTCATGTGGCTTGTACAGTTGTCACCAAAATATTAAATTGTTCAAAATGCTGGCTAATAGCTCTAACTTCTTCAGACACTAAGCCCCAACAAAATTATCATTTAGTAGTAATCTTACCACCAATCTTACACACACTGAAAACCATATGATTTCATAAGAAATAAATCATAGAAGATAATGTTGAAAAAATTTAAAAATCATAAACCTACATATTTAGTGATTTAAGGACATATACATTCTTCTAAAGCAATCTAAAGAATCTTTTCTTCATATCACATTCATTTTAACTTCGATCTCATAGAAAAACAAAAGTAGCTAAATATAGTTATAGAATCAAGATATGGCTGAATTGACACTGAATGGCGGAGGCTTCCCTTTCACTCTAACTTCTCAAGTTAGTATATTTTATGGAGGTTGTATCAAACATTGGCTGTTGCCACAATTTCCAGCATGACCTATTATGGTAATGAGAAAAACCCTTGTACGTAGACACATGCAAGGTTCCATTGCATTTTTATTTCAGTTGCTCTGATTTTTTTTGAGATAAAGTGATAAGCAATCTTAGAGGGCTAGTGGTTCACCAGAAGGTACAGGATATTGAAAACAAGGGCACACAAACAAATTATGGCAACTCTGGGGAAAAAAAAAAAATTAAAGACATAAAAAGCTTTTTAATAAAGGCACATGCTGACAAGTATTTCAGACAATGTATAAAAACAATGTCTTATTTATTTGCTTGTGTCAGACATAACAAAACAGGTTTTATCCAGTTAGGAAGCATTTTACACTGCCACTCTCCCCTTCTGTAAACATTCTAATGTCTCATTAACATTGACATCAGAACTTTATCTCCAGAAAGCTTTTTCTATTCATGTGGAATATTTTATGGTTAGATGCCCAATTAATCTGCTATAGTTTAGCTTTATGAGGCTCAAACGTCTGTTTCACTTAGCTGTTCTACTTCTAAATGGGCCAGAGCTCTTTAAAATTTAAACAGTAAGAGGAGACCTTAGGGATGTACACAAGGAAAAACACTATATTCTCTATTATATTGAATTTTAAGTTAAAATAATTTATAGAAGTCATTATTCATGGGATAATTTTTCTTCTACATACTTGAACTATATTTTGTTTTCATTTGTCTTAAATTTATGGCTCTGCTTCAAGTTCTACCATTTTTTTTTCACATTCTCCATTAAAGTCTGCTTTTTCATGACATTTATACCCTTCAAATATTTATAAACTGCTAGCATGCTCTGAGATCTTTGCTTTTAAACCTGATTTATATTTTCATGGATACATGGATAGTCTGAAATAAAATCAAAGTCATTAAATGACAAGATATCAACCTAACTCTTTTTGTTGATAGGTTCTAAGATCCTTCATCTCATTCCAACAAGAAAGCTTTTAATTCTCTACCAATTTCTAACCACTAACTCTCATCTTTAGTTCTTTATCCCTTCAAATATCATGCTCATGTATTCTAAGGCAGCTTGGCAGATTTACAATATATGAATACTAGAAGAGTGAGATTCCATGCCAATAAATGTAAATAATAAATGCACAGTGATTGTTTTCAGAAATGGATACAGAGAATGTCTACAGATGTTTGGACCTTAGTGTCTTAAAATGTTTTATTTGAGTAATGATGGAAATAAGCAAATACCAATGCAACCAAGCAATTAAGACATTTTTCTGTTAATTATAATACCATGCTGTGTTCTCCCAAGCTGTGTGTTTTAAGTAAATTATTAACTTCAAGATCTGGCATTGGCCAAATTACTAAGTACAAATGCTGCTTAATAAAATATAATACTACTTTGTTAATTTTATTAAAAAATGCTTCGTCTACTTTTCAAAAATGGGGAAATGATAGCTTTAACTATCAGAAAGTAATTCTATCTTCAGTGAAATAATATCCCCCTGCATCCCTCCTCAAAATAAAAATATGAATTAACACCCAGTTCTGTGATTGGAAGTCTTACATAGACTAAATTTCATAAACCAAACCCAAAATGTATTCATCATCTCTTCTACCAAAAGGTTTTATCAGCTAATTAATCTATGCAGTTAACAATCTACACAAGGATTAAAGTCAAGCTGTTGAGATTTTATATACAGATAAAACTAATTCAATTGTGGTATGTATGTGAGATATGGTATAGACAAAATTAGGTACTCAAATGAAGAATGAGAATTAGTGACCAGAGACCAAGCCTCCAAATAATCTAGATTCTGTTATTTCTATTTTTAAACCCCAGTTCTGATAAATTGTCACTGTTCCTCATAGGTAACTAAACTCATTTATAAATTGTAATAGCCTTTTTGTCTATTTCATTGGATTTCCTACATAGTTGGTTATATTATTTACAAATAAAAACAGTTTTACATCTTCCTTTCCAATCTGAAGTACTGTTCATTTGTTTTGCCTTATTGCACTGGGTAAGATCATCAGTAAAACCTTGAATAGAAATGGCAAGAATTAGCTTCTTTGCCTTGTTTCTGATCTTAGAGGAGGAGGTATTTAACCTTTCACCTCTGAAAATGATTTTACCTATAGAAGCCTTTATCAGGTAGATGAAGTTACCTTCCATTCCTAGTTTGCTGGAAGTTTTTACAATAAATGGGTGTTAAATTTTACCATGTTTTTATACATCTATTGAGAGGATTTTATGGGGGTTTTCTTATCTTCATTTTGTTAATTCTATAAATTTCATTGACTGATTTTTAAATGTGAACCCAATCTTGCATTTCTGAAATAAATCCAACTTGGACATGATGTCTTATCTATGTATTGCTGGATCCTTTGTTAAGAGTGTCTATGCCTATATTCATAAGGAATACTGGCCTATACTTTTTATGTCTTTGGTTATGGCATAAGGGGAATGCTGACTTCTCCTCATCCTTTTTGTTTCCAGGATTTGTAGTGATTTCCCTTTATTTCAGATATTAGTTTGTATCTTTTATCATTTTTCTTCATCAATATTTCCAGATATTTTTAATTTTATTGATCTTTTCAAAGAATATGACTTTGTTTCATCATTGATTTCAAATTAGTTGATTTTGAACTCTTATTTTCTCTTACTTATTTTGGGCTTACTTAGCACTTTTTTTAGCCTATTAAAGTAGGGGTTTAAAGAGTTTATTTTATACTGCCTTCTAGTCTAATAAAAGCAATTAAAAGTATAAATTTTAGTCTAAGCACTGCTTTAGCTGCATCCCACAAGTTTTGACATGCTGTATTTTAGGTGTCATTTTATGTATTTTCTAATTCGGTTAATAATTTTTCATTGACTTTTTTTTAACGAAAGTATTGTTTAATTTCCAGATATTTGAAGATATTTCAGATATCTTTTGGCTATTATTTTTCTCAGTTTAGTTGTGATCAGAGAACGAACTGCATGATTTTAAATGATTTATATGTTAGGGCATATTTTATAGCCCAATACACAGTCTTTCTTGGTAAATGTTGCATA
>NW_012152063.1:2388814-2390202 GCF_000956105.1 Propithecus coquereli
GGTCAACTTATCTTTGGCAAAGGAAGAAAGACAATACAATGGAAAAAAGATAGTCTTTTTAAAAAAATGGTGTTGGAATAACTGGACATCCACGTGTAAAAACAAAAAGTGAATCTAGACATAAACCTTACACCCTTCACAAGAACTGACTTAAAATGGACCACAGACCTAAATGTAAAACATAAAACCATAAAATTTCTAGAAAATAACATAGGAAAAATATAGATGACCTGGGGTTTGGTGATGCCTTGTTAGATATGACACCAAAGGTACAATCTGTGAAAGAATTAATAAGCTAGACTTCATTAAAATTAAAAATTTCTGCTCTGCAAAAGGCATTGTCAAGAGAATGAGAAGACAAGCCACAGACTGGAAAAAAAAAATATTTACAAAAGATACATCTAGTAAAGGGCTGTTATCCAAAATATGCAAAGATCTCTTAGAACATAACAAGAAAACAACCCAATTAAAAGATGGACCAAAGACCTTAAGAGACACCTCACCAAAGAAGTCATTCAAATGGCAAATGAGCATATGAAAAGATGCTCCCCATTATACATCATCAGGGAAATACAAAAAAATGAGATACTACTACATGCTTACTAGGATGGCCCAAATCCAGAACACAGACAACACCAAATGGTGATGAGCATGTAGAGCAACAGGAACTTTCATTCATTGCTGGTGGGAATGCAAACCGTATAATCACTTCAGAAGGGAGTTTAGCAGTTTCTTGAGAAACTAAACATACTCTTCCCATGTGATCCAGCAGTCATGCTCCTTGGTATCTACTCAATGGAGTTGACAGCTTATGCCGACACAAAAACCTCTACATGGAGGTTTATAACAACTTTATTCATAATTGCCAAAACTTGGAAGCAACTAAAATGTCTTTTAGTAGATGCAGGGATTAACTGATACATCCAGACAATAGAATATTATTCAGAGCTAAAAATAAATGAGGTATCAAGCCATGAAAAGACACAGAGGAAACTTAAATGCATATTACCAAGTGAAAGAATGCAAACTGAAAGGCTATTTACTGTATGACTGTAACTATATGCCATTAAGGAAAAGGCTGAACTATGGAGTTAGTGAAAAGATCATGTTGCCAGAGATTAGAGGTAGAGGAGGGGTATGAATAGGCAGAGCACATGGGATTTTTAGGGCAGTGAAAACACTCTGGATGATACCGTGATTGTGGATACATATCACTCACTATACATTTGCCCAGGCCCCACATAATGTACACTAAGAGAGAATTATAATGTAAACTACTAACTTTGGGCAATAGTGATGTGTCACTGTAAGTTCATCAAATGTACCACTCTGGTGGGGGATGTTGAGAATAAGGGAGGCTGTGCATGTGTGGGGGAAGGAAGCACATG
>NW_012152063.1:2391015-2391659 GCF_000956105.1 Propithecus coquereli
CTGGAAGTCTTAAGTAAGGCAGTAAAAGCAAAAAAGGAAATAAAATATATACTGATTGGGAAGTAAGAAATAAAATAAACAATCAGGAGTTGCAGGATACAAGATTATTATATAGAAGCCAATTGCTTTCCTATATACCAACAATGAATTAGTGGAATTTGAAATTAAAAACAATGCCATTTACACTGTCACCAAAAAAATTTAAATACTTAGGTATAAATCTAAGAAAACATGTACAATATCTATGAGGAAAACTACCAAACTGATGAACAAAATCACAGAACTAAATAAATGAAGAGATATTGAATATTCATAGATGGAAAGACTCAATAATGTCAAGATGTCTGTTCTTTCCAACTCGATCTACAGATTCAATGCAATCCCAATCAAAATCCTAGCAGGTTATTTTGTGGATATCAGCAAACTGATTCTAAAGATCATATGGAAAGGCAAAAGACTCAGAACAGCCAACACAATATTAAAGGAGAAGAACAAAATTGGAGGATGAATACTACCTAATTTTAAAAATTACTATGAAGCTACAATAATCAAGACAATGTAGTAGAAGTGGAAGCACAAATACATCAATGAAACAGAATAGAGAGCCCCAAAATAGACCCATATAAATATGGTCAACTTATCTT
>NW_012152063.1:2396159-2398348 GCF_000956105.1 Propithecus coquereli
CCTTCCATGTGATTCCTTTTCTTATCCTTGTATCTCCTATACATTCTGTATTCCCATGGATGTGATAGGAAGTTCCGCCCCGTTCTGGGTATATTCACGTTCAGGTTACATTCAGCTTAGGTCCATTAACACAAGGATTTTGGTAAATCACTACAAATGTGAAATTCTTCAAGGCAAAAGGAAATTCACAGTCTGTACACAGTGGTAATTATTCTCCCTATGACAATTTCTCATACTCTGCTGAGAAAGATCATCCTATTTTTAAGTATTTGATGGTCATCTAATGTTTCGCAATCTTGAACTTACTTCAATAGGCTTACCTCATCTCTCGCTCTCTCCCCCAGAGCCAAAGTTAATGAGTAGTGTTTGGCAAGGTACTCCACATTATTTACAATGCCACAGCTATTTGGCAAGGATGCCTGCCCATCCCCCCACCATCTCAGGCTGCATGCCTCTCTTCCAGCGGCCACCAGTGGGGAAAGGGTCCAGGTTTTCAAGCATGTCAGAGCGGCTCATAAAAGATCAGGGGGCTTGACCCAAGCCAAGAGGAAGATTGTACATTTGGCAGTTATGTTTAGCTATGACGACGAGATAAGCCATAGAAATGCAAGATTAACAAGAGGAAGTCTGGATTTAATAGCCCCAGAGCAGGCTAAAAATAAATGTAAAAGAAAACTAAAAATCCCCAGGGGAAAACAGTATCTCCTGCCCATCATAGAAGAAAAGGAAGACAAGCACATAGTACCACTTAGCATTCAAAGAATTGACCACATATGACAGAAATGTTAAATAGCCAAGAACAATAATGAAGAAATGAGAGCGGGAAATCAAATATGCAGAAGAAACAATCAGCAAAGTGGTGAACGAAAGGTACTGCCAAGTCTGGGGCACAGTGAGTGTGAGAAGAAACTCTGAAGGGTTTAAAAGGAAACCGGACTCTCCAGGAAATCAGAAGCCAGCTGAAAACTGACAATAAGTTTCAAGCCATTTCGAGGAAGAAAAGGGCAAGATTGAATATGAGTTGAAAGAACAATTAAACAACCAAAGTTCACTGCCAATGCAACTTGCAACTAACCCCTTTTACACCTGGGTAAGAGGCCTTTTGCAGTTCCTAGATATGAAAGTCATTGCCTCCAGTAGCTAGTACCTGGCTGCAGAGAAGGTGAACCTTTTATCAGATTTTATGTTTATACCCACTCTGCTCCGAAAACAAGGAAAGGTTCCCCACAAAAAATAAAATGGAAACTTAATAGAAACTTGTAACATAATAAAAATCAGAAGTGAAAGAATTTATGCAAAAAGAGAAAGCTTATGAAACAAAGCCAAGAATGAGTAACACGCAAATCTTTACAATAAAATCTGGTAAGAATGATTCCCAACTTTTTTCGATATAAGGTTGCCTTTTCTAAAATTAGAAATTTTCATAGACCATCCCCAAACTACAATCTCTCCCTACAGCTATGATACCCAACAATTAAACTTGCACAAAAGAGAAAGCTTATGAAACAAAGCCAAGAATGTAACACGCAAATCTGTTGTTCATATCAACAACTTTAATATACGGTGAAATGTTTCTTGATCATGGATGAAATGAATTATTAAAATGTTCTCTTAAAATTTATAAATATAAAGCAATTACATCAAAATTTTAAGGAGCTGCTTTTGAAACTAGATGAAATATTTCCAGGTTTAAAACAAAAAGGTAAATGAAAAGCGTTAATAACATTTTGAAAAAGAAGAGTAATGGGAGACGGGAGTTTAGCCCTACCAGATATTAACATGTTATGAAGTTCTAATAAAGCAAAGAACATAGTACCGGCAAAGACTTAAGAATTAAGTATGTAATAAATGAGGCATTCCAAATGAATGAGGAAGGGAAAGACTTGTTTGATAAATAATTCTGAAGTAATTCTAAAATAATGATAGTTAAATGCAAGAGAATAATAATATTAATCATAAAAAACAAAAACTTAAGTAAGCAAATTTGCCAGTTATGGGAGAAAAAGAAAAGCCTAACCTCAAAAAACTAGATTGATTGCTAGACTTAAAGATCTAAAATTTTAATATTCTGTCAATTAAAAAAACAGAAAATTAAATAGTAAAAAACAAGCTGGATAAAACATTTACAAGATAAATCAAAGAACCTGAACATTCAGAAAACTGTAAATACACATGAATATTTCCAGTTA
>NW_012152063.1:2398398-2399831 GCF_000956105.1 Propithecus coquereli
TATATACACAGAGACTCATGAAATAATTAAAACAATTCTATGAAATGGTTATTATCTCTGTTCTACCAAGAAGAAAACTAAAGATTAATGAGATGAATTTGTTCAACCACACAAATAAACAGCAGAGAGGATTCAAAATCACATCTTCTTCCCTTACTTTTTCCATTGGATGACAAAGTATCCCCCAAGTTGTCGTTTTCAAACTATAAATTTTAATTCAGTAAAAAAAAAAGTAAGAAAGAATGTTATTTTTTCCTCATGTGACTGACTTCTCAGTTTTAGTAACTATTCAGATTCTCCTATTTAATAGCCTAGAGTTTTAATAGATTTAATCAAAATTATGTTCAATGCCAGTTATTAGTATATATCATTTACCCGCATTCCCTGGGTCTTTCAGATGTTTGGTCCATGTCTAAATGGAACAAATGCCAGCATTAAGGAGAAGTATTTTGTACTCTGTAAAGATACATCTGTTTTCAGGTTATCCAGTTATACTATCTAGTGAAAACACTTAATAAAGCGTGTATCAACTTCTCTTCATCTCGTTCACTTGTACTGAATTCATATAGAATGCTAACCAAGGGGCACAAAAACTGAATTCCAAGGAAAAAATTTGATTAACGTCGGCTTCCCTTAGAACATTAGTATTACCAACCTCAGCCTGCAAATGTCAACTTAAAAAGATAACATTATCTAAGTCCCTTATAGCTCACAAATTACCTTGATTACATAGAATTCATTTGTACAAAATACACAATTATTGGTTCAATCTCAATGTTTACATATTTTTTATTGTTATCATTGCTACATGGACTCGATCCATTAGCCTATTCTTTTAAGCTTGTTTAAAACTAAAGGAAGGAAGACAGAAGGACGTGAGTCACATGCTAACGAAAATAACAAAACAGTGTTGGCCACAGATAATTTCCTGAAGCCAGTATGAGAAGGAATAAACTATGTGAAAGAAAAACATTAGCAAGTCATTTGGTGAAACAGTAAAATTTCCAAATATAATTGAAAAGAGAAAAATCTTTCCAAACTAAATATTCATTTCCGAGCCCAAGGCAACAAATAAATAAAGCATGGGGAAAACTGTCTTAATATTAAAAAATTTTTAAACCTTGATTTTCTAGATTTACAACATGATTGAGAAGCTGTTTAATAAAAGCAAAAAGATATTTCAGTAAAATTTTTTAATATGTAATATTATGATCTCTACACAAGAGATTTAATAGTGTTATGTATGCTGGCATTCACCGAGTTTTAACTTTGAAAACATCCCCTTGGAATAAATGGAATGTAATAATTGGGAATCTTTTCATATGAAATATTATATCAAGAAACCCAAAACACACAAAATATTTATCTCAACAGCTGCTAGAAATCATTTTAATCAAAGTCAGCCCCTTCCTAGTTTTAAATCTTTTAAAAAA
>NW_012152063.1:2403301-2404713 GCF_000956105.1 Propithecus coquereli
GAAAAAGTCTAATGCCCTGACTTTAGCCAATCTAATTGTTTTCTAAAGATCTTTGCATTCTGTGTCTTCCCAAGTGCAATGGAAGTTTTAATGGAAATACAATAGGTAATAAAATATGGCCAGTAAGGCCCATAAAATTACCAGCAAATGGAGTTTTGGGGGACAAGGATCTGTGGAAAAGGCTCCCTATAGTCCCCAATTATCTGTTCCATTTTCTTAACAAATAAATAGCCCCCTCCCCAAACTGCCACAAATTTTAGCAAGCACACAGTCCCACCCTGCTTCCCTTAGGTGAAGTCCGTATTTAACATTCAGTCAATGAGCTATACACAGAACTGTTGTGATCAATCTCCACAAAGGAAGGGCTGTGCACTTTGCCTCCATCCTACTCCTTGCTGGGTGGGATGAAGACAATACTGACGAGGACCATACCCTAGGGGTAACAGAGAAAAGCTGAGTAGCACCTGGGGCTTTGATGAATTCATAGAAATTCTATATTAGAACTTTGACCACTGGACTTCATTGTATAAGAGAACAAAACTGTTTTTAAGCTATTGTTAATTTTGTGTTTTTGCCCCCACTTTTCAGTCTTATTCTAATTAATACATTGTCTCTTTCGAAATTCACATACAATCTGAATGAACTTGTTCCCTACAATTTTGCAGTCTCATTTCTTGCCCTTAACTCTGTCTTATTTCCTCTAATCTCAGATGTTAACTCTAATATAGCCTTGCTCATCTCTGTCATCATTATGCATTATTGTAATTTGGGCTGATAGCTTTTCAGATTTCCTATATAATTGAGGTATGTACTAGGGTTTGTCTTTTGTATTTTCCCCATGTCTTTTCTCTGTCTTGGTTTTCACCTTTGTTTTGCTGAAGTAAATCTTCGAGTAACCTCCTTAGAAAAGCAAACAAGAGAAAGTTTCTGAATGTCTGAAAAGAGCTGTGTTTTACTGTCACACTTGATCGCCTTGTGACGAGCCTAGAATTTTTCCTCAGAGCTTCCAAGGCATCGTCACATTGCCTCTAGGATCCAATATTGTTGGTGAGATGTGTGATGTCAATCTGATTCGTTTTAACATTATTAATCATAAATATGGCATGTTCCCTAAATCCTAACAACTTTTATTTTCTTTTTAATTCCTTGTGTTTTGAAATTTCAGATATGTATTTTTTTTTCCCATCATCCTGGGAATTCAATGGGCCTTTATAATCTTAACAATCCTGGTGCTTTAGTATTGGAAATTTTTCTTCTATATTTTTATTGCTAACTTCCTCCCCTTCATTTTCCTCTGCTCTTTTTTCCCAGAAATTCTATTAGGCCAATGTAAGTCTTCCTGTATTGAACCTCCATGTTTCTTTTCTTTCAATTTTTCCTTTTTGTTTTTCTCTTGTTCTGAGAGATTTTCT
>NW_012152063.1:2405903-2462856 GCF_000956105.1 Propithecus coquereli
GATCCTCCACCCCTCCCCCAAGTTAATGTGACTCATTTGCCTTAGGCAAGGACTTATTTCCATTTACTGACAGGCTGCACTGGGGAAGATGGTCTTCTTCAGAGTGACTAATAAAAGACGACATCTCTCTGTCTACCCCAGTATATTACATGCCTCCCAGACATTTTTCTCTATCCTTACAAGAATCACAGAGAGGTAGCATCCTGTGAATTACCCTTTCACTCTTGAACAAATGGGAAACCTTCCCTTCCTTAGAGCATTAATGAGGGAAGTTCAGACTGAATTCATTATATTCAACAATCCATCCCTTTTTTTAAATTGAGATATATTAATAATTCACATACCATAAAATTTACCCTTCCGAAGGGTACAACTCGGTGGCTTTCAGTATATTAACGAAGTTGTGAGATCATCACCACTAACTCAGAACATTTTCATCACTCCAAAAAGTAGCCCCCATGTCCATTAGCAGTCATAATCTCCCCTCCTTCCCTCATCTATCGCTAATCTACTGACTTGCTTATCCTGAAAATTTCATCTAAATGGAAGTATAGAATATGTCGACTTTTTTGACTGGCTTTTTATTTCACTTAGTATGTTTTCAAGGTTCTCCCATGTTGTCGCAGGTATCAGTACCACATTCTTTTTTATTGCCAGATAATATAATTCCTTACGTGGACATATCACATCTTATTTATCCATTCATCATTGATGGATACTTGGGTTGTTTCCACCTTTTAGTTATTATGAATAATGTTGCTTTAAACATTTGTTTAAAGTGTGTACATATATTTTCATTTCTCTTGGGTATATACCCCTTAGAAGTTGAATTACCATATGGTAATTCTGTGTTTAACTTTGAGAAACATCTGTTTAGCACTTTTAAAATTTTACCATATCTACTAAATGGGATAGTTTTCTTTCTTTAGAAACAAAGAAAGAAAACATTACAAGCATAAATAAGTCTCATTAAGACAGAACTTTGCCAAGGATGCTATTTAATTCGTTTTTTCCAACTTGGAAACCAGAATCATAACTGTGCTATGCAAGCAGGATCCATCCTCTTCAGATATTTATAGGTGATAACACCATAAAGAGTTCTTTAGCACTGGCCTTTGTAAGGACAAAAAAAAAAAAAAAAAAACAGTAGAAAATGCTTAAATCCTTACAGTTAAAATCTGAATATATTCCTTCACAATATAAACATTGTTTTATCATTTGCATATGCTTATTCATCACAAAGTATACAATGG
The DNA here is from genome assembly GCF_000956105.1 of Propithecus coquereli. Classification (NCBI taxonomy): domain Eukaryota; kingdom Metazoa; phylum Chordata; class Mammalia; order Primates; family Indriidae; genus Propithecus; species Propithecus coquereli. The sequence goes on from NW_012152063.1 coordinate 2,407,157, forward strand.
AGTCTCATTGTCAACTTTCAATTCTTCCTCACATAAAACATGTAGCACTTACTCTAGATCTACAAGAATAGTTTCTCTCCTGTCCAGAGTTTTTTCTTTTTCTAGGTTCTGCTAATGATTGTCAGAATTTCATGTCTGTCTTGTTCCGAGTCATCTTTCATTAACAATTTTTCAGAGGCCTCATTCTTGTCTTTTTCACTTGCTTAAATTTCACTTTAAAGATCAGAAGTTTCTAAAGAGAATTCTTTGTCTCATTAGGCCTGCAAAATTCTTGCTAATATAAGAACGGCCATTCACAGTCTGTTAACATGGTGCTGAGGATCTGTAAATTCCTTTTTGTTGAGCATCCTTTCAGTGAGTCTCAGTCTTGGCCATTCTGGGTTGAAATGTTCTTTTAGCCTCTTGATGAGAAGAGTGACATATAGAATATCCTTCACAGTATTGAAATACAAGTGCCAAATCCTTTCTCACTAACATCATTAAATACCCTCTCTAGCCATGAAAGCTCAGAGATAGAATTTCTAGTTGATCATTTTGCACTGGGTTTTAATTAGAAAGAGTAGAAGTACGAATCTTTTCTAAACGATCAACATTTACAGTTTTCTTAAAAATCAGTACAGAGAAAAAAATTAAAATATTTTTAGAATTAAATGCCGCCCCATGCATGTTTTAAAATGTTTTCTCCATTGTCATTCTCCTTTAACTACCAATGCCTATGTGATATTTTTTCTTTATGAGGCATGGATATTCTTAGCTTCAAGACAGTGTCTCTAATGAGCGATTGGTGTCAGATCAAGAAGAAATGTGCCTCCTGCCCTGAGGGAGGGGTGTCTGCAGGGAAGGAGAATGGAGTTTTCCCTCCCTGGTCTATAATGAAGGGTGTTGGCTGAGAATACTTTGTCTAAGATAAATCACATCTGTAAAATAGGAGAATTTACAAACTTACTGTGAATTATGTTGTTGCTGCTATTGAATGGTGTTGTTAATATAACTTAGATAGACCGTATGAAATATTTTTTACTTTTTTGTCCCATTATCAAATCCAGGGTAAAGGAGGCATTTACTTCAGTGACATCTACAGGCACGTTCAGAGAAAAGCATTCTCAACTCTCCTTTGTAACTGAAACACTCTCGTTGACCCAGGAAGGAACCCGTGTGGATTCAGAACGGTGGTTAGATTCATTGGAGTCTTAGAACACATTAACTTGTCTCTCAAACTAATCTGCTTCAAATGTTTAGTCATCTTGATTTCCCCCACTCCCATCTCATCCACATTTGTCCGTTGAAAACTATTTACCATTTGGGATTGATACTGAACTAAAACAATGTAAATGCTTCAATTGGTTTGTCTACACCTCATTCCACTCACATAAATTATGCTTTTTATGGGACTTGATGAGGTAAGCAGGGACAGCTGAAGTCCTGCATGCGCGTGCGCGTACACACACACACACACACACACACACACACAGAGCTGCTACTTTCATGCTTCCTGAGCTATAGAAACTTGTGGACCTACATACCACAAAGATACTACAAATGGATAGGGTGATAAATTCCTCGGAAGTGGCCTGGATTACCCATTAGAAGACTATAAGACGACCACTGGGTGGAGCAACCTCGAAAGAACTTCACCCAAAACAAGCTGTCACTCGCCACATCTGAGTGACCCAAGGCAAGTAAAACTGTGGAATGGTAGGTAACACACAGCATGCAAAGGGAGCAGAATGAAGTAGTTTCGCCAGAGCGTGAAACTCCTGCAGCAAGGAACTGTCCAGTATCAGAGACTGGGGGGCAGCGCAGGGGGAGAGGTTCAGTGCCACTGATCAGAAAACCCACAATGGTGGCCTATTAAATAAAGAGCCAGCATTAGCAACCTGCCATTGAGAGCCCTGGACATCCAAGCAAGAACTACAAACAGCACCAGCTAAGTAAATAAGACTCTTTTTGCCTTCTATGTCTTACTCCTCCGTCCAATCCAGCTCCGGCGAATCCACAGCAAATGATGGCAAGTCAGGAAGATATAAAGCAAGAGAGAGAGGACAGACTCACCACGTGCCTTCCCAACCTTCTAGGTCAGGCCCAAAGGAAAGGGAAAAGCTTTAAACTGGATGCCAGAAGCTTAATTTCAATCAGGCTGAACTTTTAATACCTGAAAAAAAAAAAATGAAACTGAAAGTGACCATAAAATACCACTAGGTATGAGAGGTTTGCAAAATGGGAGAAAAATAAAGCTATTTTTTAATTTTATGCTACTGAGTCCAGCCCATTTGGTTGATTTAGTAGAATTTTACTTTCTAATTTCTTTTTAGTGAACAAGTCAGTATTAGGGAGAGCTTAAATGAAAAAAGAAAAAGGAGGGTTTTTTTTTCCAAGTTCAAAATTCAGGAAAATATCCAAAGAGTATATTCATAGTAAAGTCTATTTCTTTTGCTTATTTATAGTTTCAAAGCTATCTTCATTTAAGTTTTTCTTCCTCATCATGTAGCATTTTGCCTCTGTTCAGTGAGACTAGGAGAGCAAACTGCAGGAACTTTGCTTCTAGACTCTTATTTTGCCCCTAAAACCAGACTTTTGACCCTCTAAGTCCTCCTCTCTCAAAAGTAGGGTTTATAATGTTGATCTCAATAAAATTTAGTATCAGTGTCTGAAGCGTATGCTTTCTGTGAAGACTAGTGTGTCTTTGCTGAAGACTCTGGTGAGTTCCCACCCTCACCGCCACGAGGAAGTTCCCATGGTCAGAATGCACTACTATGTCTCCACACGGCTTTCCTAGGAGACTGTCTCACTGGCTGATTTACACTGATCAGACATGAGGATTTTGAAACTTCACAAATATTTATCAAAAGGATTTACAGATGCTTAAATTTTATGGCTGCCTGTTGATGTGACTGCCACATCAGCTTCTAAAAAATAAAATGGGTTACTCATCAGACAGGAACATACATGATGAAACACAAAAGGCCCACTAATAAATTATATCACCCCCTGTGGACCATGAGACATTGAAGCCAAAATTCAAGGAAAGCTTTCTGGAATTGTTTTTTTCATCCCCAGCAGGGTGAATTATACTGTGCAGGTAAGAATAATAGAACACAGCAATAGGAGAGGGAGTGTTTTGAAGAATCAATTGACTGTTAGCAAGGACCAGGAAGCGGTGAAGTACGTTGCACAAATATCCACTTCCTTGTTTCTTGCCACCCACGAGGCTTGGCCGCACTACTGAGTCATCCAGCAGTTACTGCTCTCTTGTCTCCACCAATCCCCCATCTTCCCAGCTTCTCCCACTAGAGTGCAGGCAACCCTCCAGATTCCAGGGCACAGTGGACGGGACAGAGAGGGATTTTTATGTGCTCTTTTCCCTGTCCCTCCTTGTCAGTGGGACAGATCACTGCCCTACACATGACCACCATGAGACAAGAAAGCTAGGGGCAGTCCAGCATCCGCTGGAGGTGGCAGAGAATGACAACAGCACAGCTCTAGCCTGGCTGGAAGTTAAAGGGTTAACAACATGAATAAGCAAATCTGTCCTTTCCTGAGCATTTCCTCCTCCAATCCTCCCTTCTTTGTCCTTTGCCCCATCCCAAGGGCCTTCTTAAAAATCTCTCCTAGGGAAAAATCACCACCACCACCGCCACCCTTAAACCAGCTAAACTCATGAGGGTCACCCTCACACACATCACTAAGCAGCTAACCTGCCCTGGGCAACCTGAGCTCAAACGGAAGAACCACGTGGCACCTTAGAAGTTTAATCATTAAAAGAAAAAGTACGTATAGTGTTGTATTAGTCGGTTTTCTGTTGCTTAGAATACCCGAAACTGGGTAACTTACAAGGAAAAGAAATCTATTTCTTATAGTCATAGAGGCTGAAAAATCCAAGGTCGTGGGGCTGCCTCTGGTGAGGGCCTTCTTTTGTTTGGGGACTCTGAAGATCCGGAGGCAGCACAGGGTATCACATGACAAGGGGACTGGGTGTGCTAACTCAGGTCTCTTCCTTTCCTTATAAAGCTACCAGTTCCACTCCCATGGTAACCCATTAATCCATTAACCCATGAGTGGATCAATCCATTTAGGAGGGCAGAGCCCTCATGATCCAAGTGCCTCCCAAAAGCTTCATTTCTCAATACTGCCGTATTGGGGATTAAATTTCAACATGAGTTTTAGACAAATATTCAAACCACAGAAAGTGTTCACTAGCAAAAGCAACATTTATAAACCAAAAACAAAATTTGAAAGTTAGCATATAAAATGTCCTCTAACAGAGGACACTGGAAACAAGAGAAAAAGTCATTTTTTAAGAAAAACAAGTGAAGATGCTACTATTGAAAAATAATTTAATAGATTGATTGTTACGATAAATATAGTTGAAAAACTTGATTAAGTAGAGGAACTTGCCCAAAGGTGGCCACATTATATTCCCCAAAGTTAAATCATCTTAAATAACACTCTGTCCATTACAATCTAGTACAGTCTCTTTTCAGAAAATGATTTCTTCCATTTAAATCATAGTAAAACTACCTTCACCTCCAATTCACATTACTAAACTGAAAACATAACATACTAGGACCCAGCATCTGCATTCAGTCAGAAGATGACTTCACAGTCTTATTTTAGATCTTGGGTTGGTAGTGGGTACCTGGTTACTTTTGTGTAAATAAAGTGTGAATCCTGGTGATTGTCTTCAACCCAAGATGGTTTTGCCTCCAAATGTAATGACACGTTCACTTCCAGGAATTGAAATTACCAGTAATCAACACCCTCTAACCTTCCCACATCCCTTAAAAAATGGCAGATACATTGCTAAATGAATAAAATACATTAAATCCCTTTCCATCAGGCATCCTGTTATGTAAAGTGAGATTTGACACATTCAAGGAAATATTTTTGCTGGAGTTAAAGGCTTATCCCTCTAAAATGAAATATGGTGGACAGTTCTAAGAATTTGGAATATTCCTTCTTTTAATACCAGGCATATTACATATTTTTTTGGTCTGGAGGGAAATAATTTGGACCAGGACTATATCCAAGTCCTACATATAGCCACAATACTAGTCTGAGATGGCCTAAAGGCAGGATCCCACAACCCCAATCCCATGACCCAGGTACTACAGGCTTTAAGAGTAGCTATTTGAATTATAAAATATTTTCCCTGAGACTACGGAATTTGAAGGCATGCCTCCATAATTGTGGTATCAGGTAAGATACACAGAATGCCAAATCAAAAATGGTACACTGACAAAAATTTAAACACCTATAATGGGCAAGACATTTTTTATACAGGAGAGAAATATTCCCATAGTCATGGAAACAATTTAGGTTATTTGGAAGAAAGATTTTTGAGGAGGAAAATCACTTATGTTCCTTGTTTTAAAATCACGAATATAATTGTATTAGCTTTAATGCAGTTAACTGTAATTCCTAATTCACAGATGGATAATAATAGCACCTTAAACATGGAAATATTTTCCTCTAGAAGAAACCCTAAAATGTATTGGAAAAGTACTGAAATGCACATCTTGTGTAATTAATAGAAAATATTGTGAATCTGACTGAAATTTAGTGCTGTCCTGTTTCTTCTTACAGTAAAATATAATTGACGATCCATGTATAAAATACCACTTTTGCTATATATGGTCAAATGGGTAGAAGAAACCACTCAGTCTTGTGTTTCTATGAATAAGGACTTTAAAATATGTATGTACTATATTTGAGTGATGGATACAATTTTGGAAAGAGAAGAAAAGGGAGAAAATAAGGATTTAATTACTTTGTGGGTTGAGTAACATCCAAGGACTAATACCTCTCCTTGCAGAAAAGAATGATTTCCTGATGACATCATTCATTACAACATGCAGGATACAAAGACGACGCCGAAGAGTCATGAGCCTTGCCCTATAGAGAGATAAGTACCTGCACCTCATTTCCTCATCATCAAGTTTTGGCCTATTAGTTAAAGATGTTCAAAACCTGCTATTTAAGGCATTTAAAATTGAACATGTGGCCTCAACTCCCATCAATTGGCTTAAAATCTTAAATGTCTTCTGTTAACTAAAAATATTAAATAAGAAGTTAAAAGATGGACAGTTTTAAAAAGGGAAAAAATTTGGAAACAGTGTTAGCTTTCCTAGACTGTGTTTATATAACATGGAAACAATAGAAGAAACAGAAAATTCATGTCTCAAGAGTGGTAGTATCAAGCTCCCTCTATAGTTACCTGGGCTCTGCCATTTGAATCAATTATAAACTAAACCTACCAAAAAGAAACAAAGGCAAGCATGCTCTGAAGGAATATACTTATAATTAGACCATGAAGAATTCATTAAATCAAAGATGATGACTTCAAAGTAAAAAAAAAATCACAACACAAACAAGAAAATGGGCACCAGCAGTGAAAGTTATCAGATCTAAATGTGCAAAGGGAGGTAGGGTCAAGATGGCTAACTAGACACAGGTCACATGCCCCTCTCCATGGAGAGGAACCAGAATAGTAAGCAGATGCTCACATTTCAAACAGATCGTCCAGGAGAAAACATTAGGATTCACCAGGGAAGCAAAAGGAAATGCCACAAGTGAGTAAGGAGAGGGTTCAGGGCAACTTGCCTGGCCGGGGACCAGCTAAGAGCCGGGAGAAGCTCCTGGATGTGGGGAAACGGTAACAGAGAAGCCCCCAGGGCTCCATACTCCAAGACAATGTTTCATGATCTTGGCTACAAGAGAATCCCCTGACCCACACCAGTCTCAAGCCTAACAGAGGGAGGTGCCTGAAGATTGTACAGAAATGTTGCTCCTGAAAGGTAACCCACCCAGGAACCCCACAGGTATCTGAGCCTAGAACAGCTTAAGCTGGGCAACACTCCAAGAGCCTAGATACCAGCGAACCATGGGTGCACTTGCAGCCACTGCACAGCTCTCAGGAGGGATAGAGGAGCCCAGGTGACCCTGCACACCTCTAGGAAGGTCCCCACTGCCCAGCTGTGGGCTGCTATTGAGACTGGAATGAAAGTAGATAGCATTTTCCAGTTTCTTCTCCATGCTTCCTATTTGCGTGGGGCCTCTATGGTCCCAGGCTTGAGGCACAATTTTGAGAGTTTAACACTGGACTGTGCCTTACTCTCAGACCAAGTTTGGGCTGATATGGCTGCAGCCCCCATCTGGCTGTAGAGGGACAGGGAAACCAGGCTTTCCAACACATGCCTAGGACAATACTCACCACCCTGAAATGGGCTGCTGTGAGACCCAGTTTCAAGCAAACCACACTCACTCCAGTTTCCTGCCAATACAGCCTGCCTGGGAAGGGCCCCACTCTCTCTGGTCATAGGTCCAAGGTGCCACTGTGGGAGTTTCAAGCTGGGCTTCATCCCACCCCCAGGCTGAGTTAGGGCTGATACAGCTGCAGCCCTGCCCAACTGAGGAGGGACAGGGAAGCCCAAGCTCTCCTAATACACCTAGGACAATTCCCACCATCCTGCCATGGTCTGCCGTAAGACCAAGATGAGAGTGGACCATACTCCCCAGTTTCTTACCCACGCTGTTCATCTGAAAGGGGGCCCTGCCCTCTTTGACTGCAAACCCACAGCTGGGGCCATTTTAAGAGTTTAATGCTGGGCTGTGCTTGGACCAAGTTAAAGGTGACTTGGCTGCAGCCACCACCCAGCAAGGAAGGAATAGGGGAGACCAGCTCTCCTAAGCACACTACAGGCAATACCCACTGCCCTATTACTCGCAGCTGTGGGACTGGGGACTAGCCTGCCCAATCCCCTACAGTTACCACCATCACCAACATGGACCACTTTGGTCCTATTGGGTGGCTCCAACACTGCTACTGCCACCTCCCACATCATATCAGCTGCTCAGGAGCCTAAGAAACTGCCCACACACCTGGCCCTCTGCTCCAACTCCTAGCTTCTGAGCAAGCCATCTGAAGGCCCAAGAATTGGCCCTTGAGGACATACTAACATCGCTGCCAGCATAAGCTGCTCTGTGACCTCATCTCATGCACACTCAGCCCACTGTTGCCACTACTGGGGCCCAAAGACTGGTTCAGCAAAGCAAAACTTCACCACAGCCTCAAATATTAATGGTACCTTAAGCCACCAAGGAAATCAAAGATACTACTTGACTGTGTGTACTGCCTAAGAAATCATACAAAGATCACACTCTACTGTAGGCACTGAAAACCAAAGCCAAAATATCCTACTCAACTAACAATATACATACATCTCTAGGAAACAATTCTTCCCTTCAAAAGCAGTTTCAAAAAATTGGAACAAGCACATATTACATTATATGCGCAGATATCAACAGAAGGACACAGGAAACATGAAAAAGGAAATATGACACCAAAGGATCATAACAATTGTCCACAATGAATCCTAATCAAAAAGAATTCCTCATAATGCCAGATAAAGAGTTCCAGATATTGATTCTAAGGAAGCTCAATGAGATGCAAGAGAAATCTGAAAACGAATACAAAGAAATTAGAAAATCAATTTAGGGTATGAATGAGAAATGTACCAATGAGATAGGTATCTTAAAAGGAGAAAAAAAAAAAAAAATTCTGGAGCTGAAAAACTCATTGAAGGAAATATATAGCATATGTGAAAGCTTCAATAATAGACTGGACCAAGCAGAAGAAAGAATCTCAGAACTTAATGACAGGTCTTTTGAAATAATCCAATTAGACAAAAATTAGGGGGAAAAAAGAATAAAATAGAATGAGCAAAGCCTTCAGGATGTATGGGACTACATAAAGAGACGAAACTTATGAATTATTGGTATTCCCAAGGGAGAAAAGATTGAAAAGTTTAGAAAAACTATTTAAAGAAATAATCTATGAAAACTTCCCAAGAATAGCAAGAGAATTAGATATTCAGATACAGAAGACTCAAGGTTTCCCAGGCAAATACATTGCAAAAGGACTTTACCACAGGATATTATAAACAGAATGACTAAAGTCAAAGTGAAAGACAGAATTTTAAAATTAGCAAGAGCAAAGCATCTAGTCACCTATAAAGGAAATGCCATCAGACTAACAGTGGACCTCTCAGCAGAAACCTTACAGGCCAGGAGAGAATGAAATAGCATATCAAAATGCTGAAAGAAAAAAACCTGTCAGCTGAGAATTTTATATCCTGCCAGAATAAGCTTCATAAATGAAGGAAAAACGAAGTCTTTCCAAGACAAGCAAACAGAGAATTTGTCACCACTAGACCAGCCCTACAGGAAATATTCAAAGGGTTTCTTAAACATGAAAACAAAGGCCAATATTCACCATCAAGAAAACACATGAAAATATAAAACTGAAGATCTAATAAAACAATCACACAAAGGAGGAAGAAAAAGGAATTAAATGGTAACACAATAGAAGCCCAACAAACCACAAAGACAAAAAAAGAAAGAATTTATAAAACTACAAAATAATTATATGACAAGAATAAAGCTTAACATATCAATATTAACCTTCAATGTAAATGGATTAAATGCTCCACTTAAAAAAATACAGATTAGCAGAATGGACATAAAAAAATCCAACGATATGCTCCTTACAAAAAACTCACACATAAAAACACACATAGATTGAAAATAAAGAGGTGGAAAAAGATATTCCACACAAACGGAAACTGGAAGTGAGCAGAGTATCTATACTTAGATAAAACAGATTTTAAATCAAAACCAGTAAAAAAAAAAAAAAAAAAAAGACAAAGAAGGTCATTATATAATGATAAAGGGATCAATTCAGCAAGAGGATATAAAAATCCTAAGTATTTACTAGAGCTAAAGAAAGAGGTAGACAGCAACACAATAATAGTGGGGGTTTTCAACACCCCACTCACAGCACTAAGCAGATCATCAAGACAGAAAATTAACAAAGAAACACTGGACTTAAATTGGGCTTTAGACCAAATGGATTTAACATTTATAGAACATAACACCCAACTAGAGAATACACATTCTTTTCACTAGCACATGGAACATTCTTGAAGATAGACCCCACATGTTAGGCCACAAAACTAGTCTTAATTTAAAAAAAAAAAAAAATGTAATCATATTGAGTATCTTTTTGGACCATAGTGAAATAAAGCTAGAAATCAATACAAAGAGGAACTTCAGAAACTATATGCATAGGTAGAAATTAAACAACGTGCTCCTGAATGATCACTAGATCAAAGAAAGACATCAATTTTAAAATGTTTTGAAATAAATGAAGATAAAAACACAACATACCAAAACCTATGGGATATAGCAAAAGCAGTGCTAAGAGGGAAATTTACGGCATTAAATGTCTACATCAGAAAAGTAGAAAGACCACAAATTAACCTAACATCACACTCCAGGGAACTAGAAAAACAAGAACAAACCAAACACAGTTACCAGAAGAAAAATGACAAAGATCAGAGAAGAACTAAAACGAAACAGAGAACAAAAGAAAATACAAAAGATCAATGAAACAAAAAGTTGGTTCTTCAAAGAGATAAAAAAAATTGATAAACTACTAGATTAACCAAGAAGAGAGAAGATCAAAATAAACAATCAGAAATGGAAAAAAGGTATCACAACTGATACCCCAGAAATACAAAATATCAGAGATTATTATGACTCACAAACTAGAATAATTGCAGGAAATAAATGAATTTCTGAAAACATACAACCTCCTAAAATTGAACCAGGAAGAAATTAAACTCCTGAATAGACTAACAATGTGTAGTGAGACCAAATCAGTAATAAACAAATCTCCCCCCCACCCTAAAAAAAAGCCCAGGACAAGTTGGATTCACAGCTGAATTCTACCAGATGTTCAAAGAAGAACTGGTGCCAATCCTAATAAAACTGTACCAAAAGACCAAGAAGGAGAGAATCCTCCTTAACTCATTCTATGAAGCCAGTATCACCCTGATACCAAAGGCAGGAAAGGGAGCAACAACAAAAGAAACTACAGACCAATATCTCTGATTAACAGACACACAAAAATTCTCAACAAAATACTAGCAAACCAAATCCAAGAGCACATCAAAAAGATAATTCACCACTATCAAGTGGATTTCATCCCAGGGATGCAAGGATGGTTCAACATATCAAGTCAATACATGTGATTCACCACAAACAATATTAAAAACAAAAACCATAAAATCATCTCAATAGATGCAGAAAAGCATTTGATAAAATTCAGCACCCTTTCATGATAAAACCCTCAAACTTGGTATGGAAGGAACATACCTGAAAATAATAAAAGCCATGTATGACAAACCCACAGCCCACATCATACTAAATGGGGAAAGCAGAAAGCCTTCCCCCTGAGAATGGGAACAAGATAAAGATGCCTACTTTCATCACTTCTATTCAACATAGTACTGGAAGTCCTAGCCAGAGTAATCAGGCAAAGAAAGAAATAAAGGCCATCCAAATTGGAAAAGAAGAAGAGGTCAAAGTACCCTGTTTGCTGATGATATTATTTATACTTAGAAAACCCTAAGGATTCCTCCCAAAAGACTGCTAGATTTGATAAACGAATTCAACAAAGTCTCAGGATATGAAATCAACATACAAAAATCAATAGCATTTCTATACACCAACAATGACAAGCTGACAATCAAATCAAGAACCCAATCCCACTTACAATAACTCCAAAAATATAATAAAATAAAATACGTAGGAATAAATTTAACAAAGAAAGTGAAAGAGCTCTAAAAGGATAACTCCAAATCACTGATGAGAGAAGTTATAGATGAAGAAATGGAAAGCTATCTCATGCTCATGGGATTGGAAGACTATTGTTAAAATGAACATACTGCCCAAAGCAATTTACACGTTCAATTCCTATCAAAATACCAACATTTTTCACAGAATTAGAAAAAAACAATTCTAAAATTATGGAACCAAAAAGAGCCTGAATAGCCAAAGCTATCCTAAGCAAAAAGAACAAAGCTAGAGAAATCACATTCCGACATCAAATTATACCACAAGGATAGAGTAACAAAAACAGCATGGTGCTGGCAGAAAATTAGACACATAGATCAATGGACCAGAATAGAGAACCCAGAAATAAAGCCAAACACAACCAACTGATCTTCAACAAAGCAGACAAAAACGTATCCTAGGGAAAAGACACATTTTCAATAAATGGGCTGGAAAAATTGGAGAGCCACAGGCAGAAGAATGAAATTAGATCCCTGTCTCTCACCATACATAAAAATTTACTCAAGATGGATGAAAGACTTAAACATAAGACCTGAAACCATAAAAATCCTAGAATAAAACCAAGGAAAAACTTTTCTGTACGTTGGCCTACGCAAAGAATTTATGACTAAGACCCCAAAAGCAAATGCGATATAAACAAAAATAGAAAAGTGGGACTTAACTACGAAGCTTCTGCACAGCAAAAGAAATAATCAAAATAGTTAACAGACAACCTACATAATGGGAGAAAATATTTGCAAACTGTGTCCAACAAAGGACTAATATCCAGAATCTGCAATGAACTCAAACAATTCAATGAGGAAAAAAACAGCTCCCTTAAGAAGTGGGCAAATAACATGAACAGGAATTTTTCAAAAGGTATACAAATGGCCAAAAAACATGAAAAAAATTCTCACCATCACTAATCAGAGAAATTCAAATTAAACCCACAATAAGATACTATCTTACTCCAATTAGAATAACCATTATTAAAAAGTCAAAAAAACAATAGCTGTTGGTATGGATACAGTGAAAAAGAAACACTTATACACTATTGGTAGGAATGTAAATTAGTAAAACCTCTAGGGAGATCAGCATGGAGGTTTCTCAAAAACCTAAAAGTAGATCTACCAATCGATCCTGCAATCAATACTAGGTATCTACCCGGAGGAAAATAAATCATTATATGAAAAAAATACCTGCACTTATATGTTTATCACAGCATAATTCACAATTGTAAAGATATTAAACCAATCTAAGTGCTCATCACCTGATGAGTGGATAAAGAAAGTGTTATATATATATATTAATACATAGTGGAATACTACTCAGTCATAAGAAAGAATAAAATAATGTCTTTGGCAGCAAAATGTGTAGAACTAGAGGCCATTATCCTAAGTGAAAAACTCAGGAACAGAAAAATAAACACCACAAATTCTCACTTGTAAGTGGGAGCTCAACTATGGCTACACGAAGACACATAGGGTGGTATAATGGACATCGGAAACTCAAAAGGGGGAAGGGTGGAGGGGGTGAGGAATGCAAAATTACCTATTGGGTACAATGTACACTATCTAGGGGATGGATGCAAAAGTCCAGACTTCACTACTATACAGTATATACATGTAACAGAATTCAACTTGCACCCTCTAATTCTCTTAAAATAAAAAGGAAAGCCAAGATGGCTGACTAGAGACAAAGCTTGTCGAACGTCCTGGCAGATGAGTTGAGGATTAGACTAAGGAGAGTGGAGAGTGATTACTGTTCGGAAGTGGACCCAGGTATAGACAGCAGGGGAGTGTGGGAACACCACCAGGAAGAACACAGCAGCTGAGAGAGAGGGAGATATCAGGGAATAATCAGTGTGAACCAATTCCAGGAAGTTCCAGAGCCCAGGGAAAAGGTAAGGGTTTTCCCCCTCCCCCACCCAGGTGCCTCAGGCCAGCAACCGGACTCTTATCCCATAGGGGAGTGCCACCAGAGACCAGAGAGTCAGCATCCCTGCAGCTGGATACCTCCTCCTCTGCACCTCCTCCACTCCTGGCATCCCAGGAAGTAATTTTGGCCCAAGCCACTCGTAGCTGTGTGGCAGCAACCACCACATAGCAACCAAAGTGCCCTGCGCTGAGTAACTTGGCTCCCTGCAACAAGAGCACACTCCCAGCCCAGCCTGCCTCAGTCAGCATAGCCACCACCACGGCTTGGAGAGGAGGGCAGTTGTGCTGCTGTGGCCATGGCGTGGACAGGAGGGTGGAGAGATGCCCCTTCAAATTCGACAGCAGTGCAGGAACTCCACAGCCCCTTCCCCAAACCATTGAAGCCGCTGGAGTTCTCTGTGCTGAGTGACTTGCTTTCAGTGCCTGGGGCATGTTTCCACCTCCAGCCAGCAGGGCAACCTCAGGATGTGATCCTGCCCCCCTTCCCCGCCCACAGGCATTTGCTGCATTCACCTGCTGACAGCATAGACGGCAGGATGGTGAGGCATGAGGGAGAGGATCCTGGTTCCAGGGTCAGACAGCGAGTGAAAGCCTGTGCCCATCAGGAGCGGTGTGGAGGAGCATAAGAGAACAGGGTTCTGTGGGTGAGCCCCATCCTCCCTCCCCCCAAAACAACCATATTGGAGTCTGCTGTGCCATTGTGACTCAATTTGCATAAAGGCTGGTTCCCATGGCAACTAAATGCCTCAGGTGCAACAGGCTGAATGCGAGCAGCTGCCCCAACCCCTTCAACAGGGAGTTCAGCTTGAACCAAGAGTTCCTGAAGCTGCCACTATTCTCCAGGTGGGAGCATCCCCTGGCAGAGACTTCTGGGGATAGAGGGGCCCATCTGCCTTGCCTTTGGGTCTAGTGGTGGAAAGGGGGTGCACAATTGGAGATCCCCCATCTGCCAGCAACACACGGAGACACACGCCAGTGGGCCAGACATACGAACTTTGGGGAAGCTCAAGAGCCCATCTTGGGCAGAGAGGAAACACAAGTGGACTGATCTGAGGGGAAAGTGCCCAGGTTTGTGGACAGGGATAGAAAAACCTAGCTAGACGCCTCAACAATCACACAAGTAGGCCCTTCCCATCAGAAGTAGCCCTCCAAGCTTGGAGAGATAGCCCTGAACTCCATATCAGTGGCTCCCCCTAGCGGCCAGATAACCAACCTCTGAGCCCCATAAGAGCTCACACACCCAGACTCTCGCACCCCAGCTACAATCAATCTTGCTCCTCCCCCCATCTCAGGGGGCAGCAGGGTCCAAGCAACCCCTGGAAGCTACATGGCTTCTCTCAAAGCTTGGAGCATTCGCATACCCTACCTGGGGGACCAGAGCCTACCATGGGCACAATAGATTACTTCAGAAACTGGCTCCTCCATGCAAACTATAATCAATGACAGCAGGAACAACCCCATAGCAAAACACAGTGCTTTCCATCCCAAGCTATTAGGGAGCAGTGGATTCGTACCACAAATACAATCCACCAGCTTGGAGCTTAAGCTGGGGGATCAAACTACACTCCATTGGGAAGAGGTGAAGACAACAGTTCTGAGGTAACACAAGAGGGTCATCGATCTTATTAAAACCTAAGGCAATTTAGGACCAGTGTTCCTCTCCCAGGCACTATCAGGGAATGATTCTTGGGGACTTGCAGCAAGGGCCATAAACAACCTTAGCACCCTCACTTCTCAACCAAGAGGCCAGATGAGAAAGAATCAGCAAAAGAATTCAGGAAATATGAAATATCAGAGCAAATAGTCATCCCCAAAGGAAATCATTAACTCCTCAGCAACAGATACCAACTTAAATAAAATGGTTAAAATGACAGATGAAGAATTTCAAATATGAATTGTAAGAAAGAGCAATGAAATTCAAGAGAAAATAGAAACCAAACACAAAGAAGCCACAAAAAACAATGCAGAAAATAAATGAAAAATTCTCTAAATCATATTATGGAAAAATCAAAAATTCTAGAAATGAAAGATACATTTAAGGAATTACAAAACACGGGGGAAAGCTTTAAGAATAGGCTGGATCACACAGAAGAATCACGGAGCTTGAAGATAACACCTGTGAGCTACAGAAATCAATCGAAGGGAAAGAACACAGAAACAAGAGGAATGAAGAAAGCATACAATAAATGTGGGATTTTTTTTTAAAGAGGCCAAATATAAGAATCACAGGTATCCCTGAGGACAATACATAAGGGCTGGAAAATCTGTTCAAAGGAATAATTGAGGAAAATTTTCCTGGCCTAGCCAGAAATCTAGATATCCAGATACAAGAAGCATACAGGACTCCTGGGAAGTTCAATGTGAAAAGACAATCACCATATCACATAGTTATAGGCTGGCCAAAGTAAACACAAAAGAGGCACTCCTAGCAGTAAGGTGAAACAGCAGGTAACCTACAAAAGAAAACCTATCACACTAACTGCAGATTTCTCAACTGAAACCTTATAATCCAGAAGGGACTGGGGACCCATCTTCAGTCTTCTAAAACAGAATAATGGCCAGTCTAGAATTTTTTATCCTGAAAAACTAAGTTTCTTATATGAGGGAGAAATAAAGACCTTCCCCAACAAGCAATCGCTGATGGCATTTGTGAAGACCAGACCTGTTCTGCAGGAAGTATTCAGACCTGCATTACACACTGATCAGAGCAATTAGACACCCACCAGTGTAAAATCACCTAAAAGCTAAAGTCCAGAACCCTGATTCTGCAATGGTTCAAGAGGTAAAACAATAGGAGTCCACCCAGGTAAATAGAAATCCACCCCAGTATCAATTCTCTCAATAACTGTGAATGGCCTGAATTGCCCACTGAAGAGACATAGGGTGGCTGAATGGATTAAAAAAACAAGCCATGTATCTGCTATCTCCAGGAAATGTATCTTACCCACAAAGACACATCCAGACTCCAGGTGAAGGAATAGGAAAACAATTTTCTGAGCAAACGGAAACCAAAAGAAAACTGGTGTAGCCATTCTTATATTAGGTAACATAAACTTTAAAGTAAAAAAAGTAAAACAAGAAAAAGATGGTCACTATATAGTAATGAAGGGAAAATTCAACAAGATGACTTAACAATCCTAAATACTTATGCACTCAACACAGGAGCACCCGGATACATAAATCAAATCCTACTTGATCTAAGCAAAATGATAAATAGCAATGCCATAATAGCTGGGGACTTCAACACCCCACTGACAGAACTGGACAGATCTTCCAAGCAGAAAATAAGAAACAATGGACTTAAGCAGAACTATGGAACAAATGGATCTAACAGACATCTACAGAACATTCCACCCAAATAACACTGAAAATATGTTCTTCTCATTAGCTCATGGCAATTTCTCTAAAATTGATCACGTCTTAGGCCACATAACAGTCCAAAAAAATTTAAAAACTAGAAATTATACCATGTATCTTCTCAGACCACAGTGGAATAAAATTAGAAATCAATTCCAACAGAAACACTCAACTCTACACAAAGTCATGAAAATTAAACAATCTATTGCTGAATGATTGTTGGGTCAAGGAGGAGATTCAGATGGAAATCAAAATATTCTTTGCACTAAATGATAATGGGGACAAAAGTTATCAAAATCTGTGGGATATAGCAAAAGTGGTCCTGAGAGGAAAACTCATAGCCTCAAATACCCACATCCAAAAGAAAATCACAAATCAACAAACTAATGAATCACCTCAAGGAATTTGAAAAGGAAGAGCAAATCAATTCCAAACCCAGCAGAAGAAAAGAAATAATCAAGATCAGAGTAGAACCTGATGAAATTGAGAATAAAAGAACTACACAGAAGACTTATAAAACAAAAAGCTTGTTCTTTGAAAAGATAAAATTGACAGGCCTCTTGCTAGATTGACCAGAAGCAGAAAGGAGAGAACTTTAATAAACTCAATTAGAAATGCAAAAGCAGAGTGATATCACAGAAATATCAGTGTGATATCACAGAAATACAAAACATTATCTTTCAATAATATAAAAATCTCTATGCCCCAAAACTTAAAAATGTGGAGGAAATGGACAAATTCTTAGAAACACACAATCTCCCTAGGCTCAATCAGGAAAAAATAGAATTCCTGAATAGACCAGTATCAAGCACTGAAATTGAAGCAGCAATAAAAAAATCTTCCAATAAAAAGTCCCAGATGAGATGGGTTCACACCTGAATTTTACCAAACCTACAAAAAAGAACTGGTACCTATACTGCAGAAATTATTCCACAACACTGAGAAGGATGGAATCCTCCCCAACTCATTCTACAAAGCCAATGTCACTTTGATACCAAAGCCAGGAAAGGACATAAGAAAAAGAAAACTGCAGACCAATATCCCATATGAATATAGATGTAAAAATTCTCAATAAAATCTTAGCAAACCAAATTCAACTGCACATCAAAGATAATTCAGCATGACCAAGCAGGTTTTATCCCAGAGATGCAAGGATGGTTTAACATACACAAATCTATAAATGTAATTCACCATATTAATAAAAGAACAAAGACCATATGATCCTCTCAATAGACACAGAAAAGGCATTTGACAAAATTCAGCACCCTTTTATGATAAGAACTCTTAACAAAATAGGCATAAATGGGTCATACCTCAAAATTATTAAAGCCAAAAATGACAAACCCACAGCCAACATCATACTGAATGGGGAAAAACTGAAAGCATTCCTGCTTAGAACTGGAACAAAACAAGGTTGCCCATTATCTCCACTTCTATTCAGCACAGTGCTGTAAGTCCTTGCCAGAGCAATCAGACAAGAGAAGGTATTTAAGAGTATCCAAATGGGGGCAGAAGAGATCAAACTATTGCTCTTTGCTGATGATATGATATTACATGTAGAAAACCCCAAGAATTCAACCAAGAGACTCCTGGAATAGATAAATGAATTCAGTAAAGTCTCAGGATACAAAATCAATACACACAAAGCAGTAGCTTTCATATACACCAATAATAGTCAAGCTGAGAATCAAATCGAAGATGTAATACCTTTCACAATAGCTTCAAAGAAAATATTTAGGAATATATTTAACTAAGGAGGTGAGAGACCCACATAGGAAGAACTATGAAACACTAAGAAAAGAAATTGCAGAGAATGCAAGAAGATGGAAAACCCTACCAGAATCAACATTACTAAAATGTCTATGCTATCTAAAGTGATCTATAGATTCAATGCAATCCCTTTTAAAATACCATCATTTTTCGTAGATCTAGAAAAAGTAATTCTGTGCTGTGTATGGAACCACAGAAGGCCCTGTATAGCCAAAGCAATCTTAAGCAAAAAGAACAAATTGGTAGGCATCAATCTGCCAGACCTCAAGCTATACTACAAGGCTACTATAACCAAAACAGCACGGCACTGGCACAAGAATAGAGACACAGACCAACAGAACAGGACTGAGAACCCAGATATAAAACCATCCTCATATAGCCATCTAATCTTTGACAAAGCAGACAAAAACATACACTGGCTAACAGAATCTGTATTCAACAAATGGTGCTTAGAAAATTGGATAGCCACACGTAGAAGACTGAAACAGGATCTGCACCTCTCACGTCTCACAAAAGCAACTCACGATGGATAATAGACTTAAACCTAAGACATGAAACCATAAGAATTCTGGAAGAAAATGTTGGAAAAACTCTTATAGACATCGGTCTAGACAAAGAATTTTGACAACGACCCCAAAAGCAATCATAGCAACGACAAAAAGAAATAAATGGGACCTGATCAAATTACAAAGCTTCTGAACAGCCTAGGAAACTATCATTAGAGCAAACAGACAACCTACAGAATGGGAGAAAATATTTGCATGCTACACATCTGAAAAAGGGCTGATAACTAGAATCTATATAAAACTTAGGAAAATCAACAAGAAGAAATCAAACAACCCCATTAAAAAGTAGGTAAAGGACGTGAACAGAAACTTTTCAAAAGATAACAGACTAACAATCACCAAACATATGAAAAAATGCTCAACATCTCTAATCAGGGAAATGCAAATCAAAACCACAATGAGGTATCACTTAACTCCAGTGAGAATGGCTTATATTAAAAAGTCCCAAAACAACAAATATTGGTGTGGATGAGGAGAGATAGGAACACTTATATAAAGATACCTCAAAGAGCTAAAAGTAGAACTACCATTTGATCCAGCAATCCCACTACTGAGTATTCATCCAAAGGAAAAAAAGACATTCTGTGATAAAGACATCTGCACTCGAATATTTATAGCAGCACAATTCAGAATTGTAGGGAAACAATCCAAGTGCCCATCATACATGAGTGAATTAATAAAATGTGGTATATGGAGTTCTACTCAGCCATAAAAAACAATGGTGAATTAATACCTCTTGTATTATCCTGGATGTAGCTATGACTTAGGTAGTGCAAAGGCAATATGTGTAACCAAAGTGTTTGTAGCCCCATAATATTCTGAAATTTAAATTTATTTAAAAAATAAAAATGCAAAAATTCCAGATACTGGAATTATCTGACACCAAATATAAAGTATGTTTTATATGTTTATAGAATTGATATATGAATAAGAAAAAAAATATCCAGGAAGTTCTAAAAAACAAATACATAAAATTTCTAGAAATGAAAATATATATAAATTAAAAACTCAATGTATAGGTTAAACAAATTAGATCAAAGAAGAAAACACAAGTGAACCGATAGAAAAGACTGAAGAAATTGTCCAGAATATAGCATGAGATAAAAAATATGGAGAAGTTAAATCACATGCGGTATAAAATGAGAAGTCTTAATATATATTAAATCTGTTTTCTATATTACTGGACTTCTGAATATAGGTGCATTGCGATATGTATCAGAAAAGAGAATAGGGTGGAAGTTAATATCCAAAAAAAATGATGGCTGAGAATTTTGCAGAATTGTTGAAGAATTTTAGATTTCAGAATCCCAGTGAATCTTGAGCAGGATAAATTATGTTATTGCAGAATATTGAAACAAAAAAATGATCTTAAACATAGCCTAAGATAGAATATTCAGCAATAAAAAGAAACAAACATGAACAACATGAACATCAAAATTATGTTGAATCAAAGAAGCCAGAATCAAAAGACTACAGAATATAATTGAATTTAATTGAAATATCCAAAAAGGCACATTTGTAATCAGAAAAGGCAAATAATTAATTGGTTGCCTGGGGCTGAGGGTGGGAGCAGAGATTAACTGCAAATGAGCACAACGGAACTCCTCGGGATGATAAAAATGTTTTGAAACTGGATTGTGCTGATGGATGTAACTCTAAAAATTTACTAAAGTCATTGAATTGTATTCTTTAAAAAAATAGATGAGTCCTGAAAGTAAGAAAATAAAAGAAAATATATCAGACAAATAAGAACAAAAATACTGAATAGATAATATAAAACATATTTCAAGGTGAGACATTACTCGAAGTAGATCTAGCTGCCAAATAATTTAGTAGTATCTCTTCATGATAAGAAAAAAATCCTTAGCAAACTAGGAATAGAAAGGAACCTGATAAAGTATCTACAGAAGCCTATGACAAACATGGTATTTGATGGCAAAGTGTGAAAGTGTTTCCTTCGTAAGAGCAAGAACAAGACAAGCATACCTGCTATCATCCCATGAAGCTAGCAACTACACGGTGCTGATTGCTCTGACAAACAGGGTGGTCCTAAGTGCTTTGCATTTAGGCAACAGAGAATTTGGTGGGGTTCAAGACCCCAATTTAATATAACTTTTCTCAGAGATGCAACTAGCAACTGACTAATTTTCAGGTGACACGTAGATACTACTAACATCTCTAGAACAGCAGCTTCAAGGGAACAACATCACCCTCCCAACAATCTCTGCAGGGCCAACTGAAACTTATTTATTGTACAAGATTAGGCAATGCAATATTTCTGACAACAGTTTGAACTCTTTGGAAGTAGAGTGGCTTCATTTTCTGAAAACGGTGATAGCAATCTCCTCACAGCAGAATATAGAGAAAATGTGTGTGGTCAGTACTTTCTGTTCCTTTAAGGAAATGCAGCATAATATATTGAAATATTGTACCTCCCATTTAACGTATTTTTAAAAGGATCTTCAAAGAGGTCATACGTAAACACAAATGGTTAAATTTAAGACAGCCAAAGGATTGGTTATTCTGATTTTTTACTGTATCCTACTGCCTGCCTAGCCCCAGAAATATAAGAAACCCTGTTAGAAAGACCAGGGAGGAAGGGAGGAAAGATTGATTCAATGAGCTAAGAAAAGTAAAGCAACAACTATTTTTCATCATTTGTATTTAACCCTTTATGAAATTTGATATTACAGATGCTAGGAAATGTATCATATTCAGTTTGTCTTGATGAACATGTGTTGAGCACCTATGATACATCAGGCACCAGGGTAGGCGCCGGGTTTAGAGATGAAAAAGGCATGAAACATTTCCTTTAAAGGATTTTGAATTTAATGGAAACTGGGAGCATACATATTCTCTCCACACACCTCCCCCTCAACCCTGGCAAATAAAAAAGACATTTTATAGACATCTGGATACAGATTAAGAGACACTTTGGAAAAATACTATGAATACTGCATGTAAAAAGTTGAACACCAAAATGAATTTTCTGTCAAGATTGACACAATAAACTTTTGCCTGGTTCATAATGAAGAGAAACAAAGAAAAAGGATCAGACTATAATACAAAATAATTTGAGCAACAAAAATATGACTAATTTGAAGTATAAAAGTCAGACCTATATTCACCTTGGTAAGTTTTGGGGGAAAAAATATATGTTACATGCTGCCACAGGAAAATACCTTTTCTAAAAAGCTGGATATTTTGCTGTTATCAACGTCATTCAAACTCAGCTGCACATATTGGATAAGCGACGTAAGCCTGAGCTTAGCTATGCAGGCTCTGACCAAAGAAGAGTTTTCGTGCCCAAAAGGATAATCACTGAGCAAGGACATGGTGAAGGGGATGCTCACACTGGACTTGCTGTGGGACAGAATTCCTTGAAGTTGGAGGACTTGATAGTTCTAAGTATAAATTAATAATAGCTCAAATGTATTGAGCACTTATATGTCAGGCTCCGTGCTAAGCACTTGATAACTATCATTCCCTTTTAATCTGATGGCTTAGATTTTTGGCCTGACAGATGCCTCTATGTAAATTCCAGTGAACCCATTTTGATTGCTGCTCATCAGCCAATCAAAGTCCAGCCAATCAATCCCCATAATCAGAAGGTAGATCAGGAATAAGATTGTCACAAACTTTTGCTCATATTAATACCTTCTTCTATCCCCAAAACTTCCTGTGAGTGGTTAGAGTGAAGCCAGGAGCCCCATAGATACTACCCTAACTTTTCCTTTCCCTCTCTAATGGATCTTGTATGAATCTAGCAAAAACTAGAATGTCCTTTTGAAATTAACTATGAGAAATTCTAAGAAAGAAGACTTTAGTACCAAAATAGACATCAAGATAGGCATAGGCATAATACCAGTGCAAATATTAAATCATCTTTCTGGAGGATAATTTGACATCACTGATTAAAGTTTAAAAAAATTTAAATTTTCAAGTTTAAATTTAAAATTTAAAGTTTCAAAAAATAGTTTTCCTTTGATGCAGCAATTTTCACGTCTAAGAGTTTTTTCTAGTTGAATCTAAACAGCGATATGCACAAAAATGTGCAACCGAGATATTCAACAGTTTGTTTATAATAGCAATAAATTTGGAAACAATCTCAATTTCCAGCAATGGAGCAATGAATAATTCTATCTTAGGACAGAATAAAAGATATTTAAAATGTTATAAAGAAGAGGTTCTCAACCTTAACATTCTTCCCGTTTTGACTACATAATTCTTTGTTATGGGAGGGCTGCCCTATGCATCATAGGATGTTTGGCAGTATCCCTAGCTTCTGTCTAGTAGATGCCAGTGGCAAAAAAAAAAAAAAAAAAAATGTTTTCAGATGTTACCAAATGTCCCCTGGATGTGAATATTGCCCCTGGTTGAGAATCACTGTTACAGAGAAGTATTTATTGTCATAGGAAAATGTCTACAATAAGGGTAAATGATGAAAGGAAAAATTTTCAAAACACTATGACAAATACACCCTCTTCCTTCTCCTTCCCATATACATACATTACACCTCTTCTACGAAGGACTCACCAAAATATTATTAAAAATTATTTCTGGGCCAGGCATAGTGGCTCACACCTGTAATCCTAGCACTCTGGGAGGCTGAGGCAGGAGGACTGCTTGAGGCCAGGAGTTTGAGACCAGCCTGAGCAAGAGCGAGACTCTGTCTCTACAAAAAATAGAAAATTAGCCATGTGTGGTGTCGTGCACCTGCAATCCCAGCTACTCAGGAGGCTGAGGCAGGAGAATCGCTTGAGCCCAGGAGTTTGAGGTTGCAGTGAGCTATAATGACACCACTGCACTCTAACACAGGTGACAGAGAGAGACCCTGTATCCAAAAAACAATTATTTCTAGGTGATAACACTATAGGTGTTTTGTGGTTTTTTTTACGTTTTTAGTATTATCAAAGTTTTCCAAGTTGAACTTATATATTTTTTTATCATAAGGAACAAAATGAGTAGGTTTTATAAGTGTCACTAAAAAGGACTCCAGCATCAATATAACAATGTGTCTGCTTCCAAAGCAAAGGATAGTCAATGACTAACGATTGCAATGTAATTATTGAAACATTTTCCAAAAGTGGGCTCCCCTTCCCCACAATACTCTGGGCTCTCAGGAAGGTCCACATACATGGAAAATGGGTCTTCCCTGTTATGACTGTTCTCCTCACCAAGCCAAGCCCTTGGCCTAGCTGCTCAATATTGTTTGAAAACTTAAGATTCCAGATGGAATCAGCCCCTAGTCAATTTGGAATAAGTAAACAGAAAGCTAACATTCCTGTGGTACTATGCTTAACAAATGCAACTCAACAGGGGTGTTTGTGTGTGAAGAATGTGAAAGAAAATAAGCAGTAGTCACTCACGAAACATTTGAGTCTGAACATCACAGACACAATTCCATTTCCCAACATGTACCATGTCTCGGTTTTCTCTTTTGTGTACCTGTGTGTATATATACACATATACTTCTGGAGAAATCTTTAGCTGGCAATAAGACCATGTGAAGAAGTAGGCCTGACAGAAGGAGGTCCCATTCCTGAGTTAGAGGAGATCCTTGGGCCCCACAGTTAGACCCTATAGGGTCACGCTATTAATTACCTCTTCTGCGGCACTTCAGTGTGAAATTCCGTGATTGCTAAAAGGAGGAGGATGTGCTAGTGAGAAAGGGAAGTGAAAGGGGGCGTAAGGAAGCAGCCAGGGACAACAAGATCAAACTTTGCCTCGTTTCCAATTCTACCCTGCCTGGCCCGACATGTATGTATAGCTAGTCCGGCTGTAAATAAGGCTTTCTCAAACTAGTTCACCAGAAATCAACCATTGTACCCCAGAGATTCTATCTTAATGTAAATCTTCCAAAATATTTTCCACATATAAAACATTTACTCCAAAATATCCAAGTTTCTACTGAAGTCAGCTGTAACAAGCTGCAATGATGCTTTCCTGCGAGTAAACTTCAGAACTCAGCAGGGTCCCAATCTGTTGCCTGGGCCAGAGTGCAGTAGTGTCATCACAGCTCACTGCAACCTCAAACTCCTGGTCTCAAGCAATCCTCCTGCCTCAACCTCCTGAGTAGCCAGGACTACAGGTGTGTGCCACCACACCCGGCTAAGTCTTTTCACTCTTGCCGAGGCTGGTCTCAAACTCCTGGCCTCAAGTGATCCTCCCACCTCAGCCTCCCAAAATGCTAGGATTACAGGCATGAGCCACTGTGCCCCACTTCCAATGTTCTTCTTTCTAAGACGAATTGATTCTGTATTTCTATTTACAGAAAACTTTTTATTTATGATCCATATAAAAGTACATTTTACCCATGAGGATAATACGTATTTTAGATTCATGTTATTTGTGTAAGAAATGCTAGAAAACTACCAGAACTACCGTATTTCTCTTGGACTTGACAACCTTGAAGTTTCCCAAATAATATTCTTAGGGTAGATTTGAGAATTACAAACTCCTTAAGGCAAGTTCCTAACAAAACATTAGGAAGCTTGCTATGAGTGCTTATGGGGTACTCTGGGTGATACAGGAAAAACTATAATTGTGTCCCAGGGCCCACTGACCCAGGGTGGAGTGTTCTATCTAGGAAAGATATGTTTTTCATTGTGTTTTTTCAGGGGAAGAAAGTACAAAGAGGGA
Source organism: Propithecus coquereli (assembly GCF_000956105.1). Taxonomy (NCBI): domain Eukaryota; kingdom Metazoa; phylum Chordata; class Mammalia; order Primates; family Indriidae; genus Propithecus; species Propithecus coquereli. The sequence continues at coordinate 2,433,102 of NW_012152063.1, forward strand.
TAAAGAAAGACTGAAGCTGAGGAAATTTAGTAAAAATAGATTTCTTTTTCACAATACTGTTAGAAGCAAGGCCAAGTGATTCACAGGGGAGCCAACTCATTAGCCTGTTCTTTCTTAAAGAATTCAATATGGAGATGAACAGAGAATGCTCTCCCCATCTGCCAAGAAAGCCAAAATTTTTTCCCTGCCAAGTCTGAAGAGTAGAATTAAACTCATTAAGCATTTCTAGATCCCACTTCTATCTCATTCTGAGTTTTCTTTCTGGCCTGAATATGAATTTTTTTTTTCAATATGTAATGCTTCATGAATTTAATGTGACCTTTTTGACAGCTCAATGTAGATTAGAAAAAGTGTAAAGGAAAGCCTAGATCGCTCGTTCTAAAGAAAACAGAGTGACCTTTTAGGAGAGAAGTTGGATGTGGTAAGAAGAACCAGGCCTACTGGGAAGGTTGTACTTTGTAGGTTCCTCTGCTCCTTAATTGGTTCTGAGCCTTGTAGTCCCTCAAGAACACTCAGGTAAAAATCCAGTGTGCTGAGTGGCTCGGACCATGGCATACAGGAAAAAACAAAAAATTATACATACACGCAAATATAGACACCCACGCTCTAAAAAGGTAATCAACCAAGAAAGCCACATAAATACCCAAACCACGCAAATCACAAGAGAGTTGATCAAATATCAAAAATCAATCATGGTCAAAAGTTCAGAAAGCCCTGAAAAGGTCATTATGTTCCTCCCTGGCATATTCTCATGTTCTAGCATGCTCAGGAATGTTTGCCATATAGAAAAGATCCAACAGCAGCACAAATTGTTCTTGAAATAAAATAGCAAAGATTAAGAAATAAAATGAAAAAGAGTATGCAGATTACTTACCAGTGTGAAATTCTCACAAAATTCCCATTTTTCACTGAATGCATACTTTCCCTCATGTCTTCACAAATAATGGGGAAAAAACCAATTTTCTATAAACCAGGTATCTCAAAAGCCATCTATGTCAACAAGTACTGACCACGGCAGGGTCTCCATCTACTATCAAAACATGGCTTCATGCTAATCCATTGATAACATGTCCCCTGACACCCCACTTTGGTGGAATGCTGCTTCTTAAAAATTCTTTATTTCTAGCTGCTATCTTATTCCCCCTGCTGTAGCTTGGTAGGGCTCTCTCTATGGCTTTTTCACAACAAATAAAATAACTTTTATTCTGTTATTTGGAAGACTTAACGTTTGTTTTTGGAGGACTCTCCAAACCTAGAACGAACCATCACTTCTTGATTCTGTCAGAACTACCCTCCCCACCATGTGACAGTAGCCACAGCCCCCGTTGCCTATTTGCGTCCATGGGAGTCTGCCCAGAGAGGGAAACACCACATACATGTCTGTTTCAATAACAAGAATTTAATTAGAAAGTCTGAAAATTGGACATTCTAGTTAACTTTCTAACTCTTTCTACTTCAAACCTGTAAAATTATACTTTTTCAAGTACACTACTTTCTGGCTATAATTTGAAGATAACTAATTTGCCTAGGTTTCTGTAAGTTATGAGAGTCTAGCACGAATCTAAGTAGACAGATGTTGGGCTTTAAGGGTTGAATGGTCTTTTAACTGCATTGCTCTGTTTCTCCATAAATGGAGATAAATCAGTTTTTTGAGAACTAAATAAGATGCATGTAATGTTCCTGTTGCAGGATCTGTAGTGGGCACTCAATATATGTTAGCTTACATTAATTTAGTTCTTCCTCTAAATTTAGCTAATTTCTTTTCTACCTTCTCTCTTTAGTGTTAAAGACAGCCCCATTTACAGACTGTCACTCTTATCTGGGTGACATTTGGGCTGTCTTTTATCTTATCCTTCATGTGGTTTTATTTTTTGTTATGGAATCTTTTAAAGTCAGACGTTGCTAGGCAATCTTTTCTGGCTTGATTAATTTAGTTCTAGTACAAACAAAAATATGTCCAAATGGTTTGGTCTTCACTAATGTTGCTTTTCTTCCAAAATAAATATGTTCTACTTTTGTGTCAAAAGACTTATGATGTGGTTCCAGACCTTCACAGAGCCGTGGGTGATCATAAACTTAGTAGTTTAAGAATTTCACCATTCATCGTTCATTCAAATACGTGGAGAATAAATAACAATAAGTAATGAGGTACTGTTAAAAAAAAAAAAAAACCCTCCAAATTAACTGCAGAGGAAAATGTATGCATTTTAAATTATAAGCAGATAAAAATGATGTGACTTTTTTTGGAATTCTTTCTGTATCTAAATAGTTTGTGGAGAATATAAGCCTTAATTTTCAATTAAACATTGATATGCCATCATGTGGGCAGGACATAGTAACAGGTTACTGAAATTAATTATTTTGATGAATAATCTCCTGAGGTTTGACAAATCTATATGATTTTTAGACTAAAAGTTAGCAAAGGAAAACATGAACTGCTCTGAATTACTGTTTACCAAGGGGAAAATAAAATTTTAAAATGCTGGGTTAAGAGTATTGACTTTAGAAGATCTTTAACATTTAATTTTGAAATATTTTCTGATTTTCTGATTCCTGTTTTCTGATTTTATTTATATAGGCTATGGAATATTGCCAGGATCATTGCTTCGGTGGGGGGAAAGAAGAACACTATTCAAAGTAATGAGATTCAGAACAATTTTCTCTTATTCAAGTCTAATTTCCAGAGTAGTTTTCTGTAAGATTCCACCCAATTTTATAGCCACATTAAAATGTCAGAGGACTTTATGGATTGTTCAGTGCTGCCAGAGTTGCACTTCCAGAAATATCCACCATGCTAGAGAGAAGAGCCACAGCACTGAGAACTGCACTGCTTTTGTTATTAGCAGGAGAGGAAGAGGGGAATTCAGTGAAAATGGCTGCCATCCAAGTCCACAGTGGATCTTTTCTTCAACTGAAGTTATGGATTCTAATCAATGGTTTAGAAAGAACGAGGTTGGTGAATCTCACAGAAGAGTTTTTGAGATACTTTATTAAACAAAAAGCTTTTGAATGAGGAAATAGGCCTTCAAATGGGATGGCCTCCCTCAGTTATTTTACTCATTTCCAGTAAGCAGTACTCAAAAATGAACAATGCTTCTAACTGAACAATCGCAGTATTTCAACACATCCAAGGCAAACTGGGGAGAGAGAGTGGAATGATGATGAAAGCCTGTACTATTATGCCCTTTCCCATGACCATAATTGATGAGTGTGCCCCTGAAACACTTTGTAGGGCTGTTGATATATTTAGAAATGTGCCTGTGACTCATTATACTCATCATTTGCTAGTAAATAGGGGGCAGAGGCTCTAGGGCCAAGTCACTGCCTGAGGATGTGGTTCTTTCATGTAGAATCACCTTCTTAGAATGTACAGTTGCTTCCTTTTTGGAATTGTACAGGCTTGGCTCTGAGCTTTATAAATCAAACTATTTTTTTCATCAGAATAAATATCAAAATAGTTAAGATCAAAATGCTTCAGCATCCATTCTGGTATAAATAAAAGTAAAAAATGCTAAAACAAATCTTAGTTAAAAGCTTATACTGACTTCTGGCTTCTGCTGAGATGTACAAATGTGGAAAGATGTCACTCACCCCTACCCTATCAACCAGAAAAATCTGTATGTACTACAAATATTAATTTTTCTTGAACCTAGAGAACCGAGGTCACAAGGTATCTAACTATCCTGAAGTCTAAGCAGGTGTCTTCAAGAAGAAAGGAAATATGAACATGGGCTTACTCATGAGAACAGAAGGCAGGCAGGGTTGGCTGCCATACAAATGGGTAAGACAAGTTTAGTTAAAATTTTTAATAAATTCTTAAAGTCCAAGAGTAGGCCAATATGAGAATGCAGAACTCCTGGTAATTGCAGACACAAGGAGAATTTGTACCATCTCAGTCATTCTTCTCCACGATTCCCTAAAGCATTCTCTAAAATAGGGAAAATCTCTCCCCTCTGTGCTAGCAAAAACTATAATAAATAAGCAACAGCAGTGTACCACTGTGGTAGGAGCAAGAATGGAGACCAACTCTCTCTGAAATATAGGTGCACAGAGAAAGCCTGATGATGAGGGCGGAACAGTAACATTAATAAAAACTCACTGGCAAACCAGACCTCACTGGGAACACAAGGTAATGCCAGAGGAATTTGAAGCCAGAGACACAGTGAATGAACCCAAAGCAACAACAAAACCCAAGCCCAGTTCAGCTTCTGAGTAGAATGACATAACACCTCATAGTAACAGCTGAGCTGAAGATGGGTGTGCCCATTTCCCAGCATAAATACTAGTTTCTTCCTCTCTACTATTGTACATGATATCTAGCATTCAGTGGAAAATTACAAAACAAAAACCAAGGACAATACAACCCACTTACAAAAGAAAAAAAGTGAACAAAACTGGAGATGACCATACTGAATTTGAAATTGCTGTAATAAACATGTTAAAGGCTCTAGCCAAAAATGTGGTCGATATGCATAAACGTATGTCGAATTTCAGCAGAAAGATGAAAACTCTAATAGTCAAATAGAAATGCTACAAATACACAAACAGAAATGAAGAATGCCCTCAACTGTCACTTCAGTAGACACGGTGCTGCTGAAGGGAAAAAAGTAAACTTGAACACAGGTCAATAGAAATTACTCAAACTGAAACACAAAGAGAAAGAGTGAATAAAACAGAAGAGAGCATCCAAAGATATTTTGGTTTGAATGTGTCCCCTCCCAAATTCAGGTGTTGCCAATGTGATAGTATTAAGAGATGGAGCCTTTAAGAGGTGATTAGCCCATGCCAGCTTCTTCCCCATGAAAGGGATTGGGTGACCTTGTAAAAGGGCCTGATGGAGGGAGTGTGTTTCTCTCTTGCCCTTCTGCCTTCTGCACATGAAAACACAGCACTCCTCCCCTTCAGGAGGATGCAGCTCTCAGACACCAAATGCTGCTGCCTTTATCTTGGACTTCCAGCCTGCAGAACTGTGAGAAATAAATTTCTGTTCTTTACGAATTACCCAGTCTGTGGTATTCTATTATAGCAGCACAAACAGACTAAGAGAAAGGACTATGTACAATATCGAATGATCTAACATATACCAATTACAATCCCAGAAGGAGATGAGAGAGAGAATGGAATATTTGAAGGAGACAGTGGTCAAGAATTTTCCAAAATTATTTAAAAACATCAAATCACAAATCCCAGAAGTTCAGAGATTCACAAGCAGGATAAATAAATTTAGAAACACACACACAGATATGTCATATACAAGATAGTGAAAAGCAAAAAGAAAATGAAAATCTTAAAAACAACCATAGAAAAAAGGTACATTACATGAAGGTAAGTTTATAGAAAGGTAAAATCAACAACAGGTTTCTCATCAGAAAGTGCTAGAGTAAGAAGAGATGATAGAAGAGGGAAAAAAGCCCTTGTGATTAAGAATTCTATACACAATGAAAATATCCTTCAAAAATGAAGGTAAATTAAAGACTTTTTCCAAACAATAAAGAGAAAATTCATTTCCAATAGACATGTGCTATAAGATGTTAAAGGAAATTCTTCAGGCATGAATATGATACAAGTCAGAAACTTGGATTTATACAAGGAATTGCAGATCTTTGGAATTGGTTTAAATGACAGGGAACATAAAATATTTTATTTTTAATGACTGAAAGAAAATTGTCTAAAGCAATAAGAGTACAAATTTACGGTGTATTTATAGAGTATATAAAAGATCTATAGCAACATTATCTCAAAGGCAGGGAGGATAGAATTGGAATTATGCTGTTATACTATTGAGGAAAAGGTATAATATTATATGAAGGTAGACTGCAATTAATTAGAGAAATACGTTGCCAATGCTAGGAAATAAGATAAAATCATTTTTAGAAAGTAAAAATATACCAGTAGTGTAAATAATTAAAATGGAAATCAAAAATACTCAATCCAAAAATATGCAATAAAAGGAAAAAACCAGAAATAGAAAACAAGATGGTATATTTTAATCCAACCATACTGATAATTATATTAAAGGCAAATTATCAATACAAACTAGTCAAAAACAAATAACAGAAAAGAAAAAGAGCAGGATGCAAACACATTGTGGTGACAATAAATACACTCTAAATATAAATACTCAAATACTTTAACAGCAAATATGTGGGGAAAGATATACCAGGCAAAAACACTAATCAAAAGAAAGTTACAGTGACTACATTAATATCAGACAAAGTAGATTTCAGAACAAGAACTATTTTTGGGAAAAAGAGTGAGATTACATAATGCCAAAGGGGTCTATACACAAAAACCACATAACAATCCCGAATGCGCAGGCACGTAATGACAAAGATTCAAAATGCAAAAGAACCAATAGGTCTGAAAGCAAAAATGGACAAATTCAACATTACAGTTGGAAACTTAAATATTCTTCACTCTCTGTAATTAATGAAACAAGTAGAAAGCAAGCCAGGCAGAATGTAGAACCTAAGCAAAACTAGCAACCAACTTGAGCTAATTGGTATTTATTAAACCAACCACCCAACAGCAGCAGACTATCCATTCTTTTCAAGGGTATAGGGAACAGGATAGACTACATTCTGGATCAGGAAGCATATTTTAACCAACTTATAATAATTAAAATCATATTGATCTAAATAAAGTATCTTTGAAAGATATGTCAGAGAATGACATCGGCGAGATGGCAGAATTGTCATTATCCAAATTCTCGTCTCGGAAATACTGAGTTGTCAACTAACCATGGACAAAAATGCCTTTTTAGGAACTTCAGGATCCAGGTAGGAGATTGTGACACCCCAGTGGAGCCCAAGACCAAGGAAAGCCACTCTGACAAGGCAGGACTGTACCCTGGGAGCAGGCCCACCACTGTGGACCTGGCTTCAGCCCCTTTTGGTCACTGTCCCAGAGGCTGTCCCAACCACCCAGTATGGTGGGGGGTGGGGAGTATGCCCACCCGTGCCCCCCCAGTAACAGGCTCATTGACTGTGGACCTGACTGCACACACGAATACAGCCCCACAACCAATAGAATAGAGAGCCCAGAAACAAATCCATGCAAGGATATCAAGTTTCAGTTATGTAAAATAAGTAAGATCTGAAGATCTGTCTTTTGGCATCTTTTTTTCCTGTTTTTAAGGCACATCAGATACCTAGAACCTGTATGTGGAAAACAAAGAATTCTCAAAATGTAATAAGAAAAAGACAATTTTAAAAATAAGCAAAAAATTTGAATAGACATTTCACCAAAGATGATATACGAATGGCAAATAAGCACATGAAAACATGTTCAATATTAGTCATTAGAAAAATGTAAATTAAAAGCATAACATAACACTAACCACTCGCTTGACTGACTAAAATTTAAAGAAAAAAGAAAACATTGACAATACTAACATTGACAAGGATGGGGAGCAAATGAAGTTCTCTTGCATTGCTGGTGAAAATGCAAAATGACGCAGCCACTTTGGAAAATGGTTTGGCAGCTCCTTAGGTGCTAAACACATATTTACCACACAATCCAACAATCTTACTTCTTGACTTTTACCCAAGAAAAATGAAACTTATTTCCCCACAAAAACTGAATGTTCGTAGTGGCTTTACTCATAAATACCAAAAAATGGTAACAACCCCAATGTCCTTCAGCTGGTGAATTCATAAATAAGCTATGTCATATTCATATCATGGAAGAGATAATTCAGCAACAAAAAGAAACAAATTGACACATATCAAAAAGGAATTTCAACTGTATTGTGATACAGGACAGACTCCAGATTCAAAAGGCCTTATAGTGTATGATTGCATTTAGCTGTCATTCTGGGGAAAAAAAAAGTTATAGGAACAAAAGATAGATTAGTGGTCACCAAGTGCTGAAGGTAGGAATAAGGTATCCACTACAAGTATGAACAATTCTGGGGGGCTTTTGGAACTGTTTCAGATCTTGATTTGGTGTTGGACGCATTTACTGACACACATAAAGTGAGATAGTAAAAAAAGATTGTGTATAAATTGCACCGCAATAAAACTGACCAAAAAACACATAATAGTAATCAACTGAAAGGCTTCCAAGATTTCAAGTCTAGATCAATATTAATAAACATGGCCCAAGAGATAAAACCTACGCTAATAGAACAAATGTGATATAAGCTGTATCCAAAGCGACAAGTACTGATCTAATCTGATAATGCGATGATGTTGATAAAGTGAAATTTTATAGCCCCCCCCATTCCCCTACTCAAAAAAAAAAAATGCTCCTAATGTATTTATTCTCCTAAGATCTCAGGTCATCCCTCATCACCCACATGGTCATTTCCATACGGCTTAGTTTGTCCCACTTTCCCAGCCCACTCTAATCTTTCTTTTCTCTGTCCTCTGGTACCCCCAATCTATCCTCAGCAAAATCCATAGGCATCCTTGACATCCTATGTTCCCTTGATCTTCAAGTATCTGAAATATGGATTCCCTTGAGGACACTGCTTCCCCAGAGGGTCCTCATGGGGTTGCCGTTTTCTCTCTCAAACTCCCGTGCTACAGGGCCAGCAGGTGTAGCAGTTGCCTTCCTTCTTAATACTGCTTCCAGATCATTGTTCTTCCCATCTCAATAAAACTTTCAGCAATTTGAAAGTCATGCCTGACATGATAGCATCCAATCCCACTCCTTGTTGCAATCCTCTACAGCAATCCAGCTCACTTGAAGAGTTTAGATCATGGTTTACTCTGTCTCTCCATCACTGGTCTTTTCGCAGTTCTTGAGATCTTCACGTTTCCATAGAAAATCCTTCTGTTGTCTCAGCTTTCCAATTCCTTGATCATCCCCAGTGATCTTGTTCCTTTTGCCGCTTACTCCCTAGTCATACTTCCAAAACATTTCCCCCTTCTCACTGGCAGGTGATGGCCTTGTTTCCTATTTCACTAAAAATAGAAACCATAAGAAGAGAACCCCCCTCATTCTCTGCTCACCGGCCTACCCACCTAACTGCATCTTTCCTGTATGCTCTGCCTTCCCTCCTGTTCCCCCAGACGAACTGTACATGCTTCTAAGCCCAGCCCCTCTGATCATGAACTAGTGATCAGTCTGGCTGGTGCATGACAAAACATCACTCTTGCACTTGGCCGCTATCACTGTCAGAATAAATCAACATTCCATGAACCATCTGGACACAATCAACTTTCAATTTCCTCTTTGAGGATTACACACTTTATGTATTCCTCCTCTTCATTCAGCCTGTCTTCTACCTCATCGTCTCCATTCCCCTTCAGCCTGCCAATATGAAACAATTTCAGTGTTTGTTGATCAGGGGTAAATTGCACCTGTAGATATCTAACTTTCTGGCAGCAGGCTGCACCTCAGCACCCACCCCAAAAGGCTACTAAAGCACAGCATAAACAGACTCTGTGCTGAGATGTGAATTCAGCCTCATTGATGAAGAGGGCACTTACTGATTCTCTGACCTGGGAGCCTGTGCCTCCCCCGCCTCTGTGGGTCTCAGGGACTCTCGTGCTCACACGGCTGTAGCCAACTGCTGTGACTTGACATATCGCCACTTTTCACTCTCAGCTGGACCCTTGGCCAGGTTAGTGCTAACTCTGACAACTAAATAGACAATGTTCATTTCTTTCAAATAAATCAAGAAGCATTATGGTACATGAAGACCAAAAATTGGAAAAGGAAGCATTTATCAAAAGAAAATATTTATCTCTTCCTCTTCCAAGAATTTGCTTATCTAGCCCTCTGTTTCTTCAGTTTTATGGATGCTCACACAGCCCTGGCAGACAAAGAAGTCAGTGCCGGAGAGTATCTTGCAGCACACTTTCCTACTTTGATTCGGGTACCACAGGCCTTAGAGAGAAATCTCCCAACTGGGCACAGAACGATTCCACACAAACCACGTGTCCTCTCACCAAGTGTACAGGCCTGCTCTTCCTCATACACAAAGGATGGGCCCTGTTCTCCTACAGATGATTCTGGCAAAAAATCCGGATGACCCATTTACTATTGATCAAACCTCACAAGCAGGGAGAGAATACTGGATACCAGTTCTGGGATACGGCTGGCCGTGGAGCAGCATGCCTTTAAAATCCTTTCCCAGGCAACCCATCCCATCTTGCTTCTTAAACTGCCTGTGCCACATTGGGTCTCCCATTTTTTCCTCAAAAATACTATTTTCTAAACTTACCTCTATTTCTTTATTTTCTCTTTACTGCTATCATTTTCATAATTTCTCAGATATGACAACTCTAGAAAAAAATTGTTACCTATTAATAAAATTAACTGAGCATGCCAACAATCTTAAATACAGGCAATGTTTTTGTTCTTTTGAAATATATCAGGAATCTGAGGTTCAGGTAATATAAGTAGCTGAAGGTCACATAAGTGAAGGCTGATGCTCACATATGAATTTGGGACTCTTATTTGAAAGCCCTCCTATTTTCCATCAGACCATGCTGCTGCTAGCAGAACTGATAAAGAAGGACAGAGGGTGTATTACAGGGTATGAGACCAAAGGCACTGAGAGATAGTACAAAGTTGTGTATAGCACATAGGTGTTCATGCAAAAATGACAGAACATTAAGTAACTCAACAGATGCATTGTTGATTCCCAGAATCTATGGGCTTTAAACTTATTGCTACAGTCTATAACTTCATGCTTCCCCTCTCTGGTAAGCATGGCCTGCTGCCACATGTTAACTTTGCTACCAGTAGTCTAGCTGCTCCTAATTAAGGCCTGGCTTCCTTGGCTTCAGCACTCAAAGGTCAGCCTGATCTTGTGGGGACAACAGGGTGATGAACAGAGGGCAAGCACCTCTAAGGACACAAACAACAGCTGTAATCTGACTTTGACATTTACAAGAGATGGAAACATCTCTATTTAGAAAACATCTATAAAGATATCAAAAGCTATGTATAAAGAAAACTAAAATCTAAAATCTCCCCGAAGAATTAAGTAGATTAATATAACATCCTTATAACTTAAAGGATTCTCTTGATTTCAGAGAAGAAAACTCTGCTTTTCAATTTATTAATTGACTCATAGAGCCTGGGTTCAAATATAGAATCTTTCGTTTCTGAGCTGTGTAATTTGGGGCCAGCTATTTAATGTGTTGATGTCTCAGTTTCCTCATCTGTAAAATGGAAACAGTAACAACAGCTATCTCATCTGTTTGGGGTAGTTTGGAGACCTAAATATACTAGGACATGTGAAATATTTAAAACAGTAACTGTCTAATAAAAGACCTCATAAAGGAAAAACATTTATTAATTGAGAAGTATCAGATGTTTTTTTCTTGTAGAAAACTGGGCAGTATATTGTCTGATTGGGTAACTTCTTTGAAGCCTTCCTTTATTAGAATGAGTCAGCTGTTAGTTTGCTCTTCAGATCTCATATTTTAATAAACTAAATTATTTTTAGCATTGCTGCTTCAAAATAGTTACTAAAGTACTATGATTGCAGCTCATGCATAGTGAATTCATCCTGGCTCTTACGCTTTGGTTCTAGTGGTCAGATCATGTGGTCTCTGAGGTGTTAGAGTTCAGGCTGAATTCAGTGAGCCAAGGATACTTCCCACACTAGACCAGGAGCTGCCTCTGTAAGGAAGACTTTGCTTCCTTCTCTTCCTTCCTTGCAACATCCACGGCCGTTAGAACTTACCCCAATCTCAAACTAAGGCTCATTGAGTCAGAATCCCTAAGGAAGGGCGTTGATTTCAGAGAGGAAGCCCAACATGCAGTTTTTTTGATTCAAAGATATCTCAAAGTAATATCTTTGAGAAGTGGAGAGATCACTTATTCCAATATATTTCAATTTACTTTTCAAATGGAGCATTTAAACAAAAGATGTTGTTTATTCAGTTCAAACTCAGAGCCAAGTTTTGTGTCAAGAGTCTTAATTTCTCATAACATGTTTGGCCCTAACATGGTTTACGAATGAATATATCAAATTTGACTAATGTGTTTGCTCTAAGTAGGGAGCAAGCCATTTGGCATTACAAATCCTGAACTTTTGGGGGAGGAGGACAATAACTTTGATTTCCATGCTCTCTCATAAGATGAATCAAAGTTGCTAAATAAATTTTCTGGATTGCTTAATACCTCCCAGAGATCAGTATCAAGGCCTTGGCAAGGTAGGTGAAAATGTTTCCCATGAGCAAGAAGCAATTGAGAAGGACTTCCTCTGTGAGATGAATTCTTTTTCATTTGGGTGGGAAACTTTCCTTCAGTACTAGTATCTTTCCTCTTCCTTTGCCTTGCCCTACTCTCAGTGTTTTTAAATGCATCAAATATTGCTTTCTACTAAAAACTGGCAAATAGAGTTGGGGGGAAAAACCCCACAGGGTAGCCACTCTATTACAGACATAAAAATAGCTTTGTTGGAGAGTCAACAAGATATATTATGTAGCCACAGAGAGATATATCTTCCTTCTTCCTGGCACAACTTGTACAGTGATTAAATGTGATTAAAGTCTTGGGGACTTGGACACAGTCATATCTATTTTGGTACCACTGTCTTGATCCATCCCTGAAGCTAGAAGGGAATCACCCTCCTTGTGTAAATGTTTGCTTTGTTGGAAATTCTCAAGCAGAAATTAATAGTATACATGCTTCAGGAGGATTATTAAATCAAGCATGATAAACAACTCCTAGGCAATGTTTAGACTAGCCAAAAGTCATCCTAAGAATTTTGCATAAAGAGAGAACACCACATTTAGCATCTATATACTGGGACTGTCTATAGAAGAGAAAGCAGAGATCTGTCAATTAACCAATGAGTCTGATTAATGGGGTCTATCAGCATAGGTAGATAATAAATTAATGTCTAGACAAGTACCAAATCTCCATTTCATTCTATGTGTGTAGACACAGTTAATGAATCATGAATGTGTAATACTCTTTACTAGCAGTTACAGAACACAGTTGGAACTCATCTGGAAATTAGCTTTGATCTCTTCTTTGAAGTCATATGCCAATATTCCAGACCCCTGTGATATCAACTATCACCACCTCCAGGCTATCAAAGAGCTGAAACTAATCAGGTAGAATTAGTGCTAGAAGAAGTTTCAACATGAAACTTCAAGGGACCTGAGTCTGGCATCAGGATCTCAATAAAGGTGCAAAATTTTTAAAATGCGTACACACACACACACACACACACAGAGACAGAGACGAGACAGAGAGACAGAGAGAGAGAGAGAGACAGAGACAGAGAGAGAGAGAGAGAGAGAGAGAGAGAGACAAAAAGACCTTTTCTTCCTTAATCCAAATCAGGATTAAAGAATAATTTAGGGCACCCTCAATAAGAATCAGGTATTATACTCACATGTAAGTCAGCAAAACAGAGCAAACTCCCCTACAGCTGTCACTTTCCCATCGTGCTGACCCAGACCTGAAGCATAGACAGTAACACAGGGCCGATTCCATGGGACAAAAAAAAAAAATCTTATTTTGAATAACTTCAATACTGACTTCAAGCCACATGAAAAAATCTATCTTTTTTTTTGAAATTTTATTCCATTTCTGTTGTCTGATTCACAAGTGTTGTTAAATATTTACCAAAAATCTGACCGCAGTTTAACATTCGTTAATCACAGATAATGTTATTCCATTAACAACTCAATAAACTTCTTTAAAGTCATACAAGGTAAATCTCACTACCTTAACACTACTAACCCATCCTTGTAGAATAAATATTTGCTTTGAGTTTCTCTTTGCCAAGTTTTATGGGATCATGTAATCTAAATCTCCTTTTGTAAATACAGTGTGCCCTCAAGAGGATGAGAGAGCTATAGTCTTGTCTGCCTTCTCTCCGAGGGTCCTTGAATAAAGGGTTCCATGCCTCCAGAAAAACAGTCTTAGGGCACCTTCTGACCAACATCCCAGCAGGACTGGTTTTGAGAAATATTTTCACAATGGTACAAGCCTCCTTTGCGCAGATTATCTCACATCTACCAGCCTGAAGTGGGCTGTGCTGGTGTATCTCTACCAGGGGCACTAAATGGCTGAAGGCCATTATTTTCCATTTTCCTAATTATCGTTGCTTCTTTGTAACAATTTGTGTAAAAGTCCAGCCTAATTTCTTTCTCAGGACATGCATCTTGAGATGCACATCTAGATCCTGAATTTCATGATTAATCTTATACAGCATCAGCTGGGATAGAGCTCCAGGACAAGGTCATCCTGGATGGTCATTAACTGCTGCCTACAAAAACACACCACTGCATGTGACTTCCATTGGGTCTACCTTGGATTCACAGTATAAAGCTGCCTACACAGAGTGACTTCTCTGGCCTTTGACCAACCACACACAAAAATAACCTTTCCTCACTGATATTAAATTTCTATAAAGAGGATAAGCCAGCTGACCAATAACTATCAGTAAAGTACATAGTGAACATAACTATGATTATTACTATTGTAAGTCTACTTACAGAATTCCCTAGGAAATGGAAAAAAAGTGACAAAATGACAAATTCTCACTTATGTATAAATGACTGGCTTCAGCTTCTTCCTAAGAATATGTTTTATTGAGGAAAGATGAAGGAAAAGAGAATAAGTTACATTTACTAGAGAACCACTATGTCCCAGACTTTGTACTAGGCATTTTATAAAACTTATCTCTTTAATTCCTGCAACCATGTTAGGAGTAGATAATATTGTCTTTGTTTTAGAGATGAATGTATTCAGTCTCAGAGGAGTTAAGCAATTTGTCCAAGGTCCCATAGCTTGTAAATAGTAAGTTTAAGATTCAAATTAGTAATTTTAGCAAGGCAACATTCTTGAGGGTGGGAAAGAAGAGTGTGATATACAATCCATTAAAAGCACACCCACACAGGAAAAAATCTCTGAAAAAGATTTGTGAAGGCAACGAGTGATGAATCAGAGACCACAGAAAACTGTCTACGTAAAGCGTGAGTAAAGGATGTTCCTGGGATGACCATAATATTTAAACTTTTTCCCAAGTCAGAATATATTTAATAGAATTCATCTCTGGCCTTTTCCTCATTTTATCTGGAAAGAAGAAAATACGACATTTGTGTGTACTCACGCACACACAGACATGTGTGATAAAACTAGACTCTTGGTCCCTTTAAAAAGAATGGGTTGAACTCTCATAAATCATTACCCAGTTAATGTTAAAGTAAATATTCCAGTAAAGGTAGGTTCAGAATGAGAAAAGTAATAAAGGAACTCAATCATCATTTCCATCATTTCAACCAGGACAAATCACAAGGATCCAGTGTTAGCCCAAGTGTCTCCTCACCTATTTCTCCTCTCTCTTTGCCAATAAGCAGTTTTTAATCTATTTCAGGAAGGCATCCAGGTACTTTGGAAATAAAACTTAACCTTAAAATACTTCCTGAAGCATTACCAGGAATCATGTTTTAAATTTCGAAATGATTTGCATTGTTCTAAATTTCCGGGCTGTGCCAAAGACCACAAAGATAAATGGGGCATTGGGACAACCTCGTGAAGGACCAAGTTGCAACATGAAATAAGCACGTTGTTCGGCATGAGTCACCTGGATGAAAAAGAAGAGTGGCTCGAAAAGATGACGCTACCTGACAATAATATTTCAAATAAGGCACAAGGAACTTCTCTGCGTTTACTTTCAGGTCATGAAATACCACATGAACTGAACGTTTGAGAACACACAGGCCATGGCTCACCCTCACCCAACAACCCGATCAATCATATCCTCAGGTCTACGGCATAATCAGGGTTCCTCAACCTAGGCCACGTAACAGAATCACCCAGGAATTTATTTTCCCCAATACCAATGCCTGGGCCCCAACACCAGAAATTTGGATTAATTGATATAGGATGGAGGCCAAGCACCAGTATTTTTTTTAAAGCTTTCCAGGTGATTCTAACACAAGCCAGAGTTGAGCACCACTGTCGGTTGTATGAAATGGATTTAGAAATCTTATCCCCCTGGCCCTTAGGGATGCCAGAACTGTTATCATGGTTTTAAGACCTATGAGAATTTGGACAAGTTTCTGACCTCTGACACTGTTTCCACATCTCTAAAATGAAACTCAGAACACTTTCCAGGCACAATGCTGTAGCATGGAGTCCAGATTGTTATAGTTTCAAAATAAATGTTCTATGAACCTAAACGCTTTATCTTCCTTCAATCATTTTTGGATTCATATGTTTCTAAGATGAATACTGAGTGTAACTGGTATGTGAAAATATCTTTTAAATGTAACAGCATTATTTCTTTTGACTATATAACTTGTACTATGTCTTCAGAATGCCAAAACAATTGGCTTGAAAGTAGGAAAATATCACCTGGTATTTGTTGTATCTCTATAATCCCCATGTTGGAAAAAAAGTGAGTTTTGATTTGATGTTTGTTAATTTTATTTTGTTTAAAAATGACTTGCTAACACTATACTTACAGCCTCATAAGGATATCAAAACTCTCAAGTTGCCAGTCTTGGCAACAAAAAACCCCAACCTAGTGCTTTAGACTCTGAGTATTTCTATCCTGTGTTACTGAGAAATTCATGTCTTTTTTGTGTGTGTGTGAGGTGGAAGGAAGAATTTAACTTGCATATATTTATCCCAGTATGCTAGCACAGTTCCTGAAACAAAATGTTCACTATACATCTATTAAAATTATTTTTAAATATTTTCAAACATCCTGATGACTGAATGATGAAATATATAAACCAAACTTTGTTATCTGCTCACTACAGAAAACTCTAGAATCAAGCAAGTGAGAATTTCAATATTTCCTGTGCAACTACAGTATGCTTAAATTTAGGAATACCTTTTGCTTTCTTAAAAGTTTTATAATTTCTATTTATACCTTTTGAGGAGGTTGTATTTCCTACCTACTTTGTATCTGTGATTAAATCTTTGACAAATCAGTTGAATTTTCCTCCACAAACATAAGGGATAGAGTCAATAAATATACTTCAGAAGTATTAGAACATTTGTAAAGAACTTTAGAGTATAAAATAATTCTCTTTTAGTGACTACATGGACTACATTATTCTATAGAAGAGCATCACTTAAATTCTAGTAGTGAAAGATATGTGTATGACCCCATGTGACCAACACTGTTGTGACCCAGTATTTCCCCCCTCACTTTATTCCTTAGGGTAGCAATGTGCCCAGACTCGGGTGACAGATTATGATTAGACTGAGGCAGTCACAATTTGTTCTGTTTCCTCAGCCTCCGTTGCAGCTAGGTATAGTCATGTGACCTGGTCCTGTCCATGGGATACACAGGGAAGTCTCCTGGCAGGCTTCTGTCATTTTGCTTTCCTGATAGAAAGGGACAGGCACAAGAGGCATAGCCCCTTCCCTCCAACTTCCTGACTTAATAGAACCATCCTGCAATTGCTGCAGCTTCAGAAGCTATCTTGTGACCCTAGGCAGCAATCCTTAGGACAAAAGACAACAAAATAAGGACAAGTTGAGCTAAAAGATTAAAAAATCCTGGATCTTTGATGGAATCATTGAGGAGTTGAATCAATGCCAGAAAACACCTATTCCAGGCATTTTATTAAATGAGAAAAATAAACTACTTAGGAGAAAACAAAAATCTCTATGTATGAATGATACATGAAGCATATCTTCTCCCTATAAAATGGTAACATTTTATCTGTGAATGAAAAATAGTCTTCCATAACAAGCCAATCATTAGGAAAGACATTTCAAACTCACTTTCACTGTTGCCCTCATTTACCTTCCAAGTTCTTAAAGTTACAAACAACTATTTCTACTATCTCAATCCACTTCGATAGTCATTACCATATGAACAGCCTCTCTCTCTCCCCCCTCAAACACAAGCAGTCTCTGGGTTATGGATGACCTGACTTATGGCATTCTGTACTTACAAACAGGCTCCAAAGGCTCCCTATAAGGATAATTTGTAATAAAATAATAATTCAGGAACTAGTTTCTTCTGCACATGTAAACAAACAAACATGGCATAAGTGGTTTATTGGGGAATCTTTACCCTAGAGGCTACTCTCATAGATAGGCAGAGGAAGCAGCTGATAGAAACCAAGAACACCAAGAATCAGAAGATCTAGAACCAAGAAAGTTTATGACAAAAGAATTAGCCGAAGGCTTTTGTCTAATTAAAGCAGGATTTGCTAAGCTTGAGGAGCAAGATCCTAACACTGAGCAATTTACGAAGGTTTACGGTGCAGTTAGCAAGAATATCAGCTGCTACAAAAACATTTATGATTTTTAAAAAAAGGCTGTGCAAACAACCCTAGATACCTTTTTCAAGAAACCAACTTCAGTGGTAAGCTCCCTTCCTCCAGCAACAGAAGCAAATCCTGATTCTCCATCATCTTCCAATTAATGTCATCTGCCTTCTTGCCTCAAAAATGCCCTTTCCAATAAGCAAGACATTGATGCAACATTGAGTGTTAACCTTTAATATTCTTTTTTGAAATTTCTCATATCTCTCAATCTAAACTTTTTGTATGAGTTTGTTTTTTTATTTTTTTGTTTTGTTTTTTTGGTTTTTTTTTTTGAGACAGTCTGGCTCTGTTGCCCAGGTTAGAGTGCCATGACATCAGCCTAGCTCTCAGCAACCTCAAACTCCTGGGTTCAAGCGATCCTCCTGCCTCAGCCTCCTGAGTAGCTGGGACTACAGGCATGCGTCACCATGCCCGGCTAATTTTTTCTCTATATATATTTTTTTAGTTGTCCAGATCATTTCTTTCTATTTTTTAGTAGAGATGGGGTCTCGCTCTTGCTCAGGCTGGTCTCGAACTCCTGACCTTGAGCGATCCCCCTGCCTTGGCCTCCCAGAGTGCTAGGATTACAGGCGTGAGCCACCGCGCCCAGCCTGTATGAGTTTGTTTTTATGTTCTGTTTGAATTAAAAGAAAGAGCACAATAGTTTCTGTAACTTACTACAGTATAGGGATATTATTATTACAGTATTACACTGTATTATCACATGAGCCATTACAGTATTATTATTACCATATATGTGATGTTTAGCAGGGATCCAAATTACATACAAATCCGACCTAAAGACATTCTCAGAAACATATCTCATCTGTAACCCAGGGACTGCCTGTATATATATGTGTACATATACACATTTACATACCCACATTACGCTCAATTTCTCTGAATAACTTCTTCTACTTTAAAACCTAATTTGGAATGTCTGAGAAAGCAGTTAATATCAGCAATAAAGTTTCTTGACTGCACAAAAGATGCTTCCAATATACTTTATTTCCCATGACTAGATTAATGTCATTGCATTTTTTTAAGGAATAAACTGACCACTTACATAAATTGTGTCCAGGTTAAGAATTTATGAGTAACCTTGGTTTCAAATTAACCAAAACAGGAATACCCACAGAAATAGCAAAGAGTAACGCTCTCTTGAATGTGGTTTCTTCCTCACCAATGTAACTCAGACCAGGATTTGGAGAATATATTTGCCTTTAAAATCTAAAGGCTCTTCTAATCCTGACTCCTGTACAGACTTGGAAATTTTCCTAAATTTTTAATGTCCTGGATACTAACTTTACATAATAGTAATTTCTTCCTGTTTACCTCATAGGATGTTGAGGAAGTTGCCCAATGCTATTAAAATATTTGTTACCATTTCATACACTCCAGAAATATCCAGTTACCAATTTAGATATAACATGTAATCCTCTTGCTACATAAAATGATAACATCAGGCACACAATAACACAACTAGTTTATTTGGTGGGAGCACATAAAACATCTCTGATTCTTACACTTCTGCTTGGCCTGAACGCAGGGTTAATTAGCCTAAATGGCTTTAAAAAAAAAAAAATCAGTAATCATTTAACCAAGTGACAATATGATGGATACAGACAGAGCCAAAAAGTAAAATTATAAATTTCCTTAAAATAAAATTCTAGAAAAATATTCTACAGTTTCAAAATATGTCTATAATATTTTAAAACTATTCAAAGAAGTGCCTGGAGTATCAGTTAATCTGTCTAGTCTGTTCTTAAACCACAAAATACAGTAAGACTATGGTATAGAATAGCTTACCCACTTTCAAAAAATTAAAAAGATATTGTGTTTGCATAAAATATTTTTGGAACACATCAGTAGGCTAAAAAATATACAAATTCAAATCATCCTTAAACATATGCTTATAAGAATCATTAGAATCATGTCAATTTTCGTGGTCCTCAGAAAGATATAAGACCTAAATGGTATGTTCATGATCAATCAATAGGAAAAATGGAAAAGCCAAAGATATCACTTATAAAAGCAACTGTCTAGTATGTTCTGCTCTAAATGTGTGTTACCTACTTTCTGGAGTGTAGAAATAATTAATGTTATTCCATCTACTTTACTATTAATGGCATAAAAATACAAAACAGAGGATAGTTTTTAAGTTGAAATTTTCCTCTCTTTCTCATAATACCGGCCTTCTTATAAAAGATCAGAGGCACTGAAATTGTCATATATTGTCATTTAATATCCATACACAGAGAAGTAAAAAATTGAGGAGATGAGGAAAGAGAAAGTAAATTAAAAGATTTGATAAAAATAAAATGTTGTTATGAAAGCTAAAAAGCCACAAATCAAATAATCTCAAGAGTCAAAAGCTGAGTAAAAATGAAGAAAAACTATACCAAATCACATCATAATCATTGCTAAAAATCAAGCTTTTTAGAAAAACTTTAAAATAACCAAAGATAAAACATACATTACATAGTAAGGAACAAAGATAAGAATGACAAACTTCTGGCCAGAAACATTGAAAGCCATATAATGGAAAGAATAAAAATAAATGTAACTTAGAAATTCTATACTTATCAAAAATATCTACCAAAAATGAAGGTGAACTAATGAGTTTTTCAGGTATATAAAAACAGATACAATTCATTGCCAGCAGATATGCACTGCAAGAAATGTTAAAAATAGTCTTTAGGGAAGAAGGAAAATGATTCCAGAGGAAAATTTTAAGATATACATAAGAATGAAGAACACTGAAAATAATACATGTGTAAATATGAACATTTTTGAAATTTTTTAAAACCCATTGATTATTTAAATCAAAACTAAAAACACTATTGTGTGATTTATAACACATGCAGAAATAAAATACATTAAAACAATAGTACCCAAAGACTGGCACAGGGGAAATGAAAGCACTGTTGTAAAGTTCTTACACTAAATGTGAAATGGTGTAATAGTGTTTGAAGGTAGCCTGTGCTAAACTGAGGATACATCTACTAGGATGTACTTCCTAGAACAATCACTAAAAATGGTATAAGCCAATAATGTGTATAAAATGAAATAGAAGATAATTTAATTCAGAAGAAGATAGATAAGAGGAAAGGTGAATAGAAGGAATAGAAAAAGCAGCAAAATAGAGTTAGACCCAAGAATACTGATAATCACATTAAATATAAATTGTCTAAACACTCTAATTAAAAAGCAAGATCATATTAGATTAAAATTTAAAAAGCAAAACCCAACTACATGCTGGATGACACGACACTTTAAATACAAAGACACAGATAAATAAAATGTAAAGATGGTAAAAGACATACCGTGTTATCACTAATCAAAACAAAATTAGAGTACCTAAAACAGATGAATATCAGATGAAGTAAATTTCAGAGTAAAGATTACTAAAGCAATATTTTGCTTCAAAGTAAATGAAGCAAAACCTGAGCCAACTGAAAGGAGTAATAGAACTCACAAGGGAAATTATAAATTTTATAAATTTTGAATTTATAAAAATAAAATATATCAAAATTTGAGATTCAACTAAAAAAGTGTTTAGAGGAAAACTTATGGTAAGTAAAAGACCTCAAATCAATTATCTAATATTTCCACCTTTAGAAATTAGAAAAAGAGCAAATTAAACTCCAAATGGGCAGAATTGTGAAAATAAAGGTCAAAAATTAATGATATAAAAAAATAATAAAGAAAAGTAATACAATCAAAGGGTGGTTCCTTGACAAGTTCAAATAACTTTACAAACTCTGGCCAGAAAGATCAAAAGACAGAGAAAGGGGAGGAGAAGGGGAGAGAGGGAAAGAGGTGGAGAGGGGGGAAAAGAAAAAGAAAAGAAGGAAAAGAAAGACAAATTACCAAGATCAGGAATGAGTAGGGACATCACTATATAACCTACAGACCTTAAAAAGATAATATATAGTTTCAAAACTTCTCACAAAGTCCAGACGACCCAGATAGCTTCATTTGT
Source organism: Propithecus coquereli (assembly GCF_000956105.1). Lineage (NCBI taxonomy): Eukaryota > Metazoa > Chordata > Mammalia > Primates > Indriidae > Propithecus > Propithecus coquereli. The sequence continues at coordinate 2,455,287 of NW_012152063.1, forward strand.
GAATTCTACCAAACATTTAAGAAATATCATATACGGACGAACTCTTCCAGAAAATAAAAGAGAGGACACTTCCCCACTAATTTTATGAAGACATTATTACCCTAATACCAAAACCAGATAAAGTCATTCGATTAAAAAAAAACTGAAGGCTAATATTTCTCATGAAGATACACAAAATTTCTTTTGAAAAATTTGTCACATTTAACCTAACTATACGCAAAAAGAATAAATCTTCACAGCCACATTGGCTTTACTCCAGGAACACAAGGTTGGTTTAATATTGGTAAATCAATCAACATAATTCGTCAATTCCAGAGCCTACAAAAGAAAAAGCCATATAATCAGCTCGATAGATACAGAAAAGACCTTCTAACAAATTCAACATTCAATCATGATAAAAACTCTCAACAAACTAGGAACCAAAGGGAACTTCTTGACAGTAAGGGCATCTATGAATATCCTACTGCTAACATATACTAAATGGTTATAGACTGAGTGCTTTTCTCCTAAGTTCAGGGACAAGGCAAGGATGTCCACACAATGCTATTGTGGAGGTCTTATCCAGTACAATAAGAAAAAGAAATCAAATATATGTGGACTGGCAAAAAACTATACCTCTTTTTATTCCCAGAATATATGATAGTCTATGTAAAAGAACCTTTGGAATCTACCTACAAGGAAACTATTATACTTAGTGGGTTTAGCAAGTTTGTAATATACAGAGTCAGTATTTAAAAATCTGTATTTCTACATGCTAGCAATGAAAACCTGGAAATTAAAATTTAAAACCAAGCATTATAATTTACAACAGCACCAGAAAATATTAAATATTTAGGGATAAACAAAATATTTACAAGATTTACAGGTGGTAAATATAAAACATTACTGAGAGAAATTAAAGATCTGAAGAAATGACAAGTTATATTGTGTTAATAAATCAAGACAGTATTGTGAAGATGTCATTTTTCCCAAAATAGATCCAAAGATTCAACATGATCCCAATACACACCCCAGAAACCTTTTTGTAGAAATTGTCAAGTTGATTTTCAAATCTCTAGGAAAATGCAAATGATCTAAAATCTTCAAAATACTTTTCAAAAGGAACAAAGTTGTAGGACTTATACTACCTGATTTTAAGACTTTATTATAAAGCTTCAATAACCAAGATAGTGTGATGTAGAGACATACATATATTTAATAGATGAAATAGAAAATACATAAATAGACCTGCCCATATTTGACCAATTCATTTTTCACAAAATGTGCCAGGGAAATTCAATGGGGAAAGGATAATCTATTCAACGAGTGATACTGGAATAATTGAATATCCCTATGCAAAAAATATATATAGTAATAAATATCAAAATGACTCAGAGACCTAAATGTAAAACTTAAAGTTATAAAACATCTAGAAGAAAATAGAGGAAAAAATTATTTCTTTCCTTGGGTTAGGCAAAGATTTATTATAGGACACAAGAAATGTAATATAAACACAATAAATTATACCATGAAAATTTAAATATGTTGCTATTCAAAGCCACAGCTTAAAAAAAATGAAAAACCAAGCCACAAACTGGGAGAAAAATTGGGGGGAAACATTTATCTGTTAAGAGCTATGAAGAGTCTGAGGTAAATGATCCTTCACAGCCAGAAATTCAATCTTCCCACTTAAAATTGGAACTATTTGCAGATCAATGTTAGGAAATAATCTTCACATGAAATTTTTCCCCTGCTTCCACATGGATCTACGAGTAATTATAGCAGCAGAGAAATATCTATGCTTTTTTCAGAATCCCCAAAACCTTTTTACTTCTACATTTATTCTCCCTTGCAATAGAACTTTGTTGATCTAAAAAAAAAAAAAAAAAAAACCAAAAGAAAAACAAAACACAAAACCATGGAAACAACAATAAATTCATCCTGGTGTCTGTGACTAATTAAAAAAAAACTTTCATGTGATTGAAACTGACATCTCTTGGGCATTTTGAAAAACTGGAGTTAAATTACAACACTAATGTGACATTGTTATTCAGATATTATGTTAGTCAGATATAGAAACACAATACAGAAAAAAATTTTCCACAACTTCCTGCCCCAAGCATAAATGTTTTCTAACTAAGGAAAATGAGACGAAAGTATGTAAAAACCATACTTTATCTTAAATTATGGAAGTATATATAATATACATATGCTAAATGTGTCTATGTATAATACTAGGTATTTTACTATGCTAGGTATGCTATACATTTGAAAAATGTATAACATATATTTCAAACAAATTTCAAATAGTATATACTATTTGAAAAAAACTATTGTGGAATCTAAAAAATAATTGCGTGGTTTGCAGTACCTAGTTATCAACCAGAAACACCATAATCAACAGAAAAGCGGTATCTTAGTTACCAAAAAGAAAGTCACTAATGTGTTAGTTTTTAAAGTAAAAAAGCTGGAGATCGGTGGTTGCCAGCGTTTGGGGAACGGGGAAGTAGGCAGAACATAAGAGATTTTTTAGAGTAGTGAAAATACTCTGCATGCTACTACTAGTGGTGGATACGTGTCACTATACATTTGACCAAACCCATAGGATATACAACAGCAAATGTGAACCCTGATGTAAAATTATGGACTGTGGGTGACAATGACGTGTCAATGTAAGTTCATCAAACGTATCATTCTGGTGGGGGATGTTGATGGGTGGGCATATGAATATCTCTGTACCTTCCTCTCAATTTGGCTGTGAACCTAAATCTGCTGTTAAAAAAAAATGAAGTATTTTTTTAAAAGTTGAGAGAATACAAATTGTTCTCTTCAAAGCCCTTCATTTAAACCCATCTGCACTCAAATGTTCATAGCAGCACAATTCACAATTGCAAAGATGTGGAAACAACCCAAGTGCCCATCAATACATGCGTGGATTAATAAAATGTGGTATATGCAGACCATGGAGTTCTACTCAGCCACAAAAAACAATGGTGATTTAGTACCTCTTGTATTATCCTGGATAGAGTTGGAGCCCATTCTACTAAGTGAAGTATCCCAAGAATGGAAAAACAAGCACATGTACTCATCATCAAATTGGTATTAATTGATCAACACTTATGTGCACATATAGTAACAACATTCATCCAATGTTGGGCAAGCATGGCGAGGGAGGAGATGGGTATATTCACACCTAATGGGTGCCATGCTCACTGTCTGGGGGATGGACACGCTTGTAGCTGACTAGGGCGGGGCAAAGGCAATTTATGTAACCTAACATTTGTACCCCTGTAATATTCTGAAATAAAAAGTAATCCTAAAGGAAACAAAAAAAAGAAATAGGTGCTACGATAGCACCATATAAACAGGAGGAAACTGAGGCAGAGAAGACAACTTGCACTAGAGTCCCAGAGAGTCTCAGGGTCCCTGCTCTACACACTGCACTGTGACCTCACCTAGGTCTTAAGCCTTGTTCCATCTTTTTCTTCCCCTTCACGAGGTTTTCATATGCTTATGATTACAAGGAAAGGCGTTAATAAAACAGTTTGTCCTTTCCCCAAACTCATCTCCCCACTTCCATAACAGGCTTCAATTTTTACTTCTCTTTAATTTCTTTTGATTTAAAAAAAAATCCCCCATTGATACTGGAAAATAATTTGTAGGAAAATTATGCAAATTCAGCCTCAGAGTTGCAAGATTCCTTCTGAACTTGCTGTTGTACGTGTGCCCCTGTTCCTAGGATTCCTTCAGTCACTCAAGCTTCTCTTCCTGAGCAGGACAAGGGTTGGCAGTGGCCAGGCTGGGGGCGGGGGGAGGCTGGTCCTGTACAATGGTTTGTCACAGAGGCTGCTGCTCTCCTCCTCATCCCTTGTTCTCACTTGAGCCACACATCTCCTAGCTCAGACCTTCATGGTCCACCTGCACCCACTGGCCGTCCTGTATCCCTGAAGATTCACCAGGTCAGGGGACAAAGGGCTGCAAAAGATTCTCCGACATCCGCACAAGCACCATCCGACTTCCAGCTAGGTGTCAAGTGACTTTCTTGAACTCAAAGAAGAACTGGTGTTCCGGGGAGCAGGACTTTCCTTCCACCAGAATCGGCCCTCTTGATGGGGTCACTAAGGAACGCCACAACTTCCTTTAGGAGCACACTCCTCTGGGAGCTCCTTTAAAGCAGGTGCTGTGTCCCATCACCACCTTCCCCAGGGGAGGCAGCACAGTGCTTTCCTATTGGGTCTCAACAGAAGCTTGAACTGAATGGAAGCTCATCAGTCCCAGAAATCAGACCAACAGTGATGTTACATGACTGCAGAACTTGATACAGTCCAGAGAGGATCCTAAGACAAACCAGTTCAGCTTATGCCTCAAAAAATCACAGGCACTTCCTTACCTGTGGAGGAATAAATAACTGAGATTTATCCCAAGTTGCACCCTGCTCCTCACTTGAAATCATGGCTAATTTCTTTGTGCCTCCGTTTTTCCATCTTCAGAAAAATGAGGTTAAAATACCCCCTTTTCCCTTTCTAGGAATATAGTTCAGAATGAAAATTATTTTGATAAAGGGAAGAGAAATATCAAGTCTAAAGAGTGCTTATTTTTTCAAAGAGAAGACTTACAATCGTTCATCACTTTAAGGATGGTGAACCTACAGAACTTACTATATTTCTGCAGCTGGTTGGCCAGGGAGAAGGCAGTTGATTCCGATATACTCAATTTGAGGTCTGTAACTGCTGTTTGCTCTCTGCCAGCTGGGAGAGCAGCTCCCTGTTGTTTTCCAGGATGTCCGTCTCTGCCCTCTGCCCAGGCAGAGGGCAGAGAGAACCTGCCATGCTGACGGGTGTGGCAGAAGAGGTACAGCCAGGGACTGGGGAGAAGAAACCCAAACATATGGTGGGTGAAGAACAAATGAATTCAAATAGGTTTCAGCAGGACAGAGGGAGGACAGACACTTCTTAACTTACTGTTGGGAAAAACTTGATCAACACCCCACAGAACTTGACAGTCCTTCACTGTAAAAACCAGGTTCGAGATGCGAGAGCTCAGAGCTGAAGGCATTGCCTGTAGCTAAAACTCCAACTCAAGTGAGTGAGGTAGAGCTCAGCGTGCCAGGTCATGGTCTGGGGTTGCCATAACAGAATTAGAAGGTGCAGGTGCCATGGAATTTTAGGAGCCCCTGCCTTCTAGTTGCCTGGGCCATGCTGATACAAAGCCAGGTGGTCTAGTCTGAAGGTTACCCCTAATGGGGACACCCCCTGAACAGCCATGGTCTTGAGTGGTGTAGACATGTGCTCATGCCACAGACCCCTTCATTTCTCAGTAAATCTAAGCGTGTTTTCTATTGTTCATTCTTGTGTCCATACGGAAATATCTAGGCAGAAACTTCCCCCGTGAGTTCTATTTTCTTCAGGATGGTTAAGTAGTCACCCCACCACTTCTTTACCATTAAAACAGATCTTAGGACTTTTCCTGAATTGAATAACGTAAAACTTTTGCATGTAAAAATGTAAATCTCTCATGACATTCTTTTCTGTATCTTCTTCCATACCTCCAAATCCATCAATAAGTATAGAACAAAATGTAAAAAAATAAAGTCCATGTTAGGATATAGTGCATGATACCATGCAGCCATGAGTTCCACAATCTAAGGTGAAGGCCAAAGATAAGTACCCAAGTAACTACAGTTCAGAATATAATGTACAGAACTCTGTAGGAAAGGCTGATACAAGTTACTGAAGGTAGTGGTCCTTTCCAACCAGAGAAACCAAGGAAGCTGCGGTGGAGGAGGCACCTGAGCTAGTCGCTGAAGGGTAGCTCTGCTCTCTGCAGTCCTGTTGGAAGCAAAGGGCATTCCAGGGAGAGAGGGCAGGGAAAACCAAGACGTGGGGGACAGACATCACCAGTATGTGGTTAGGTTGTGGAGGACATCGGTGACTTTTTGTCTATGTCCAAGTCTCTAATTTCATAGCATATCAATTATAATGAGCTTTCTGACACTCTCAAGAACTGGTCTTCCTGAATAGCAAACAGTTACTTAATTATTATTATTGTGATTTAAAAAACATAAATCAAAGTTCTGGTACATCATTAACCCTATTGGTGAAGATGTATTGCTAGATATAGTTCCAAAGCTATTTTAGAGTGTTAATGGCATATAAATAAACAAGAAAATTAACTAAGAAAATAAAAAATGCCAAACTTGTGTAGGATCATTGGATTGTATGGGAGGCCTTTAGCTCTACATTTTTAAAATGAGGATATTGTTGTGCAGAAAGACATAATGAAATCCTTGAATTGATTTTTCATTTAACCGCTCACATAGAAAATTTTAGAGTATTAACTCATTTTCATAACTATCTTGATGTAGGTGTTACTGTGATCCACATTCTACACATGAGAAAACTGAGGCACAGAAAAATTAAGAGACTTCCCTGTCAGCAGCAAAGCCAGGATTGGTTCCCAGGCAGTAGAGGTAGACTCCGTGTGCCAGATTACTAACCACTGCTCTAGCTGCCTCTCCAAACCAATCAGTGGCAGACTCAGCCCAGGACACAAGGTTCCCGATTCCAAATCCCATGTTTTTCCCACTTTAAAGTTTCTGTTTCTACATGGCCAAGATAGGTTTTTAAGATCCTGGTCACTGAGGCTCTCTGCTATCTCTGTATCAAAATGCTTCCTTTCCTCCTCAAACTTCAGATTTGGTTGTGTTTCTCATTTTCACAGATGGAATTTCTCTCTCTCCTCAGCTACATTCATTTTACATCTCACTACAACCAAACCATGACTAAACCACAACAAAAAAACCCTGGCCTCATACATTCCTTCAACAAACGAACAAACAAAAAGCACACCAAGAAAAAAACATAAACACACACATGTAGTATCTGTTTTTATTTGTGTTTGGAAATGAAGAACAGAAAGCAAGCTGATTGCGCACATTTGTGCGATTCATTTGTAGCACAGATACCTGGTTTTTTTAAATCTTAAGTTCACCTCCCTTTTAGGGAGCTGAGGAAAGCAGGAGGGCCACCTTTCATTTCCCTTCCTGTACTCCAACACGTCATTTCACTCTGGTGTAACACCATGTTGAGGGGATTTTTTCCCAGAATAATTGGCTATGCTCCACAACTGGAAACCACAAGAGAATGGTATCCTGACATTTTAGAGAGAATGTCAACAGCTGCAGTTAGCACCCCCCACACACACCTGACAGGGCTTATTAACACATTAACTGCCATGTGAGTTGTATTTAACTCAGGCTAGTTTTGAGCCTGGGGCCTCGTGAAGCATATGTAACTCACGTCTCTTCACCTTGGGAGCCATATGTTATGCAGGCAACTCACACTGCCATGCTGTAGCATACATGTTACAAGATGGGTGGCCCCGTGGACAAAACCCTGCAGTTGGTTCATGAAAATCTTGTTGATATTGTTATTGTTACAATTAATACTGACAATTTAATTACATATAACTCACGCACAGAAAATAACAAATTTTTCATTAAATTAAAAATGATCGTTTTGTTTTTTGAAATTTTTATTCTATTTTCATAATAAAACACTGTGGCCCCAAGGAAATTTTTTTTTTTTTTTTT
>NW_012152063.1:2463166-2499141 GCF_000956105.1 Propithecus coquereli
ACCCTCCCCCTTCCCCAGCATCCAATAGATGTTGTTCTGATATGTGCATTTATGTGTTGATTAGTTAATACCAATTTGATGATGAGTACAAATGGGACCCGTTCTGCTGCTCTTGTGGTGCTCCACTTGATATTACTCAATCATAAGAAATGACAGTGATCTAGTACCTCTTACACTTTCCTGGATTAAACTTAAGCCCATTATCCAAAGTGGAAATTTTTTTTTTCTCGTGTGGCAGTCACTGTGTTAAGAGGTGGCAAAAATTAGCCTTACCACTATCGTTTTCACTCCCACTTTTAGTCTGTGTAGTGGTTATAAACCCTGCACATTGGAATCACCTGGGAGCTTGCAAAACCTACTGATGCCTAGATGTGTCCTATAGAGATAATTGGTGCCACCTTTGGCAATGGGATTTAAGAGCTCCCCAGGTTATTCCAATTTCAGGCAAGGTTGGAATGGCTGCTACATAAGAGAAAGGGGAGGTGCAGACATTGGCCTTGAAGACAATGTGAGAAGGGATCTCCTCTTCCAAGTGGGAGGTATTGTTCTCTTCTGCATGGCTGGAGAGTGGGAAGGTGGGTGGGGACAATTCCAGGAGAGCTTTCCTACAAGAAAGGATGCTGTTTGTGGGTATTCTTATCCTCTGCTTATGCAAGCAGGAGAAAAGAGAATGAGGATGACATTATGGTGGAAACAAGAGACTGATGCAGAAAAGATAGCTGTGCTCCAGCCGTCTTTCACCATAGTTTACCTAAGAAAGCTGGTTTACCAGGTGCCTAGTGAAGGCTGGATTGTGGCAGCAGGAATCTGTGGCTAGACTATGTGAGGATTGTGGGGGCTGGAAAATATGGGGTTCCACTCTGAGAACTGGGCGGTGGCGTGACCCCACCCTGTGCCCCAGGACAAGGTCAATACTTGGATGCTGCCCCACAGAAGCATGGAAGGCCAATAGAGAAGCCACAACCACCACCAAGGAGAGACCTAAACCAGGACCAGATAAATACAGAGACGCTTCCCCTTTCGCCACCCCAGGCTCAAGACACTGGAGGTGCTTGAGCCTAAAAGATGGAGCAAGAGAAATTTGATTTCTTTGGATTAAATTGTGAGCTTGCAAATTGAAAACTGAGCTGAGTTACAGTAACCAGAATTACCAGAAATGTACAGAATCCACCAAAGATGGTGCCTAAAAGCAGAAAAGTGGTCTTCTAATCAACAAAGCCAAAGGCAGAATTGGAGGGGAAAAGCCCTTAACTCCTTCACCGAGTTGCGATTCCTGAATAAACCTGTTAGATTTGTAGGAGCTTGTCCATTTTCCAGAGTTAAGGGAAATTAATTCTTAAGAGGCAGTTTATTTCTCTGGAAATTAAAGGGGGCATGCTCACCAAAGGACATTATCAGCTGGTGTCACTGACTAACTTCTAAGGATCAACATGCTATTTTATCATTTCATGTAGAATGAAGGAACACTATTGACAGACGCTCTGACCTTGGTTTCTTTACAATTTTGCATCTTGTGCCTTGGTGCCAGGGGCTAGTGGTCCAAGTGCATGCTGACTTAGCTGCGATGAGTGAGAGATGAAATATGACATTACAAAGACCTTTTACAAATTATGAAACTCCTTCCACAATTTTCTCATATATTAAATAGAATATTGGAATGCCATTTATTCATGAGGCTGCTTTGAAGATTGCATTACACCTCGCATAATGCCTGGTACTTGAGCTACTCAATGTTCAAAGAAACTAATCTTGATAAAAAGACTTTTCTAGAGTAAAATTCTAATAACCGCCATTTATATGAGGATAAGTATGAAAAGTACTTTGTTGAAAGGCCGTTCCATGGAGAAGGCATCCAGGTGGCACACATGTGGAGGAAACACAGGGCCTTAGCTTCCTTTGGATTAATGCGTGTGGTTTCTTGGGAGATTTTCAAGCACAGTTCATACTAATAACACCATATATCAGCTGTATAATCCTGTTTAAAAACCATTTTGTTTAATGACTTTAAGCATTCGGATTTAAAGTGTCTGGCCCTTCTAAGATGACAGTAAAATAAACAAACAGGTTTTGAATGAGAGAATTACTAACACATACAGGTCCAAAACTATCACTTTTCTTTTTAGAAGGCAATTCAGAAATGGAGGGTAGACAGAGAATCAATCCAAGAGCTCAGTAACCAGGCAGCAGTCCAAGGATCAAAGAAGCATAAATGCAAAAGAAATTAAGGCTAATTACCAATTGCAGAGCAACAGAGAAATCTCACAAAAGGAAAAAAAAAAAAGTCACATCTTTCCTTTGAATAGAAATTAGAAATAGCTGGAATGGGTCCTCGAGCCATGAGAAAGTACCAAAAAAGTCTCAAAACTGAAAGAACACTAAAAACCTTCTTTTAGGATAAATGGAAAGTTAATTCTTAAATACACAGAGTTTGTATTCGTTATTGCTTACAAATATATCCCGTGTCCTATACTTAGGAGTGTCCATTTCTTTGATTCTAACTTAAGTATTAAGACAAACTCATCAATATGTCATTTTTAAGTAATTATAATTTATAGAAAAAGCAAAGTCAAGTGCATCTTGCTTTCCAGCCTCGATTTCAGTTATCTGTATCTAAAGAAAACCTATTCGTGGGCACCAGGATATCCCAAACTCCAAACCAATGGCTTTTAACTGTAAATGTACATCAGAATCATCTAAAACTGCAATCCCTAACCCCTTGGCCATGGACCAATACCATTCTGTGGCCCCTCAGGAACTGGGCCACATAGCAGGAGGTGAGCAGCAGGTGAGTGAGTGAAGCTTCATCTGTATTTACAGCCACTCCCCATCGCTTAGCATCACTGCCTGAGCTCTGCCTCCTATCAGATCCACAGCTACATTAGATTCTCATAGGAGCCCAAACCCTACTATAAAGACAAGCACCACATGTACTCACCATCAAATTGGTATTAACTGAACACATAAGTGCACATATATGAATAACATCTATTGGATGTTGGGCGGGGGGAGGAGGGAGGAAGGGACGGGTATTTGCATACACAAGGAGTGCAATGCGCACCACCAGAAGGATGGACATATTTGAAACTTGGACTCAGGGGCGGAGGGGGGACAAGGGCAACATACATAACCTAAACGTCTGTACCCCCATAATATGCTGAAATAAAAAAAAAAGAGAAAAAAAAAACTACACATGCAAGGGATCTAGGTTGCACGCTCCTTATGAGAATCTAATGCCTGATGATCTGAGGTGGAGCTGAGGTGATGATGGAGCGCTGGGGAGCTGCTGCAAATACAAATTATCATTAGCAGAGAGGTTTGACTGCACAATAAATGTAACGCACTCGAATCATCCCAAAACCAACCCCAACCCCCACCCGTGGAAAAACTGTCTTCCATGAAACCGGTTCCTGGTGCCAAAAAGGTGGGGACTGCTTCTCTAGGAGCTTTCAAACACACACACACACACACACATATATATGCCTGGTTTCTAATTCAAACCATCTGAATCAGAAACTCCTAGGGTGAGTGGGGCCCAGAAATGTATAACATGTTAAGTCCCCAGACGTGCTGATATGCACCTCCCATGATAACCACCATCCATCACCATTCAACTGGTGGCAGCTACCCAATTTGTAGGTATTATCCCCCAAAGAATTAAGCCAATATTTCTATTCTCTCGTGATCAAGCTGAGGGCCTTCCACTGTTTTATGTAGCAATCTCTCGCAAACTATCCTGAACAATTCTAACTGGCATCATTTCAAATAAAATCATCTGTTTACATACTGAACCTTTCCAAAAATAGGAAATAGGATTTGACTCATGATTTGTTATAAATTGATCAAGGTTAGATTCTGGTTGTAAGGTAATCAGAGCTTCTTTCCCAGTGGTCTACATCAGCAGTCCCCGACCTTTTTGGCACCAGGCACCAGTTTCATGGAAGACAAGGGTTCCACGGCCCGGTTGTGGCGGCATAGGGGGGAGGGGGCGGGGGCGGGAGCTCAGGTGGTGATGCAAGTGATGGGGAGCAGCTGTAAATACAGATGAAGCTTCGTTCACTTGCCCGCTGCTCACCTCCTGTGCGGCCCGGTTCCTAACAGGCCACAGCAAGGGAGTTGGGGACCACAGGTCTACATCATCTGTACTTTGAGGGGGAAAAAACCACAGCATATGACAACATTGATCTCTTCCTTATAGACCATTTCTCCTACTGTTGGGATGGGTCAATCAATAACCAGCAATTGAACACTTGTTATCACAAGATACTTCCCAGGTGCTTTGAATGGTACTGCACTTTTCAACTTAGTCTGCATTTTTAAGAAACAAAGTGCAATTTGGCCAGTCAACCCATGAGAATATAAGCCACAGGAACAAAAGGCAAGATATAAGAATTTGAAGTCGAACAATGGGGGAAATGGATGTTATTGTGTTAAGGAGGGAAGCTGTAGGCTAAGCTTATCAGAGAAGAACTTGTGGAGGAGACATGTGGAGGAGGCCTGAGCTTGATCCTAGGGAATAGCAATAATGAGGAGAGTGGAGAAACTTTAAAAAAAAAAAAAAAAAAAAAAAAAAAAAAAACAACTTTCCCCACGCTTTTGGGAACTTGCAGCCTGGCCCGGCATCCCTGAGGCAACTTTAAAAAAAAAAAAAAAAACCATTTAAACTCAATTTTCAATTCAAGAAATAGTCATTGGAGGTCTGCAACATGATCAATGCAAGGGTAATCAATACAGTAGAAGACAAAGACAATGGACACCAGGCCCTCGACCTGAAAGGCTCACACTAACTCACACCCGGAGTACAAGTATTCATCATCTACACAAATAGATGGAGGTGGTGGCTTTTTGAGATAGGCCTTATGTAACGTAAAGGAATTCAAGAAGAATTTGAAGAAAATGACTTTCCAAGGCAACAAAGCAGGGTATGTTTGAGGAATTAATGCATTTAGTTTGCTCTAAATTATATTGAATATATATTAAATGCATTGTTCATATGTTTATGTATTAATTTATATATAGAATATACATCACCATAAAAGAAAATATTCCAATTATTATTCAGGCAGGTAGATGAACAATGCCTCATAAGCAAATTACTCAGGTGTTCATGTCACCACCTATTTCCCCCATGTTCCTCCAAGAAGGGAATAAAACATCAAAAGAACAGGATCGTTGACTTGCCTTCAAGTCTATGCCTTAAACACATGCCATTCTGTGTTTATTCTACTAAACAACAAAACTTGCATTTATGGAAATATAAAAATAAAGGCACTGGGAAGTGTTTAAGAAACAAGACATGTTAGTTTATAACTTGGGGAGTACATGGCAGAAGCAGAATTCATTTCCATAGCAAGTCTGTCATCACCATTGAGAAAGAAAGGTTTAATGGACTGCACCAATCATAGTGTTTATTTTTATTGAATGTCTTTTAAGGCTTTTATAAATTTATATCCGTTTATATTCAGAAAAACTCCTTGTTATTCCCATTATATAGATAAGGCAAGGAAAGCCCATCATCTCACAACTAGCTAAATGAGAACCCAGCTTCAATTTTTCATTAACTACTAAGAAAATGAAGCTTTATTAGCTCTTCATTCAACACTTACCGTGGTTTATTGAATCAGCTGCCTTTGATAGCATGCCTGATGTCTTCTAAGATCAAAAAGGACATTTTAAAAGTACTCAGAGGGTTTGATGGTTGTAGTAAAATAACATCTTGATATGAGTTAATTGTGCATTAATGAAAAATGTGAATCCTAATACATTTAAATAAAACTCATTAGTTCAAAAAATAAAGATCTGCTTAGCAGAAAACACACTGCCAACTCCCAGATGCTTAAACAATAAATCGTGACAGTCTAAATCCAACACATGCTGGATAGATCCATCTCCGTGCATTAGTTTAAAGGCACTTCTGTGAGTGCTAAACAACCAGTCCCCTAAAAAACAGCTAGGCATTTGGAGATTATATTCTACCTCCCCATTATTGCTGCAAAGAAGTCCAGGGAATGGCAAAGTACTCTGAAAAGGGCACCTGAATCACCTGGGAAATGCACTCCCAGAGAGTGGACTCTGGCGTTTTTCAGATTAGGACATTTGAGGTTTAGTCTTTCTAAGATTATGCCCTAGATCACTTAGTGGTTCGAAAGTCTGAAAGGTCACCGATAATATCCTTTTTTGGCTTTGAAATTAACCCAAAAGTATATAGACTCAAGAGTATAGTACCACAGGAGATTTTGTGAAAAGAAATAATATTCAGAAAGTAGCATTTTAAAAAGATTTTCCTGCAACAGTTTGCCAGCTGTAATGATGGGTGGGGAGAGTTTGAAGTTAAGAAGGTCACCTGAGTTAGGCTCTGATTGCATTTAAGTGACAGAGAACCGACTCAACCTAAAGCAAGAGAGGAAATTACTGAGCTTCCAACGGTAGGTTCAACATTGAAAAAAGAGCTGCAGGAACCAACGCCCCAGGGACTCCTTACCTCCTGGATTCTCTCTCCATTCATCCCTCATCTCTGCTCATCTGTGCTTCTCCTCACGTTTTGGCTTCATGCTCTTTTTCTGGAAGCTAGCCTTCTCTGCTGGCAGGAGACACGGCTGCTAGCCTCACACCACCCCATGAATCACGGGGAAGGACACTCATTGGTTCTGCTTATATCACATGCTCAACTCAGAGCAGCTTTAGGCCCAGGAGAATGGAGTAGCATCAGTGGCCACACCTGGCTCACATGCACAGCCAGAGATGGTGGGCCTGTGCCTAGAGAAAGGACAGTGGGAGAGCTTGCTAAGCAGACTGAAAGTAATTAATAATAGTAAAAATGGCCTCCACAATTTTACAGTCTTCTACAACGGCCCAATAGACTATGGAGGTATTTAGGCCTGTGCCTATTCAAGGGGACAGCTGTGGAAATGTTCTCCCCTCATCACCTTTCTGAAAAGCACCCTTCCTCTAAAGCCAATATTACAGTGAAGCCCCCAGATAATTGGCCTGCTATTAACCTACGTTTGGATGTAAAGCCATTGGCTAGGGTACACCTCTATTCTACAGGTTGGCTCACCACGGCTCTTTCTTTAACCTGGAAATAATGGAATCCCGCATTTTACACAACTAATTTTTTGGACTCTCTTATAGTGTTCTGCTGGAGTTTTATATATGCTAAGTAAATCCTTGGGTTTCTGACCTAAGACAAATCACTCTTCCTTAAATAATCTCTAATTCTCTCTCACCTTAGAGGATTTCCACCTTTGATGAAAAGGTGGAAATCCTCTAAGGAGATGGTTCTCAAAAGTGGCTCCTCGTCACTACCAACGTCACCTGGAAATGCAAATTACTGGATTTCACTCAAGACCTACCGGAGATGCTGAGGGTGGAGCCCAGTGATCTGTCCTAACAAGCACTCTCCGTAATAACAAGCACACTAAAATTTGAGAACCACTCGTGTACTGTATATATCGTCGACAACAGCACAAATTTCCCAAAAAGGAGGAAAGGTTTGCCCCAAGAACATCGAAGTATCTGATGAGTCAAGGAATTCTCAAAATGACTGCCTGAAAATAGGATGTTTTGTGAATTGGACCCAAGTCTGGGGATGCGATAAAGAAGGGTCATAAAAAAAGGGCTGTGCCTGCACAAATTATGCTATTCTCTTACCCACGTAAGAATATGTTTCATTAAATCAATCCAATTCTGTGCATCAGAAAGAAAGGGACGGGAAGAGGAGAAGAGAGAATAGAGGAGGAGGAGGAAGAGGAAATGAATTTGAATATGGCTGTGCTTTGCCTGGCTTTGTCCATTGAATTGTAAAGTAATTCGGAAGTTAGGCAGCAGCAACCAGGCCTGGTGGCTCACGCCTGTAATCCCAGCACTCTGGGAGGCCGAGGCAGGAGGATTGCTTAAGGTCAGGAGTTCGAGACCAGCCTCAGCAACAGCAAGATCCCATCTCTACTAAAAATAGAAATTAGCCAGACAACTAAAAATAGAAAAAATTAGCCGGGCATGGTGGCGCATGCCTGTAGTCCCAGCTACTCAGGAGGCTGAGCAGGAGGATCACTTGAGCCCAGGAGTTTGAGGTTGCCATGAGCTAGGCTGACACCATGGCACTCTAGCCCAGGCAACAGAGGGAGGCTGTCTCCAAAAAGAAAAAGAAAAAGAAAAAGAAGTTAGGCGGCAGGAATAATAATGTTAGCTAATATTTAAGAAGTAAGGGGGAAGATCTGGTAAATGAGAGCAGAAGCAAAATAAACTGTAAGTGATGTAACAACAGACTATAATCTGCAAAGAAAGGTCAAGAAAAGAACAGAATACGAAGTTATATGTATGCTATAATCATTACTGTTTTTAAAATAGTGTTATGTGGACAAGAATTGAAAGATATTATAATGAATAGTATTACACAGTAAATAAGTGGGTTTTTTTTTCTTGAAATTGACTCTAATACTAACGTACTTTCTTAAGTTATGCTGGCCAAAGGGGGTAGGCAAGGTGTGTGTACCACGAGGAGCTCTGATTCAGAGTTTTTCTGTTCTTCCTTATTAGTTGTGTGATCACATCCTGCCCATGTTGTTCCTACTTCACGTCGTGTGAATCTACTACAGGCACAGTCTCGTCCAGGTTGTCAGGTGTCACTAATGCGTCCAGTGAACCTGACTGATATGCGTGCAGTCCTAAAGCCTGGCAGAGTTTCTGGGGAAGAGCTGAATTACACATCCCTATGTTGAAAACATTTTGTTTAAAATGTAGAAGATACAACATCTCAAGTCATTTGAAACTTCCAGGTCACATTTATATAGTCAATGGTGTGGTCAGCTTGGTTAAGAAAACTAGTATTAGGAAAAATATGTAGCAGAGACATGTGGAAAGGACAAAATAAGAGGGCTTAGCTAGGAAACCCTACTACACTCGAATCACTAGAGTCATATGTTACTGAGAATGGAACAGCATTAGGAAAAATAAGTAAATATGCAGAATGTGAACAATTAAGAAAATGTCAAGTACAAAGGGCCAATCCTTATAAAGAATAAATAATTGGTAAAGCATTTATTTCTTCAGAACCCAAGGGAAAAATAAATAGAAATGGAAGAAATAGAAAGAAGCTTGCTCAAAAGTGGCTTGGCAGTCTGAAGAACAGCTGGGTTTAATTCAGCTTTCCCAAGAAAAGAAAGGGAAGATTTGGAGCTAACCCAACCGGACTGTCCAGATGAATTCAGCTTTTATACATTCATTCATTCATCAACAAATCTCCACCGAGTGGCCACCACACACCAGGCAGACGTGTTAGGCCCCAGAGAGGCAAGTCCCCAGGCGTCTCCTGACACATTAACTCTTCACGTTCCATACTCAGTTGTCAGGCTACCTAGAATAATTGGAAGAAACAGAACCTAAAAGTTCAATTTTTAATGCATCCAGTTGAAACCAAATCCTATTTCTCAGTTCATCAAAGAATACGTTCTCAAGAGATTACTTTTATTAATACTTTTGACCTAGTCCTGGAGAAGGCAGTAAGATGTGGAAAGGGAGTTAAGGAAGCCTGGAACCTGCCATTGAAATGCTTGTTGTCTATAGTTTGAGCAATACAAGATCATTTATAATACAGAAGAAAAAATGATAGCCTAGTAAAAGGAATATTAGAGAGAAGAAACACAAAATACATATGTATTTGCCTATCTTTCCCAGCTAGGTTGACAGTGCAAGGACTAAAAGAAAAAGCACCAGGCACATTTGGGTTATCAATGCGATACATAGAGAGGAATTGTTGGCAGCTGCTATCTACTATTCTCTACTATTTATGTAATGTCTACCAAGAGATTGGGCACACCTGAGTCAGGTACCTTCTTTCTGTGCAATGGGATTGAAATGTCTATGTATCTGGCTATTTGAAACACAGAAGCAGTATAAGAATGGAGTCTTAATAAATTTACAGCGTTCTGGTCCTTTCAAGAGGAAGTTAGTTTCATACCAGCAGATTCAGAGTATAAGGAGAGCTGCCTCCAATGCCCACACTTTAGACCATAAATAACTGCCTTCCTCCACCTGTAGTTATGTCTTTAACTTTGAGTATACACTCACATAATCTTAACAGTATAAATGAAACAACAAAGCTGGTGAGGAGACCCCAGCCTGATTTAATCAGTGAATTGCTGATGCTTCAGATAGAAGATATCTCTGGTATATCTGTCTCTTGTGCCATGCTAGATGCAAAATGAAAGAAAAAAAATTCCCAATTTCATGCAAAAGTACACCTAACCTTCCCAACCCTTAGCCAGGATTTGACAACCTGTATTATGACAGAGCCACAAATAGAAAATCCTACTGCAATCTGAAAGAGTGTATAATTAGAACCAAATCTTGAAGCCAAAGTTACAGCTGACCTCAGAGGGATTAATTTAGAATACCAGGGAAAGGTCTGAGTGCTTATGCTCAAGATGCCCTGACCCCCAGCCACACTATGAAATCAAAATGACTCGCCTAATTCTCAGATTAGAATCACACTGTGAGTAGAGAAATTCCAGCCTAAATGTTCTGAAGACAAGATCATGAAAGTATGACTATTAAGAGTTGGAAGGACATTATAGCTTATCTACTGTATCTACTATAATTGTCTATTCAATGTATCAGTTCTCTTTATAACATTCTAGAAAAATAATCATCAACTTTGAACAAGGAAATGTTATCTTTAAATACAATTTTTATGTGACAGTAAAATCACTAAGTGCCTCAAATGATGTGGATCCCCTTGTTTTTTCCTCATGCTAATGGTAAATAATAATCTCTTTGTACCTATATATAGAAGATTCTGTGCTCCTACTTGTCAAGAATTTTGAGGCTTTCTTACCCTTCCTTTTATCAAATTACATGAGCCAGTAAACCCTCTGTTTGTTCAGCCTATGCATTCATACCAGGTTGGGGAGAGAGTTTATAGGAAAAAAAGAATATCACAAGTGTCAAATTAATATCCACTTTCCAGTTCAAAAGTAACTAAAGTCCATCTGTGTTACGTTCACATTGATTGTGTGTTGCCTTAAATAGATGTTGTTCTCCTTCATCCCCAGCTCCATAAAAGAGTCATCAAATGATTATGATTGAACAACTGGAAGATTTCTTAGAGACCATCTACTTTGGCCCCTGCAGAAGAGAATATAGAGGTAAAAAAAAAAAATCTTAGAAAAACTGTTTTGCAAGGAAGAAACAGAAAGAAAAGATGATTGTGTCAGACAAAGTAGGACCTACTATGGAAATGTGACCCCAGAGAATTGGGAAGTTCTATATTTACAAACCAGCCACCACAAACTGAAGGACATAATTAAGACCATTAGAGCTGACAATCTAATGCCAAGTCATATTCCAAGTACTTCACAGGTATTAACTCATTCAATCCTCAAAATAACCTTATAAGGTAGGTTCCAAAATTATCTCATTTTACAGATGAAAAAACTGTGGCTTAGAGAAATATAACTTCAAAAATCTGTGCTCTTAAACTCTATGCCATGATGACCATCCTAGATATGATACTAAATTGAGTTCTGAGATCCTGACATCAATACAAAAAAAAAAAAAAAACAGAAAACAGTGATTCCTTTAGCATTTTAATTTTCCAACAAATTAATTAGGCCCTTTCTCCAAAAGAGAAAAACTTGTGAGAGCAAAATTCTAAAAGAATAAGTCATGCCTGGCCTTATATAAGAAAGAATGGACATCTTAACAGGCAGAAAACAGTTTTTAGTATGTTTTTCATATTTCTGTTTCTTGCATAAGCCTCCAATCAAAGCTGAGGACACAAGAACCCTGTGGGATATTTCACACGTGAAAAAGACACAAAGGCTGAAGAGCAAATAGGTCCTCCAGCACAGGGTCCTTCTGTTTCCAAAAGGAATTATCCTTGTCTTGTCCAGCTCAGTTTAATTTAGGAAGCCCAATAGAAGAGAACACAATTATTTTTCCTAGATCTGCAAAAAATGACATTGGTATTTTAATGGGGATTGCATTGAATCTATAGATCACTTTGGAAAAATAAACGGAAAAAATAAGCTTGGTATTTGGAAGTATTACAAATTATGTAATTGGAAAGAAAATAAAAATGTCTTCTATGCTTAAAAAAAGAGAACAGAGATCATGCAACTGAATAAAGCTTTTCTTGTGCTGTTTCCTGTTCAGGAGACAAAATGAGAATAAATCCTTCAATAAAACAACCTGTTCAGTAGCAACATATAAATTAAACTAAAAATCTTCCCTTGAATTGGGTTCAGGTACATCTGTGATAATTCCCATCTTCCTTTCTTCCTTACTCTGCTGTACAGAGTTCCCCCCCACCCCTGCCCACACACTTCTTTTCTGTATTCTGCTTGTGTTGCTGTGATCCAGATAGTCATTCATTCACAAATATTTATTTAGTCTCTACCACATGGGATCCCTGACACTAATGGAAAAGTCAGCCTTCAACAACTACCTCCATCTGCTTATACCATCACCTCTTCTTTTTCTATTTTTATGGAGAAGTTTCTCTTATCAAAACCGAATCGCCCAAATTTGTGTTCTGAATTTCTTCTCCTCTTGTCTCTCAGAAACCTGTATCATCCACCAGCCCTGTCTCTATCATGATCTTCGATCTCTTCCTCTCTACAAGATCCTTCCCTTACATAAAAGTCCTGTGCTTACCCTTATCTTCTTCTAGTTACCCATCTAAGACTCATCTCCCAGCCCTACCCAAGTTTTTTAAAGGGGTATCTATATGTGTTTTCTTTGCTTTCTTACTTCTTATCCAATCTTTAATTTGAATTATTCTTGCTAAGATCACCAATTGTGTTTGTTATTTTTCAAAGATGGCTCCAAACAATTCTGCCAGTTCTTGTACAAGCAGGCTGCTCCCCCATCCAAAAGGTAGACTTTCTCCCCCCTTCCTTGACTCTGGTCTACACCTGTGACTGCTTTGATCAATATAATACAGCTGAAGCGACGCTGTACACCTTGACTTGGCAGCTTCTGCTTTTCTTGGAGTGCTCTTTCTTGGAGTACTGTAGCTCAGAAACTAGCTACCATGCAATGAGAAGTCCAAGCCACATGGGGAGGCCATGTTCAGGTGCTCACCTACCTAGGGCCTACATGTCATCTATTCACTCTTTCAAGGGGCCTCATCTGTCTCTCTGCTCCACCCCCGGCTAACTCCACTTATCCTTCAAATCTGAAATTAAAAATTATTTCCTCAGAGATACCTTCATTTAAAATATCCCAACTCAAATCAGTTACCAACATTTAATTTGTCATCAAACATTGCATTTCTAATTCATAGTGCTTACCAAAATTTGTAATTAGTATTTTATTCTAGAATTATTTTTAATGTGTGTCTCCTCTAACAAACATATAATCTGCATGTTTGTGTTGTTCACCATCATGGTAGGCAGCTTCTCGCATGGCTCCCAATGACCCATGACTGCTGGTATTCATGCTCTTGTATAATATCTGCCCAATGAGCATGGGCTGGAGCTAGTGAATCGCTTCTAAAAAATTAATATGGCAACAGGGATGGAATATTTCCATAATTAGGTTGTAAAAACTATGAGTTGCATCTTGCTTGCCAACTCTATCTATTGACTTCTCAGGTTGCACACTTTGACAGTGCAAGCCGCCATGCTGAAAAGACCCAAATGGCAAGGATCTGAGGGCAGTCACTGCCCAGCAGCCATCAACAAAGCAAATCCTGCCAAAAACCATGTGTGTGAGTTTGGAAGAAGCTTTTTCCCCAGTTGAGACCAATGGACACCTTGACTGCAGCTTGTGAATCCAAGCCATGTTCAGATTTCTGGCCCACAGAAACTGTGAGATAATAAAGGAGTGTTTTTTTAAGCCACTAAATTTTAGGGTAATTTGATAGGCAGCAATGTAATCATTGTGTCTCCTACACCAAAAATAATAATTTTTAGTGTTTGTAATGTTGGAAACTGCTCTAAGCACATCATATGTATTCATTCATTTAATCGTGACAACAATCCTAGGAGGTACTATTATTTTCCTAATTTTACACATGAGGAAACTGAGGCAGAAAATTTAAGTAACTGCCAAAGGTCACTCAACTCATAAGGACTAGAGCTAGTGCTTGGATTAGGTATTCTAAGTATTTATTAAATGAATGAGTAAATAAATTAATATCCCTGTTACTGTGAAAAATAAGAAAATAAAAATTGGGGGGAATACTAAAACATTTTCAGCACTAATAAATTCAATGAAATTAATCAATGCAAATGTAACAGACCCTCATTGTGTGCTAGTACCTTTTGGCTCTGGTGGTTGACATAAAAGATCTGCTCCCTTAATCCAATATACACTGTAGATGTTACAGATACTTTATGCTATTTACAAACCAGTTATGGATATCATGCAGAAGAGTGTGGTCATTGGCCATGATTTATGGCATGAGATTTATGGCTAACTAGGTGAATCTGACCATTTTATTGGACCTAAATTACCAGCTTCAGCTGTAAGCAAGCCATTTTTCCATGTTGAGTGGCTAGTGGACATTTTATAAGATACTTTCTGGTTCCCCATTATATGCTGTGCTATGTAATGCCAGCTCCTTCCAGTTCACACCTGCAAGCTGGGTCATGTGATTTCATGTCGGATGATTTCTTTGCTATGACTTAGATGTGGTTTCCAAACAAAATAGTTCCAGAGTATGGCTTGACTCCAAGGACTGAGACCATCCTGATCACACATTCTTACTGTATCTCCTACTAGAAGCAAAAATGAACCCACAACAGTGATCATTTCAAAAGTTTGATTTGAATAAAAGAGAAATGGGTGGTACTAAATTCTTCAGCATTAATCCCATCTTACCTCTCGGGATTCTGTGGGTGTTTGGACAGTAAAGTAATAACAAATATGCTGATGTGTGTCTGAAAAGAATGTTACATGATCATGAGTCATTATGCCCATTACTTCAAGGCTGTTTGGGTAGCTGGCAGGAAGTAGCATGTGTCTCCAGAGCATAAAATTGGCCTCAAAGTAGGTAGAGCCTATGAAAATATTGATGTACTATAAACATGGTATTTCTAAACTATTTACGAGGCCATCCCTACCCTACATTAGAGGTCAAATCTACCTCTGAGAAGTTTCAGATGGATTTCTACAACATTCTTTGGATTTTGGCATTACTGCAGCTCAATTCATTTCTAAAGTGTGTGGGAAAGGCAACATAAAGTCATCAAATGAGCACTTGGCTTGGAGTTCATCTGTGGGGCTTTAATTCAGATCAGTTCACTGGGCTTAAAGCCCAAAAATGAGGATAACCTTAGACCTACTTTTTTTTTTTTTAGGGTTAGCCTCCTTTCTATAGTTTGATGGAATTCCCAGCGATGAAAGAACTAGTTCCTTCTAATCAGGAGCAATATCACTGTCAGCAATAACATCAGCACAATCACCCCATGCCCACCCCAACTTGCTCCAATATTTTTCAATCTCTACACCTCTCCTCTCATTTACATCCTGGTAACTTCAGACCTTTTGGGAAATAAAAAGTAGCACCTCCTTTCCAAAAGTTTAAGGACCACTGCCCCAAATAAGCAAGCATGTAGGGAATGAATGGCAATCCCTTGAGCAGAAATCAGCCCGATTCCCCAGCTCCTACAACACTCTTAAGAAAACAGGTTTATTCTTACTTACAGTGAGGATGGTTTAAACTATAATAAGAAAAGGGCCCTACAATAGCAGTTAATATTTATTACACATGAATTTAATTCCCACAGTAAACCTGGGAGTAACCCCATTTTATAGATTGGGGTTCTCAGACACACAGGAGTTAAGTAATTTTCATAGGTCACATGGCTCATATTAATGGAGTGATTGAACCCTAGTACCCTACAGCAGAGACTCGGCCACACCTGATTCTAACTCAAGGACACATCTTAGTCTCAGTCTGCTAGTCCAGGTCAGGGCTGACAGGTGAAAGTGTAAATCAGGCCCTCAGTTTCCTTTTTCAGCATGTTTTTCCCACCTGAGGCATCCAGTTCCCTCCCATACTTCATTCCGTCTTTTTTCTAGAAAAGACAAGTTGTCAGTGAGGAAATGTGAAGGTAAATCACTGCCTTCCCTTCCCTGAGAGATATTTGCCTTTAAAACACCTTGTTCTATTTTTCAACCTATCAATTTCTCAGAAAGTTGCCATTAAAGGCATTTTAGGCATCTATAGTATACACAGAAGCAAAATAAATAAATGACGGTTGACACCCTTGGGGACATCACGATCTCACTGGAGAGACAGAGCACCTATGTGAAAACATGAAGCAGTTAAAGGACAACAAAAGAAAGGAATGATGAATGTGATGTGCCAAAATAATTAATTCAGGCAGCATCTACTGTAGAAGATTGGAAAAATCAGTTTAGGTCAGGGAACTTGGAAACATTTCCCGAAAGAGGGATGACTTGGAATAAACTTTAAAGGATTTGAAGAGGAAAGTAGGAGCATTAAATGTAGGAGAACTAAGAAACAAAAGTGCATAAGGGAGAACTAAACCTCCCCAGGCTGAAACGAAACATCTGTAATCCTTGCTTTCTCCTCTCCCCATTTTCAGTTACTCCAGAAACATTCATTGAGCTTCTGTATTGTGCTAGACACTGCTCTAGGCATGAGGAAACTGACAGAGCTTACATTCTAGTGGGGGAGAGAGGTACATAAACAAATAGAGAAATAATTCAAATTCTGAGAGTGATAAATGCTGAGGGAAAATGCCATAATTGGATAGTTACTGAGGGAACCTGTTATGGACTGAATTGTATCCTGTATATGTTGTGTATATGTTGACCTCCTAAAATCAGAATGTGACTATATTTGAAGAGTCTTTAAAGAGGTAAAATGAGGTTATTAGGATGGGCCCTAATCCAATTAGACTGGTGTCTTTATAAAAAGAGAAAAATTGGCCACAGACACACAAAGGGAAGACCACGTGAAAACACAGGGAAAATGCCAAGAAAAGAGGCCTCAGAAAAGCCAAACCTGCCAAGACCTCAGTCTTGAACTTCTAGCCTCCCGCACTGTGAGAAAATAAATTCCTGTTGTTTAGCCACCCAGTCTGTGGTTCTTTGTTATGGCAGCCCTGGCAAATTTATACAGAAGCCTACCTTAGTTACCAGATCCAAGGAAGTAGTGTGAACTAGTGACAGGTAACGTCTGGGCCGAAACTTAAATGAACACCGTTCCCAGCAGAGAAACGGTCAAGTACAAGAGACTTAAGATAGAAATTTCAAAAGACAGTAGTCCAACATATCTGTGGCACAGTGAATGGGGATGGCAAGTTTCAGTCCGAAATGTCAGTTCTTAACACGCTCATGGCCGAAGAATGACCAGATGCACCAAAGTTAGGCAAGCACAAAAATGAGATTTACTGAGCAGAGAAAGATAGGATCATAGAGCAAGAACAAGATATAGGTTTACAGAGCATGACACATATGCCATAGGTGACGAAAGGACCCATCATAGCAGCAAATGGAGAGCAAAAGGAAGGGTGCAAAAAGGGGTTGGTTATGGTCTCAGTCTTGTTTTATAGTGCTCAGATTGGGACCTCCCTGTGGTTCAGATGTCACCATGGAACCACTTTGATTGGACAATTGGGAGTTGCATGACCTGAGTCTTAACTACACATGTGGGTTGTTCTAATTTAATTTCCAGACTCTATGGTACCTATGTTGCTTGGCCCATGGGCTAGAGAGTCCTCTGCATTGTTTTGCAGCCAGTGTGCTAAGTTCTGATTGGCTGATTCATAGGGTATTCCCTCCTCCCCCAGGTATGACAGTCACTTGAGAGAGGATTAGGGTGGAGCGGGGCCAAGATGGGGGACTGGGGCCCACCTTTGTCCTTCTTCCTAGGTGTGCCAATTGCACCAATGCAACGGCACCCACTTTCATCACTAAGAGACCTGGAATCCCTCACTATCTACCTATCAGGGATACATGATAAATTGACTCCTGGGGAGCATGGAAATGCTCTTTCCTGTTTCACAAGGGTAATGTACAAGCACAGGGGTTGGGAAGGGTTGCCTTAGACATGAACTGAGACAAGTCTCCAATCAAAAAAGGAAGGAAGATAGAATACAGGTGAGCAGATACGTGTCAGTTTTATCTATTCTTTTAAAAATAAATGAGGCAAGGTCATCAGCTAAGGAAGTTAGAAAAGATGTCATGTCAGTTAGTGGGAGAGTAAATGTATGGGGGAAGTTAGTAGGATTGACAGGCTGTGTTAGGTGCCCATTTGAGATATGCAGTTTCAATTTTAAAGGGAGAAAGCACAGCTGCTAGATTTTCTCCAATGATGTTCAGCTGTTAGAGCAGGTTTGGACTAGGCAAAGAGTTGAGCTTAGTTAGGATTGTGGTGTTGCAGATGAGTACATTTGGGGACAAGAGAATAAAGGGTGCTTTTGAGAGACTGGTTATAGTATCTAATTAAGAAATATCAGGAGTTTGAGACAAGCCTAGGCAACATAGTGAGACCCTGTCTCTAAAAGAAAATTTTGTTTCTTTTTTTGTTTGTTTGTTTCTTTTTTAATTAGCCTGGTTTGGTGGCATGCACCTATAGTCCTAGCTACTCAGGAGGCTGAGGTGGGAGGATCACTTGAGCCCAGGAGTTTGAGCTTACAGTGAGCTATGATTGTGCCATTGCACTACAGCCTGGGCAATAGAGCTAGACCCTGTCATAAAGGAAGGAAGAATTGGGGGGGAGGGAGGAAGAAAATCTATGCTTCTCCCTTTTTTCCTCCTTTGTGAACTCTGTAGTCTACAGGGCTTTGTGTTACCTACTAAGAATACCAGTGGCTGGGTAAAATAAGGCCAAATTATGAAGAGTCTTAAGTGCCCCAATTGAAAGTTGGATTTGATCTTGAAAAAACTGAGTAGTCATTCATGATGTTTTGAACAGGGAAGTTATAAAATTTTAAAAATCTAATGTGGCTTAGGAAAAAAAGAGAAATCAGCAAAAGAACCAGATTTCTTCTTCTCTCTTGAGTAATTTGGATTTGTGGGGATTTATAGGCACAGTAGAATATCTATGCTATCGTTAAAGACCATCTGAATAAATCAATTGTATCTACCATGCAAAGTCTAGTAATTAGAGAAATTAGTGAAATGTGATTCCTGTATTCTAGGGATTTTTGTTATAAGCATGATTACCAACAATAATGAATTTTTCCAGAACAGTTCAAATTTAAGTATTCTTCCATTGTCTCAAATGGTACCCTTATACTTGTTAAGCCACGGGCCTCATTGTTATCTCTGAAAAATATTCTTACCATAACAACTAGAGCAAACATGCTAGCATTAAGAGAATAAAAACAGAATGCAGATTAAAACCTTGTGTAACAAAGATTCCAGACTATGGTCAAAAGCCATTTACTTGTTAAAAATTCTACAATTTCAGAATTTTGAGGTCCTTCACGAGAAGGACAATTGACTTGATACGTTCAGACTAATAGCTGCTGATTTTGTCTAAAAAGTTAAGGGAAAAAAGTCATTACTCGACCATTCAAGCTGTATCTGGGAAAGAGTCAAGGTACACAAATTTCCTTGGATTCCCTGGTTGGGGATAGCAGGGGAGTAACAATTCTAATTGTGTCCATTAGATCACTTTCTACAATATATTATTTAGGGTAGGGGTCAGGATGCTGTAGCAAAGAGTCCCCAATATACAAGAGGCTCAAACAAGTGGCTCTTTCATACACCAGTCCAGAAGGAGCTGGCTGTGTTCTAAGAGCTCACTCAATGGTCCAGATGGATTCCATCATGTAGCTCTGTCACAACTAAAGGAAAGGACTCTTAATGTTTTGTTCTCAGGGCCCTTTTACACTCTTAGAAATTATTGAGGATGCTGAAGAGATTTCATTTATGTACATTGATATTTACTATATTAGAAATTAGAAGGAAAAAAAGAAATTAGGACTAAAAAATTATGAATATTTATTAATTTGTTTCTTAGAAACTATAAAAAACCCATTGCTTGCTAATGTAAGTAACTTGTTTTAGGCCAGGCGCGGTGGCTCACGCCTGTAATCCTAGCACTCTGGGGGGCCGAGGCGGGTGGATCATTTGAGCTCAGGAGTTCAAGACCAGCCTGAGCAAGAGCAAGACCCTGTCCCTACTAAAAATAGAAAGAAATTAGCTGTACAACTAAAAATATATAGAAAAATTAGCCGAGCATGGTGGCACATGCCTGTAGTCCCAGCTACTCAGGAGGCTGAGGCAGGAGGGTCGCTTGAGCCCAGGAGTTTGAAGTTACTGTGAGTTAGGCTGACCCCACGGCACTCTAGCCCGGGCAACAGAGTGAGACTCTGTCTCAGAAAAAAAAAAAGTAACTTGTTTTATGAAAAATAAACATAGCTTCTAAAAGGATAGTGAAAAGGAGTGACATTATTTGATATTTTTGCAAATCTTAAATATCTCACTTAATAGAAGACCCATAGATTACCATTATCATTATTATTATTATTATTGAATAATTCTGAATTCAATCTGGTACAGTAAGTTGTTTTAGTTAAAGTATGTGAAGAGAATCCAGCCTCACACAAACTGAGTTGGGAAAGGGAAGAGTACTTCTTTTTAGGTAAATTGTGAATACCATTCTTTGGTACTATGCCAAATCCAAGTAGTTCCTAAAAGGTTAACTGTTGTGTAGGATCTGAAACCATGTCAATAAACTTTTCATACTCTGTTACATTAAAATCCACTGGAGTGGTAGTGATTATACAACTGAATATATTTGTCAAAATTTATCAACCAAGCAAAATTTTTTATTTTATACTTCCAATAGATCTTTTAATTATGCATGATTTCATAACATCCTGCATTGATCTTTTAGAAATTACTGGTTCACTGAACTTCCAAATTTTGATACATTTCAGAATATAATATTAGATAATCACATTTATTAATATCACCACAAATCTAATCAGAAACATTTTTAAATACTGGGATGCTTCTAAGTTTATAGTAGCAGATACATATTTTCCAAAATTCAAATATTTGCTTGAAAACTCAAATTTTATCACTGGTAATAAATATTCTCAGTGTTTTTCCCCTTGAAGTGAGAGACTCATTTTCAAGAAAATATGTGTCAAATGTCTGAATAAACATAGTATGTCAATCATTCTTTCAAGTAAAAATGGTATTGCATGAGAAAAGTGAGTACAGTTCAACTCACAACTCAAACAATCATACTAATGCTTTTCTTAGAGACAACATATTTTCATATACATCAGAAGTTTTTATAAATATTCCCTATTTCATTATACAGAATCTTTTTAAAAAGTGTGCTCAATGGAAATTATTGAATTAAATGGATAATTTATAAGTGCTTCTTTAAGGACATTCTTAACTGAGACTGACATTTTGTTTTTTTTGTTTGTTTGTTTTGTTGCAAATGTAAAGCTATAAAGAATGCCATGACTTTTGCTACAGCCCATTGTCACTGCCATGATTCACGCTAAAGCACTAGCAGTTTTACCAATCATTGCTTGCAAAACAGTGAAAAGGCAAATAACATCTTAGTATTATAATGAAAATAGTTTTGATTTCCTGAACTCCCTGAAAGGGCCTCAGCAATCTCCAGGTGTCTGCAGAACTAAGAACTGCTGCTCTAGGGTAAAAGGGAAAAGATAATGTATAGGACAAACTCTCCTTTTTAAGTAAGTGAATACAAATTTAAATTCTCATATTCTGTTAGTGAGAGCTTAGTTACATGGCCTTAATTGGCTTCAGAGGAGACTGGAAAAAGTCGTCTCCAACTAGGCGGCCATATTATGTGGCAGGAGAAGAGATCCAGGGATCTAACCAGCAGTCTGCCACACCCACCCAATTAATTAATGGGCGGGTTCAGTGAAAGGACAGTCATGCTAGGGCCTGCACACAGCTGAGGTCACAGGTACCTGCGCTTTGTGCCTGGGAACAGGCTGTGATCTGATCAGAGGGAACGTGGAGATCATGAAACAGGAGCACAGGAATAGCTGTGGCCATGGCTCCATCCCTATGGCCAGGGAGATGTAGTGCCAGAGTGTCCTCAAAATGAGCTTCAAGCACAGCCAAGAGAGGATCACTGGAGAACACAGAACAGGGCAGCAGAGAAAACAGTGGGACCCCCCTGAAGGCAGAAAAAAAGAGCAAATCTTTTGTGAGTTTTGATGAACCTATCATGGGTCACCAGTGACAACAGTCAACTATTAATAGAAAGAACCTTGGGCTGCAGCAATATCACTAACTGTGTTAGGCCAGAAATCGGCTGCTCTGTGACTATTAGTGCGACCTTACTGCATCCTACGCTGAAGGACTGGGGTAAATACGGTTGTTTATTATGTTTTTATAGCTCTACTGATTAAAACATATTCCTATTTGAAAGCTGAGTCCAAATATTTTATTTCTATTCCCTTCTGGATTAGCAACAAGAACAAAAGGATTAGCATTACAAGAACAATTCTACAGAAAACATGCTGTTCTGCAGAAAAGTGATGTCAATTTAGTGTACAAAGGTAAAGAAAATAGAGGTAAAGGTAGTTCTGGTCATGGAGATCAAATTCCTAATCAGCAAGTGTACTGGAAGCCAAGGCTAAAGTGACTTTGCAAATCTAGATAAACGGGAAACCTGGGACCAAAGGCTTTGAACAGCTATGCTTTATCTGAAATGCCAGCAAATGCACAACAGAAACTAAAGGAAAGGGCTGGCAGCATTCGTTCTGACATCAGACCTAGGTCCACAGAGAGGTCATAGGTCCTTGGGCTTCATTCCATCGGTAGCAAACAGAAAGCCCATAGTTACTTGGTGAAAGGAGTTTGTGACAAAATAATTGTCCAGAGGTTGTCCTCATTTACAATTTTCCCCATGATCTCCGTCGATGCTTCTATTTTTTCCCTATATTGGCACTGTCTTCCCTCCAGTTTCTTTAACGTATTATTTTGGTATATTAGCTTTGATAAAAGGACAAACGGACAATAAAATAATAGAAATGAATGACTCATCAGAACCAAGGAAATGAGAAGGAAGCATATATGCCAGCCTCAAAGATTAATGTATTTCCTGTAACTGGGCACAAATTTTGAGTCAAGTCTTTTGGCAGGTGGAGCAAAAAAGGCAAACATGATTATTTACACAGCTCTCATAAGAAAAGAGGAAAAAAATTTTTGTTGGTACTACATGCTCAAATAAATTTCTCATGAGTCCTTTAACAGGAATCATTGAGTTATATAATGGACATTCTCCTCAGTGCCAGTGCTGTGGTCAATGCAAATCAATACTCATTTAACCCTAAGCCTATGGCTTATGTTACTGACCTTTGTGCAGATTTTTCAAGAACCCACAAGAGCGTAACAAATTCCATATAGAATGAACTAATTGTGGCTTTGGAATTATTCCAACTGACCTGAGACGAGTCTGACCTGGCAATACTTGACAATGGTGGGGAGGACCCATGCTACCTTGGCGCCTGGTTGAGAAATGCTGCCTCCAAATAAATTAAAAGGTCTGTTCTAGTCACCAAGGCTCTGGGCCACCACTAGCCGCTTCTGTGACAAGTACTCAATTTTAAGTTCTGTAGCCTTGACATAAAGTTCTGTCTCTGCTAACATTCACTGTGAAATCTGCAGCCTGTCACTGAAGCTCTCGCCATTGCAATGTTCTCATTTTTAAAACAAATAATGAGATGGCTACCATGTTTTGAGACGCTACTCCATACTAGTCACTAGTTAATATCTGCTTCCTCAGCTGAATTCTGTTAATATTTAATAAATTCCAGGAGGGCAGGGAGAGTATTTCTTTTGCTCACTGTTGTATTCCCACTGTAAGCCAGACACAGGTCTGGCCTATAGTAGATGCTTCATATGTACGTTTTCTTTTTAACTAACCAAATGTCTACTATCATAACAACCGTGAAAGTAAGCATTATTTCTATTTTACAGCTGAAGAAACTAGGCTCAGAAAGTTTAAGTGACTTCCAAAAGGTCACACAACTCCTAAAGAGAGTGTCCTGAATTTAGGCCTAATCTCTACGGCCCCAGAACCTGAGTTCCACAAGACTGCAGCAGTGGAGACAGGCAGGGACATGTTCCAGAACTCCTCCTTGCTCCGAAATGCAATTCCCACGATTGACGGGCAACCAATACCCCTTGCTTTGCAAGACTCCACAACAGTTTTCACCACTTCATGCCCCACAGATATGGCTCCAGCAGCTTTGGGCCTCCACCAGTGAGGCAGGGTGATAATCAAAATATGTCACTCTGCATTCAAGTGGACATCGCCCGCTTCCTACCTTAGGGGACCTAAAGACCTCATCTTCATCCTACTTTCAAAGACTTAGCAAAGATGAGCAACACTGTGAAGTGAATGGCTCAAATTTTAGATATCTGCATAGTAAACATCTGTTAATAAAGCAATAAATAGATGTGTAGAGCAAGAAACAGTGAGCTATTTCATGGTCATTTGGTTTTCAAATCCAAACCAAATGAAATATTCAACTTAGTTTTAACACCTTCTAGTTTTGAGTGTGCTCTTCATCGTGTAATTCCTTCAATGTGCATGATATTTGTGGTACATAAAATCCTTCAAAGGCTTCTTTAAAATATTTTTGCTACTTTCTGAGGACTAGATAAAGGGTACAAAAAAAACGCACGGAGTGCTAATAGGAACAAGCTGCAAGGTTCACTTTGTTCTTACCAAGCAACTGCCCTCTCGTCAAATGCAGGTGATTGGTCGTTTCACCTACAATCTACACTATGTTCTCCCCACCTGAGGACTGGGATCTGGGAAATTAGGAGAAATTTAGGACCTCAAGTCCCTTATTTTTTGAGACCCTCTTGGGGGGCGGGGGGTAATGCTGTATTTATTGTCCTCATCAGATTTCTGTACCAGGAAAAATAGTTTCAGCACTGAATTCAAATCCCTGACGTCCTGCACCCCTCCCACCATGTCTTTGTTGTAGGTTAATATCTCACCTCTTCCTCCCACAAATTTCTATTTATTTCCACCTCAGAAGTCAGGTTTCATTTTATAGACAGAAGTAACGCATCCTTCCAAATGCATGGCATGGTGACTATAGTTAACAACAATGTATTGTATACCTGAAATTTGCTAAGAGAGATTTTAAGTATTCTTACTGCAAAAAAAAAAAAAAAGAAAAGAAAAACAACTATGTGAGGAGATGTATGTCTGTTAGCTTGATTGTGGTAATCATTTCACAATGTATATGTGTATTAAAACATCACACTGTACATACACCTTGAATATATACGATTTTTATTTATCAATTATACCTCAATAAAGTTGAAAGAAAAAAAGTGAAATTCAGAAAATGAATGTGACTGGGTTTTACCTGTGTAGTTGATGTGAATTAAGAAGAACCTGGGCTGTGCTCTCATCAAAGCTAAGTAGTCCTGAGTACGGGGCAGTGAGGTTGAGGTGGGAGGCACAGCAGGGGTCCTACCCTGCCATGAGCCTCTTCATTCTCCCACCCCATCTCGTCTTGGCCGCTAGATACCCACACGCAGCCCGAACTGAGAGACAGGCTGGGGCAGGTGGGGGATGCCTGAAGTGGCCTCTGCCGCTCTCCGCAGGCACACAGCTTTGACAACCCTGCACAGACAGGAAATGAGAAAGAAAGAATAGTGGGAAAAGTAGAGAAAAGAGCAGCAAAGTGAAGGGCAAAGGCAGCAGAGGAATGGAAAAGAGAAATAGACACAGAGAGAGGCAGGAAACATCAGACCATGCCAGCACCAATTTATCTGTTAATAACAGTGGCAATAATAATAATAATAATATTTACTGAAAACTGACTGCATGCTAGTACTTTGCTAAATGGATTACGTGTGTTAACATTCCTTTATTCATTCACAAATATTTGACTGACAAAATCCCTGCCCTCCTGGACCTGACACCTTGTCAGACGGGAAGATAAATTGACAAAATATGTAGCATTTAATAGATAAGTGCTAAGGATAAAAATGAAGCAGTTAAAAGGGACAGTGCATGTCAAGGTGAGAGAAAAGAAAGTTGCCACGTTAGCCAGGGTGTCCGGAGAAAGCCGTTATTGAAAAGGGGACATTTGAGAAAGACAGAAGTATCAGCTTTGTTCACTTTCAAGCATTTTTGCAACATTTTGAGGTCCCTAAAATATTTATTTTGTATTCGAGTCAATTATATCTCCCTTTTTTTTTTAGTCTTCTGTTCTTTTCTTATTATATTTTATCAATCATTTCCATGTGTTCAAAGCAGAAGGGATTGTCAAAGCAGAAACTCTCTACCTCACCTTGACTATCAGGATCATTTCTTTGTACCAACTGTGAAAGGACTAAAGTCTTATCCAGGAAGAGGAAACCTTTCTTAAGTTCGGAAATCTTGTCATGAGGAAGAAGGACCAGTGGGGAGTGGTAGTCTTCTATATTTCATCCTGCTGCTGTTACACAGTTCAATATAGGGAGCTTCAGAACATGGTAGGAACAGCCACAGACATTTTATGAGAAAGTTAACCCCATTCCATCAGATCATTAAAAATCACATGGATCGTCTTACTTGCACTTGGAATCCTGTTCAAATGTTAGGAAGGCCCTTCATAAAGTCGGGGCTGGTATCACATTTTTGTGTCTGTCCCCTCTTGCAAAACCTCAGAGCCATTTCAGAGAAGTATTCACCACGGTCACGTGAGTAGTTTGTATTTGGGAAATCTGTGAAAACAGACCGGGAAGAAGGGTTAAAGCCCATGAGCTGATGTGTGGGTTGATTTCATTACTGAGCAGGAGGCTAAGCCAGCTGAACAGACTAGGCTTGACCCCTTGCAAATACTAGGAAAACGTGGTATGTCAGCACCAAAACTGAGGACCTCAAACAACAAATAGCAATTCATGTGTGTGTGCGTGTGTTTGCCTCTTGACAAAATAATCCCTATAATGAAATCTTTCACTTACAAGTACGTTTAAAACAGTAAATAAAAAAGTTGATACAGCAATGACTTGAAACAGCAAGGAAGTACTGTCAGAGGAGACTGCTGTCTGCCTCCCATCCGTCAAAAGCATCAGCAATGAGCTGAGCCTCTGGGAGCTATTTGATGAAAGGACAGAAGGGGTGAAGTAGGGTCTTCAGGAGCCAGCTCTTGAGAGCTCATTGTGCACATCTCTTCCCAAACCAGCATCCAGTAGTGTCAGGTTGGCAGCTAGAAATAGGTTACAGGGGAGTATTTACACTGTGGAAATCAGCAAATGCTTCCAATCAGGGCCAGGGTGTTTTTTTGCGGGGGAGGGAGTAGACAGAGGGGTTGGTCTTTTTGTTCTGTTCTGTTTTTCCTTTGAGAGCTGATTGTTAAGCATTTACCAGCTACCACTAGGTGAAGGAGAGATTGTTCTGGATAAACTAGGTGATCTGTGTGATGACTCAGGGGCAAGAATGAGAGAAACAATTTTTTAATGCATCAAAATATACAAAAGGTATGAGATAAATATGCTGATATAAGGGTGCTCTAGGGAATTGAATGTCAAATTAGTTTAAGACAAGAGCATTGCATTTAAGTACAGGAGATTCTAAAAATCTATTAAACCCAGGATTATCTTGACTTCATTAAAGAGAAAGAGGAACAATAGCACCTGCCAATCCACGTATGATTAAGGATTCTGGGCAGTTATTTTCAAGAGTTCTTGGGAAGCCAAAACAAATAATTGCCTTACTTGAAGATTTATTTTGTAAAGTCAAGGTCAATTTTCTATTTTAAACTTATTTTTAAAATACCCATTAATTCCTAAAGATAAGAGAAGTGAAAAAAACAACCCACATACATATGAACTCAAGTTCATCCCACAACTTAGCCATATACATATCACTGTCTAAATCACCAATAAAACCCACAAACATTCCCTAATTATCCTAATTATTCTTTCTAATCAAAGATCAAAGCTGTGATCAAAACCAAAGGACTTAAAATGAAGAGGGTGGAGCAGTAGTACAAAGAACCACAAGAAAACAAATGTCTGCCATAAAATCTCCACTTTTCTAGTTTAGAAATCTGCAAGCAGACTGAACTCATGCTAACTCCTGAGGATATTATTAAGTCTGACATCATGAACTACTGAAATTGTAAACTTTCTAATAAATAACATAGAGGGTAAATAAATTTAGTTTATTTACCCTCATTTACATAAAACCCAAAAGTCATTGCCTGTGTTTTTCCAAGCTCCTTCCACAAAATTTTCCTGGGAATTCCTATAACAGGCATATCAACAAACTAATACCAAGTAGGGAAAATTATAGTTATTTCCTAAAATGGAGATTTTAGTTGTGATATCTTCATTCTTTCTATAAGTGTAGATTTCTTTGAGTTTTTAGATAGTCAAAATTCATCATAATGGTTCAAAATAAAGCCTTTGGACACAGCCAAATCTGGGCTTTTTCTTAATCTGCTACTTGCTAGCACTGTGGCTTTGGACAAGCTACTTAGCAGAGATTTTTTTTTTTTTTCATTTGTATAAACAGGGTTAATAATGCCTAACCCTCATTGTTAGCAGTAAAGATTAGATAAGAGACTATGTTAAATGACTAACACAAGGCCTGGCCCAGAATGAACCCTCCAAAAATGTCACTTATTGTATAGCTCTCTTAGTCAATCTCCTCTTAATCAAGTCACTAGATTAACTGATGTGCACTGATGTCCATGAAATACTGAGCACTTACAGCTACGACATTCATGTCTGGTATCCTTACACACTTCTGCTCCTAACTGTTGCATTGTCACTTGTTTATGCCCTCAAAACTACAAATTCCATCAGACTTATTATTTTAATTACGTATAATTAAATTTTATGTAAACCATAAAATATAAGCAGAAAAAGACATTTCTACAGAAATTAAAATGTGTGAATGTAAATGAATCTTTGGAAAGAGTCATAAACACAGGCCAGTAGAAAATAAAATACCACAATTATATGAGATATGGGTGAGTTGATTAAAAATACTGGGGAATGTCTTAATCCTTTAAGGACATATCTCAAAGATTCCTATAGAAGTATCATTAAATTATCACTCCATTTATCCACTTAAAAATGAATGACTAGAAATAGGATAGGAGGCAGTGTGTATGTGTTGTGTGGTGTGTGTGTGCGTGTGTGTGTGTGTGTGTGTGTGTGTGTGTGAAATCAATGAATGCGGTAGGATTGGGTCAGTGCTTGGGGGGAAGTGGGGCGACATGAGCAATGGAGGAGAATTGGTGTGACTCTCTTCCATGTTCTAGTTCTATGTCATTAGGCAAGTTATACAGCCTAAGCCCTAAAATGGAGGGACAGATAAAATCCCAAAGACATGGATTTGAATCAGAATCCTTCAGAGTGCTTTTTAACTCAAAGATTCCTGATTACCATTAGTTTTCACAGAAACAATGATGCATGCAAAAAAAGAGAAGCTTAGCATCCTATGTAGATGACACATTGATCAGGGCACAGATGTTCAGAGATAGCTCCTTGATTTGCTGATGCAAATGCAACAAACACACCCATCGGATGCCACCTCCTTGAGCAGAAATCAATGGGACAAAGTCAGAGCACTGACCTAAACCGGCAAATGCACCTTAGGAACAGCCTGGTTTCCTTGTCTTGCTACTTCCATTTCACTGTGGCAAATTTATGTAGTTCATAGAGATCTAGAATTTTGATTCTGGTCTAATTTACTTAAATGTACGTAGGTACAGCTGATGTTCAGAAAAGGCATTTATAATCCCAGCGTGAGCCTAAGTCCCAGATTCAGTAGCAACACTTAGCAGATTTCACCTTTTCTATATAATTGATAAATTAAAATTAAAATTTTGTGAAAATCACTATAAAGATTTTTTGAAAGGGCCCACCTCTTTCTGTCTTTGCCTCACTATATAATCAACTGGAAGGAGAGGCGGATTTTAAAATGTTAGATTATTGCCATTTGGTGGAGATTATCATCTGAGCCCATTAACCAGAGCCTCAAGGCACTTGGCAAGCTGTCAACAAAATGAGATGAGATGCATTAAAGATCAATTTGTTAATTTTTAATGAGGCTTCAAAATGCCCTAGTAAATTACTGAATCATTTTAAGAATGCATTGCTGCTTCTTCACTATTCCTCCCTTCTGACCATGAGAAAGCTAATTTATTTTTAATCATTTCCATTCCTCCTTTCATCCCCCTGAAGGCTACAATAATTCTCTGCTATTACCACAACTAACCAAAGCAGCCCATAAAACTGAAGACTAAATATAATGAAAGAGCATTAAATAGCGTGACAGTATGTTCAAAGCAATGAGATTCTTGACTCCATTTATAAAATAATAATAATAATTAGCAGTTTTAACACAAAGAGTTAACGCATTGTGGGTCTTCCTCTTCAGAAGTGATGGAAGTTGTCCAGTTAGATTTTATATATATATAGTTAATGAGTTAGATTTTATACGTATACACACATACACACACACACACACACACATGACTTCATTTTAACTGAATATTTTTCAATTAACTAAATTTTAATGGGAAGCTTAATTAAATGAGGGGGAGAGGGTTTAAAAGTGGGCCATTAACAAAGCGATCTGACTCCATCAGGCCATAGGTCTTTGGGTACTTTGTTCACTCGGTACTTTGCATAGTGCCAGGCACATAGGAGGTGCTCAATAAATGTATTTCTTTAAATAATGCTGTAAAGAAGAACTTCAAGAATATTTTATCCCAACATTTTGGAAACAGCTCAGAAAGTATAATGGAGATATAAACAGCACAGGTTGGAGGCAGTGTCAGACTTATAACCACTGGAAATGAAACCAGGAGTTTTGTGGAATAGAAGGCAAGGGTGGGTGGCATAGCCCATTAGAGTAGACAGACGAGAGGCAGTCCTGTGTTATTAATAGTTCACAGAAGCACCATCTTTCCAAGCAGAGTAATATGCATTCCTACTAGAGAGGTCTATAACTTAAATGCGAGATGGAGCATTTTCACTGGCTGTTAAATATTAGATATTTGGAGAGTAGAATATCTCTTTCCTATAAGTCAAAAAAATTAAAATCAGATCTTCTACTAATTCCATGGTAGTAAATTAAAGATTTACAAAAGGCTTTCCACCAAAAAAGCCCCTTTAAGGAATCATTTTAAGGAACCACGTGGAGCACATGACGATAATCGTCACAACTCCTCCTTGCTAGGATGTGAGCTCACAGCGCAGGCTCTGCACCTCTCTGTTCATCTGCATCCCTAGCACCTATGAGTGATAGAACAAGCACTGGAATTCAAGTCAGCAGACCTGGATTCAAATCCCAACTCTACCTTTCACTAAAGTGGATAATGAAAGTCTCTCTGAGCCTGTTTTCTCTTCTGTAAAAACAAAATAATCCCTCCTTCGCAGGGCGCTGTGCTGATCCAGGCCCAGGAATCTGCTTTTCATACAAACAGGTGAAATGATCCATGCACACACTGTCTACATCGATAAATTCTGAGAAACACTACCTCCCCAAACTCCTTGTTGCCCAAATGAGGGAAGTGAGCCCCAGGTGGGATTAAATCATTTACTGAAGGACCTTCAGTTATTTTGAGGAAGGAGGGAGGGGTGTAGAATGAAAAGTGGGAGTCGCAATTGTGGAGCAAGCAAAAGGTTCTTTTTGCGTCCTGTGGATGCTGTAGCCGTCTCTTCACAGAACTGACATCCCATTTGCTAATCCACGCATGTGATTATTTGTAACAAATTTCCAGCAGCAGAATTGCTGGATCACAGAATATTCCTTTTTGAAGGATTTTGATACATGTTTATCTAATTTGCCCTCTCTAAGGCCTATACAAATTTACAGTCCCACCAACAGAGTGAGAGAGAAGGGGAATCCTCTAAACATCCCACCCAATAGTGGCCCAGGATATGATGGAGTGCTGCTGGGGCTCCAGCCAGACCTGCTGGGGCTCTGCAGAGTCTCCTAAAGGAATGTCAGTAACCAGGCACAGCATTTTGTTTTTGACATAGTTCTGTGGTTGCATCTTGGGATTCCAATGTATTTTTTGTTGGTTGGTTGCATCCTGAATCTTGCTACTGATTTGGGATGAAATTAGATTACTTCACAATAACTGTCATTGTATATGAGATAAAACCACATAATCTTGCTCTCAGGAGAAGCAAATTAAAAATGCTGGTTTGGATTATGTACTTTAGTCAGCTTCACCACATGAGCCAGAATAGAACCCAAACTCAACGTGAAAGGCAACACAAATGGAAAAACAAGCAGTTCCAAAGGCTAAAAGTGAATAAGCCAAACATGTAGCATTTAACCATTTCACATATTTATACCCATCCCTTGCAACAGATGGGATTGTTGTGCCCGTTCAGTCTCCTTGTGGTTTTTTGTCGGTTGGTTGGTTTTTGTCAATGTCCATCACCCAAAATACAGTAACTAAGAATTTTCTGCAATTGCTTTGTATATGACCTTATGGAGAACCATCTAAATTAGTGCTACCGAAACTTTGATATGTATGTCATTTACCTAGGGATCTTGTTAAAATGCAAACACTTATTCAGTAGGTCCAGGGTGGGGCCTGACATTCTGCATTTCAAACAAGTTTCTGGATCATGCTGATGTTGCTGTTTCCTGGATCATACTTTGAAAAGCAAAAATCTACACAAAATATACCAAGGAAATAAAACAGGACATCAACTGTCTATCCCTTAAACCAATGGTTGTCGGCAATAGTACTACAGTACACTAAGTATAACTATCTTCACGGGAAGGAAAGTGATAGAACTAGAAAAAGCACCTGGATTAGGAATCACTCATGTGCACCAAAGACTATATTATCAATGACCCAACAATTAGTTACTGACAGGGCTGTGTTGCCCATAAGAACTTGTGAATAGGTGCGTGTGGCAATTTTTAAAAAGGGGAAAACCATTATGTTCAGCATGTGTCTGTTGTAACTTGAGGAGTATACTCATCTTTTAGCCTTAGAGTTCGTTCCAGAAGGGGAGCCCATCAGGTTGGCATAAACACACATCAGCGAAGTCATTAGTCATTTAAGTGGTCTGGCGGACAAGATGATATCATGGAAATTTTAATCATACCCTTCTATATATTGACATTTATATGCAATATATAGGGCCCCTCGCTTCTCTAGCACCATAGAACAATTCTCTAGTCAATACAGTTGATAATTTAAACATCCAGAGTGACTTCAGATAAACAGTTCTAGAATTATTTCCAATGACCCAAGAAGTAACATGATTTTCCCAAAAGAAAATTAATTTTTAAAATAGACATATTTTAATCATACATTAGAAGAGAGAAGGATGTTGCAAAAACTGCCATAAGAAACAGGCTTTTTAATTTTTTTAATTTTTTTTTTATTTCAGCATATTACGGGGGTACAAATGTTCAGGTTACATGTATTGCCCTTGCCCCACCTGAGTCAAAGCTTCACGCGTGTCCATCCCCCAGACGGTGCACATGGCACCCATTAGGTGTGTATATACCCGTCCCCTCCTCCCTCCCTCCCATCTGCCCGACACGCGACGAATGTTATCACAATATGTGCACTTAAGTGTTGATCAGTTAACACCAATTTGATGGTGAGTACCTGTGGTAAGAAACAGTTTTTAAAAATCATTTTTTTAAGTATAGTTATTTAATATCATCTCAGAAGTATTAAAAATTAACTAGACTATGGAAACAACAAGAAAAGCCAAGTGACAATGACTAACCTGTATACTATTTCTGCATAGTTCATGAAAGGATTAGATTTGCAAAAGTGACACAAAATTGTACCTGCATAAGTGACCAAGTTTTGTTTCTAATAATCAAAAAATATCTTGAAGCAGTAAATTCTACCAGGTAACTTAGAATAATCAAATTTAGTACTATATTTTCTAAACAATATTTTAAGAAGCATACTTTGCCTTATACACTGAAATATGAGTTATGGTCCTCAAAGTAGTAACCACAGACAACATGTATTGCTATCATATGGTTGCATTTGAGAACATAGTTTCTTACCCTAAGCTTTAACCTCAGATATAATCGCTTCTAAAATGCCCCTTTTAGGGCTTCTCTTTCAGCCTAATGCACATTCTTTGGATTTCTTTAATGATAAAATCCTTTCAGAATAGTTTAATTTTAAAAAATAGCCAAAAGTTATTCGAAAACAAGGATAATGAACAAGGCAAGACAATAAATACTGTTTGGGGGATACAAAAATAAATAACTGGGACTGATTTGCTTTTGTGGCCAGTAAATGGATTTAGAGACCATTCTGAATTTAGAACTCTGGAAATGCTTTGAGCCACAGAAGTGTCGTTTGAATAGCATTGCATTGTGACAATTTGGGAGATTAACACATATTTAAACATTATTTTGTTGTAAAATTGACTCATTGCTCTTAATCTGGTGTCAACACATCCACAGGGGTCCACAGATGGGTTTCAGGGGAATCTTTTGAAACTGCATGTAAAATGTGGAGTGTGTGTGCCTTTCATCTTTTTTATCAGAGGAGAAAACTTTCTGCTCACATTGGATTTTCAAAATTTTTCATAACCCATAAAAAAGCAAATTGGGATGCTGTCCAGATATGTATGCTCCGGCTGCCCGCTTACTTTAGTGTAACCTTGAGCAAATTACTTAAACTCTCTAAACCTCAGTCTCTTCCTCCATAAAATGGCAATAATAATATTAACCTTGAAAATTGGCATGAGAATTAAAGTGAATGCAATCCCTGGCACATAGTAATAACTCAATAAATGGTAACCTTATTGATATATAATTATATAGCATTAATGTGACCTAATTTCTCAAATATCTTTTTCACTAAAAAATGGCCTTGACTCTCCTGTGTCATTTCATTTTCCCTCAAGGCTCAGAGGAAGACGACATCATTTTCCGCACTAACCCCCAATCTCGCCATCTTGTACCTTCACGTTCCTTCTTGGATCTTCCTCCCTTGTTGCTTCTTCCAGCATCTTCTATCTCTCTTCCCCCATACTTCCTTCTCTCCACACTAGCTCCCCATTTTTCATAAAATCTTTTCTTGATACACTTCTATCTATAATTTTATACTTCCTTTTCCTTTTACCACATCTTTTTGAATATGTAGTGGGGGCCGACATTCCCAGTTCTTAACTCTCAAATAGCTAAATATGGCTTTTGCATACAAATGGAAATGAGCCCATAAAGGTCAGCAGTTACATCCCAGGAGCTGACTTCTGTTGCAAACTGCTGGTCACAAAACAAGGCTGGCGAACAGCTCTGGTAGGCTTCAGTGGGCACTGTCCTCCATATGGAGGCAAAGCTCTCTTGTAGATCTTCCTGCTCATGTTCTCTCAACTCCCCAGTTTTTATTTGTGGAATTAAAACAAGCTCTATCTTAACTAGATTATGTGATCCTCTTTGCCAACTAAACAGCATAGCATGCACACTTGACATGAACAG
Source organism: Propithecus coquereli (assembly GCF_000956105.1). Lineage (NCBI taxonomy): Eukaryota > Metazoa > Chordata > Mammalia > Primates > Indriidae > Propithecus > Propithecus coquereli. The sequence continues at coordinate 2,498,556 of NW_012152063.1, forward strand.
ATACCTAGAAAAAATGACTTCAAACCCCTTCAAATGACTTCAGATAGCTTTTCTCAACCCTCAGCCCATGTGATCTCTCATAGCATTGAGTGTAGTCAGCCATCCCTTTAACTTCATCATGTTATTATCTCATCCTTCTTCTAAACACATCCACTTGAATACAATATTGCTAAAACTGAAAATTATCAATAGCTAACTTTTCATCACCCAAAAAAACTTGTTCTCTCACCTCACCATCTTGAGTTTCCAGTTTGTGTCAAGTTATCACCCAAGTTCCCTACTATGAAAAATCTGACCTTGGGAATGCGTCGAACAATGAAACAGAGATTCCAACACAGTAACCTGCAGCACCTCCCTCCCTCCGCCCCAAACGATCGGCTATCCCAAAGCACTTGGTCCTCTTGCTTCAGTTAATCCAAAATTGGCCCAGAGAATTTGCATTCCTAGGGAATGGATATGAAGTCTCCTTTCTAGGGACTGGGTCTTGCCCTGAAGGTCTAAATTTCTTGAGGCCAAAAGGAATTAAACTTGGAAAATTTCCCATCATGGTGAGGGAAAATCTCTAATATGATTAATTTGGGATTTA
>NW_012152063.1:2500916-2503055 GCF_000956105.1 Propithecus coquereli
TTATGTTGCTAGGCAAATGGGATTACAAATATGACTAAAACGCCATCTCTATCCTGGAAAAGTCTATCATTGGAGGAGACAAACATATAAACAAACAATATTGTAACACTATCAGTTGTGCTAACCAATTCTTGCTGTGTGCTTCCTGTGTGCTAGACACTATGCTAAGTATCTTACATGGATATTTTATTTAATTGCCCACAATAATACTATAGGTAGGTACTGTCACAGGGGAACAAACAGAAGCTTTAGAAATGCTGGACGCCTTGTCCAAGCCCATAAATTGGCAAAAGCTTCAAACCCAAGTTTGTCAAACCTAGAATGCAAGCTTTGAACTGGCACATTTTCTTGTGTCCAAAATGCTAAAGGAGCAAAGAAATGGGAAGAATGCCACAGCGTGGGGAGGAAGGGAGGTTGTTCTTACTTCACAGCCAATCTTGGATTTACAGTAAAAAGGGTGGCTGACCCAGTCCCTAGAGCCTGAGGAATAAAAGAAAGCAAAAAAAGAAACGGGTTCTGCCAAAGTCAGAGCCCCATCCCTGGGAACTGCTCTATCAATCAGCCCAGGCAGCCTAACCCTGGGTGCAGGGGTCATGTGAGGCCTCTCCCTGTCTCCCTCTGTGGCTCTGAATTGGGCCCACCTTTGGCTTAGACACTGTTGATCTGGGTTGTCATTCCATTGATCACTACAATGTGAGTCACTGTTTTCCCATTCTGCTCCTTTGAAGAGGCAATAAATGTGATACACACCCATTTTACACTGGTCAGCAGCACTGAAATTAAGGAGCAACCAAGGACAGTTATACAAGAAAAATCTTCCGTCAGACAGGCCTAATATCTGCCTCAGAAAACATTTCTTAGAAAAAAATTGTTATCAGATGTCTTGAACTCTTTCAAAAAGGCATGATGGGAACCTAGTAACATTTATGTACATCTCACAAATACTTTTTGCTACCACAAGACTTGTTTTTAATTAACACATAATAATTGTATATATTTATGGGGTATGAATGATATTATGATACATGTATACAATGTGTAATGGTCAACTCAGAGTATTGGCATATCCATTACCTCAAACACTTATAAATTTTTTGTGTTGGGAACATTAAAAGTCCTCTCATCTAGCTATTGTGAAATATACAATAAATTATTACTAACTATAGTCACCCTATCCTGTCATAGAACACTAGAACTTATTCTTCCTGTCTAGGTATAACTTTGTACCCATTAATCCACCTCTCCCTATCCCTCCCTTCCCTCTATGCTTCTCAGTCTCTGGTAACCAATATTCTACTCTCTACTTACGTGAAATCAACTTTTTTAGCTTCCACATGTGAGTGAGAACAGGCAATATTTGTCTTTCTGTTCCTTGCTAATTTCACTTACCATAGTCTCCAGGCTAATCCATGTTGCCACAAATGACAGGATTTTATTCTTTTTTATGGCTGAACAATATTCCATGGTGTATATCTACCACATTTTCATTATCCATTCATCCACTGATAAGCAGTGCTAACAATACTGCAATACTATTGCTAATAATACTGCAATAAACATAGGAGGGCAGATATCTCTTCAGCATACTCGTTTCCTTTCCTTTGAATAAATACCCAGTAGTGGGATTGCTGGATCATACGAGAGTTCCATTTTTAGGTTTTTGAGGAGACTTCATATTGTTTTCCATATAATTTACATTCACATCAATCAGGTATAAGAGTTCCCCTTTCTCCACATCCTAGCTAGCATTTGTTATTTTTTTATATTTTTGATTATAGCTATTTTAACTAGGAGGAGATGATATCTCATTGTGCTTTTAGTTTGCATTTCCCTGATGATTAGTATTATTTAGTTTTGGTTTTTTTTCTATATACCTGTTGGCCATTTGTATGTATTCACTTGAGAAATGTCTATTTAGATCATTTGCCCATTTTTCAATCAGATTTTTTTTGCTATCAAGTTGTTTGAATTTCTTATATATTCTGGGTATTAATGCAGAAGATATTAATCCTTTCTCAGATGAATAGTTTGCAAACATTTTCTCCCATTCTGTAGGTTGTCTCTTCAGCCTATTTTTTCCTTTGCTGTGCAAAAGAAGCTTTTTAGTTTGATATAATCCCACTTGTCTATTTTTGCTTT
>NW_012152063.1:2503720-2505232 GCF_000956105.1 Propithecus coquereli
CCAGACACCTCTGGACAGCTACAGAGACAGGTAGATAGAGAGAGTGTTACATGATGAGGTTCACACTGTGTGTGTGATTTGAATAAAAATATTAAATAAAAATATACTTGAATTAAATGAAGAAACAGAAATTGGAGTAAAATTGAATGGGATTATTGAACTTTAAATTGGAGTAAAACTGAATGTGATTATTGAACAAACAGTAACACTAAAAGATTCATCAAAGGGAGGGCTGGAAATGTATGTGCATGCAGAAGAATGAAATTGCACTCTTCTTTCATACCATATATAAAAATAAACTCAAAATAGATTAAAGACATAAATGTAAGATCTGAAACCATAAACCTACTAGAATAAAACATAGGAGAAAAGCTTCTTAACATTGGTCTGGGCAATGATTTTTTTGGATATGACAACAAAAGCACAGGCAACAAAACCAAAAACAGATAAATGGGATTACATCGGACAGAAAACTTCTGCACAGCAAAGAATACAGTCATCGGAGTGTAAAGGCAACTTCTGCAATGGGAAAAAATATTTGAGAACCATATATCTGATAAAGGGTTACTATTCAAAATACATAAGAAACTCACACAACTCAGTAACAAATAAACAAATAACCTGATTAAAATATGGGCAAGTTATCTGAATAGACATTTCTCAAAAGAAGATATACAAACAGTCAGGAGATACATGAAAAGGTGGTAAACATTACTAATCATGAGAAAAATACAAATAAAAGCTAAAATGAGATGTCACCTCACACCTGTTAGAATGGCTATTATCAAAAACAAAAGATAAGTGTTGGTGAGGATATGGATAAAATGGAACCCTTATACACTGTTGGTGGAATATAAATTGGTATAGACATTATGGAAAACATAATGTAAATTCTGTAAAAAATTAAAAATAGAACTACCAGGTGATCCAGCAATCCCACTTCTGGGTATACATTCAAAGGGAATGAAATCACTATCTCTAAGACATATTTGCTTTCCCATGCCCATTGCAGCATTATTCACAATAGCCAAGATACGGCAACAAACTAAGCGTCCACTGACAGATAAATAAAGAAAATATGGCATATAAGTATAATGAAATATTATTTAGCCAAAATAAGGAACAACAACCTGGATGAGCCTGAAGGACATTATGTTAAGAAAAATAAGCAAAATACAGAAAGACAAATACTGCATGATCTTACTTACATGTGAAATTTAAAAAAGTCAAACTCATAAAAGCAGGGTAGAGTAGAATTGTGGTTACCCGGGGCTGGGGAGGGGGGAATGGGAAGATGTTGGTCAAAGGGTACAAAGATTCAGTTAAGCAAGATGAATAAGTTCTGGAGATCTAACGTACAGCATGGTGACTATTGTTAACAGTACTATATTGCACACTTGAAATTTTCTAAAAGGTACATCTCAAGTGTTCTCATCACAACAAAAATTTAAAAAGAAAGAAAAGAAATAGAAAATGGCAACTATGTAAGTTGATGGATATGTTCACTAGCTT
>NW_012152063.1:2506178-2544104 GCF_000956105.1 Propithecus coquereli
CAGTTCTTACTGACCCTCTTCACTCTTGGCCACCATATTTATGGGCAGCCTTAACCTCATCCTGCCCAGTCACAGTAAAAAATAAACCTTTGGGTTTAACATTTTTCTTAAAGGTGGCCCATTTAGGGGTTCTCATTTCCTAATAGAGAATGACAACTGCTCAATATTTCACTCTTATTTTCCAATATTAGTTTTGCTCCCTACGTGTATGTTTGAGTGTTTTCGATGTCTAAATTTTTTACAGCAGAGGTTAGCTTCCTGAAATTGAATTCAATCATATTGTAAAGGTTGCCATGCATATGTGTGTGTGCATTTTCCGAGGAGTACGTCCATGGTTTTCCTCAGATTCTCAAAGCAGTACGTGATGCCAAGAGGTTAAAAACCTCTGCTTTGTAGAGTAGATGTGCTTGTGATTTGGAGAATCAAAATAATAAAGTTAGAAGGGACTAGAAGAAACCATTTGGCAGTTAAGCAATTAAGCCATCCAGAAGACAGAGTGAGTTATCCTTTTCTGGAAGCGGCTCATCCATGACTAAAGTGCACAGCTTTTCACCTGTCAAAACCAGTCGACTTCAAATCTCCTCGCCAGACTGTGGAGCCCAGTTAGGCTCTTTGACGGGCAATAGCCGATTGCTCCTTATTACATTTTCTTAAAGGGCCTCTCACCACCCCCCACGATGCAGATCACACAAGATTCCACCTGCACAGACAGACATCTCTCGTCACACCAAGCTGGGTTTCTGGTAAGTGTGTGGGATTACAGAAAATGCATCAGACAAGGAGGAAGAATACTTGTATTCAATCCTATTCTGCTATAAACACACTATGTCCCTTAAGTGTGACATAAGGGAATTTAAAGGGAAAGAAATCAGTATTTTTCTGAGTATGCATAATGAGCCAGGAGCCATGCATATATATATATGTAAATTTCAGTTAGTCCTCTCAGTACTGGTATGAGATCCATTATTATCTTCACTTTACAAAATAAAAATCTAAGGCTCAGAGAAATAAATAACTTGTTCAAGATCACACAAATAGTGAGTCACAGAGCTAGAATTCTAACCGACTCCCTTTTTGTAAATTAATAAACGTTATTTTTTAAGAGCAGTTTTAGGTTCATAAAAAAATTGAGTAGAAAGTACAGAGTTCCCATTTACCCCATCCCCACACATGCACAACCTCCCCCGCCAACCCTTTTTTTAAAAAACATGAAAAAGGCATTTTTTTTTCTTCCAAAGTTCTGCAATTCTAAATCTAGTCACATAACAGCAAATGGGTTAGGGAAATATCACATTTTAAAGATCCCTATTATTAATCATTTTTAAGTAAAAGATGTTTTGCAAAATAATTAATAATCACCCTACTATTTATGTTTTGAGTAAATGTGGAGTGTGCCATATAGAATTTTCTTGAAGTAGGGTAAACTCTATCAAAACCTAGTCCACATGATAAAATGTCTCTACTGATGCTTAAATTCACGTACTGAATCAAATTAAATTATATATTTTAAAGAATTACAGTAGGCAAGAGAAATAGAACTTAAGAGTGTTTGGTAAAATGTAAGTTAAAAACTTCAAAAAGATAAAAAGATTGATCGTTTTAGAAGATTTTGAACACGTTAGTTAATCTCTTGACACTTTTTTTTTCCTCATCTGTACAATGTGGATAATAGTTAGACCTGCCTCATGGGGACCCCGTGAGAATTAAACAAGATGCTGTGTGTGGGGTACTGAGCTCAGTGTCTGCACGTGGTAGGGGTTATTATGGCCATTAGTGTGCCTGCTGCTGCTGAAGCCAAACTTTTTTCCTTTTTTAACTGAATGTGGCAGTTGTATTTGTGGAAAATGCTACCAAAGTGGCTACCACCCTGAAGTTAAAAAACCAAACGAACAAACAAAAATGTGGATTCATCCTGACCTTTGTTACATTTGCTCTGAGAATCTACTGCTTGTTCCTTTCTTAAAACCGTAGTATTTCAAGCTTAAAAAAAAATCTGTACAAGGCCTTGGTGGGAAGAACATCCTGGTCAGCTACTGTGTCGTGCATGCAGCCTGCACTATCTTTTCAACCACATTAAAATCATGTGGCAAAAGTTCTATTCGATCCAAACAGGGAATCTAGAAAGACACTAAGAAATAACAGAACTAAAATTTAGAACACTTAGGGCTGTATTATCACCATAAGTCACGACCATGGTTTAGAAATTCAGCAGGAATTTACCCATTTTTTCATCAATAAAGTGGATTACGAGCATACACCTTAGAATCAGAGTATCGTAACATATAAACTGAATTTTTAGGTGTAATTTCATTTGAGTTTTTTCCCAAAAACAATCTTCAAAAGCCCTGGACAGAATTGCTGAGAAAGAAAATGCAACTAAGGTTTTTAATTTTTCTGCATTGAATTTTAAAATACCCTTGACGAAAGGGTTGAAATTGAAATGTCATAGCCAAGATCAGCCAATAGGGGCAGAACTAGGACAAGAACCAAAAGCTTCTAACACCCAGCCCAGGCCACTTACCAACACCTCAAGCTACCTGACTATCAAAATAGTTTTTAAAAGCTTACACTCTTTTTCCCCATTGCAGGCTTTCTAAATCATTATGCTTTGAGGATAAAACAAAGTCCAGAAACACCAACAATTCAGCTTCAGCAATTGACCCAGAAGCAGAAAATGAAGGGCTCTCTGCCAAGGTAATATAAGATGTCACCCCTAAAACAATATGCCACCAACACAGAAAGGGCATACTCAGAATCTTGACATGTGGCTATAAAGCTCAAAGATCAATCCCAACTGGAGTGGTGGCTCACACTGTAATCCTAGCACTTTGGGAGGCCAAGGCAGGAAGATTGCTTGAGGCTAGGAGTTTAAGACCAGCCTGGGCAACATAATCAGACCCTGTTTCTACAAAAAATTTAAAAATTAGTCAGGCATGACAGTGTATATCTGTAGTCCCAGCTTTTTGGGAGTCTGAGGCAAGAGGATTTGCTTGAGCCCAGGAGTTTGAGGCTGCAGTGAGCTATGATTGTATCACTGCACTCCAGCCTGGGCGATAAAGCGAGACCCTGTCTCAAAAAAAAAAAAAAAATCAATCCCATTTTTAGATACACCTAGAGTTGCTTAGGGAATTCTCACTAGATGCTTAAATTCAGCAATGGAAAAGTCTTTAAGTTACAAAGTTACATGGGAATAATTTTAATTTTTTATTCTTATCCTTTCTTTGAAATATGAATTACATATACCTGCTATAATTAAATTTCTCTGATGGAGAATGCATGGCAACTGGAAGCTGGTTTTCCACTTGTTCTATTTACTGCAGGATATGCTTACTCTGATAAATATTTCTTAAAACCATCATTCTCAAGCTAATCATGGCATTTTCCTTTACAAGACCAAATGCTTGGGGGGAAATGTTTTAATTTAAAATGACTAGGAGAGGTTTGTATAGATCTAGACCTTAAATGATCAGTGCTTTTTATTATTCTATTTAATTTAACTAGTAATGCAAATAACATATGTCTTCCCACTAGAGCCCCCAAAAAAATGCAAAGTACAATAAACTACATTCCAAAAGTTGCTATTTCACTTCTAAGTGAGCTATCTGCTTTCCTTCCCTTGATCTTCCCCCTTCCATCTCCTTCTCTTCATTCCCGTTACCATCTCTGCCTATCACCATCTGAAAACCTCAAAAAAATGGCGTCCCTTTGAAAATAGTTCCTCCTGTCACCACCCCAACCTTAGAATTGTTTCAAAGATGAACAGCTCTGGAGTTAAACCTAATGAATGTAAACCAATAAAAAGATTCCTTTGTCATCACTACAATCCCTGCTGTCATCATTACTTTGCTAATATGTGAGATTAGGAGTGCACATAGTAAGGTCAGAATTATGCATAACATGTGCCTATTTTTTAATATTTGCTATGATTTTGGAAGCTATATTAAATTAAGACATGGCCTTAAAAGTGTAGCCTCACTTCTGGTCCAGGACACTCCATGCTCCATCCACTCTCTTGCACTTCAAATTAGAATTTTCTTGACCATGGACCAAACCTGACTGGGGCTTGCCACAGGGTTCATCCCCCTTTGTTTTGATCAGTTGTCCCAGCCTCCCCTCAAAAGTCAGCCTGGTGAGAATGTCAACATGATAATGAGGGCTGGGTATGACAGAATGATTATCTACAAAATTAGTAAAGTTGCTTTATAATCATATTCCATATTAAAAAAATAAGCTTGGCATCATTATCTAGCATAAAATCAATCTAAACCAAGTTTACTAAAGTATTGACTTAACCTGTTTATAAAATCAATTTAAAACAAAAAGAGAGAAACGTATACCTAGAAAATTACTGAGCTCATCTAGAGAGTACCCCTTATATATAGCATAAACTCTATAGTGACTATGTTCTCAAGTCATAGCCTACAATTAAACTTATTTTCAAACTGGAGAGTAGAAACATTCATCAGGTGAGAGCAAGATCGACAGTTGGTGACTTAGTTGGAAAAGTTGAACAGTGAAGAATGTTTTTAAAAATCAAATATTATAACTTAAAACCTAAGAAGAAACACCCATTCACCAATCTTTTAATGAAGAGGGTCTCCTTTTCTTGAGTGCATATTACCCGATTAGAAATCCACATTATCTTTCTTACATAAGCCATACTCACAAGACATTCTCTCCAAATTCTAGCTTCACTTTAAGTGGAACAAGAACTCACAGGCATTTTTGTAAAAACTTTAGCACAAAATCCTTCAAGATTTTCATTTTCCCCTCTAATCCCTCATACCCATTTCATCTACATTCTAATTCAATAGCAATTCTTGTAACTTCTCTTTACTGAGTCTTTTGCAGGCATTATCATCAGTTTTTACAGAAATAAAAATTCCCTTTTATTTTGCAGTTATATGTCACTGGCTACCATAATATTGCAATTACCCACTTTAATTCAGTGGCAAGTGTAGGTGGCATAAACAGGCCTGGGCAAAGATACTTGACCCTTGGCAAGCACACAACACTGGGAGAGCAGAAGTGTGAGGGTCCTTTAGCTTTAGGATGACATAGACATCGGAGAGTCTATTTTTCAGGAAAAAAGAAAATTGGTTAATCTGGTGAGTCAGTTAAGTGGAGATACTTAATTGGAGCATCCAACTGTATATCCAAGTGCATATCTTTTACTTATTGCCTCAGAATTCCACCCCACAACCTTTGGTACAGCATGTTTCTTTTGCCTGATACCTGAAGTTTTATAAAATAGTTGACTTCCAGATATATTTTATTAAAATTTTCCAAGCAATTAGTCTTTTTAGTTACTAATATACCATACAAGGTAGAGTTCTGGCTTTTTAGAGGGGGATTCCTCAATGGATTTAGTTTTAAAAATCCAGCCGAGCAATGCAAAAGTGGTGACTCCTGAGCTCTTGCAATAATGAAGAGTAACAGAATGAGATCTTCATAGGTAACAAAAAGGTATCGCCACATTTCTACACAGAAATTAAGGAGAATTTAGATTGACTTTCATTTACGTTTATACTAAATAAGCCAATGTGTCCTGGCTTTCCCTAGGAAAAACTTTTTTCCACTTGAATCTGATAGTGAAAAAATCAGTTAGGCTGTTCCAATATAACTAGACTTTCTTTTTCAGATGACGACCAGCCATGTGCTCTATTGGAGCATGGGTTTTTATGCCTATTTACATTTTTCCTTCAGAACTAAGGGCGTAGGGTCTAGAATCAGTGAGGCAGTCTTCATTTGAAATCTCAACTCCTTAGCTTACTATCTTATGTGTCCAAGCAAGTGTCTCCTCCCCATGGCTCTGCTGTTCCAGACGGAGCACAGCCATACCTTGTGCTAAGCTCGTAGCCCCAGGAGGAGCCCAGGAAATGCTTGGGTGCAAGGCTGCTGTTCTTTGGTCCCTAACTTATATTGAAGGAAAGCGATTTGCCCACATTATGGAAGGACAGGCAAGAGTCTCAGGAATCTCTTTACTTCTGTTTAACAAACCCCACCCTCATGAACCCAGAAGGAATTGAATCTAGTACCCAATACACACATCACTACTACATGCAACAATTCTATCCACTGTTCTAGAAAAGCCTCTTTAAACAAATCTGCCTTATAATGACATCTGCTGGGAGTTTCTGGCACTGAAAGTAAAAAAAAAAAAAGCCAATATCTGATGTTAACAGCACTGGGAAAAGGGAACTTAAAGAGTGTCAAGAATCGATTTCTTAGATGAAATTTCAAAATAGGAACTATATAGTTAAAAAATAAAATAAATCTCAGTGAACTGATAATAAATACCAGATGCTGAGTATGAACCCAAAATGAGAACTAACATTCTAATGCAGTGTTATCTAGCTTTTAAACATTCCATCTAGGAAGAAAAGGATGAAATATATGACATTCTTCTTGGATATGCTTATACTTCAGATAGTTTCTCAATGCTGAAAAATCGTCATTTTCTTTCAAAGATATCAAAGTATTTATTGAGCTTGATGAATCTTCACATTGAAGAGAATACTGCTGTAAATTTAGGTCAGACATCTTCAAGGGCTGGTGAAGGGCATTTTCCTTCTAACCTTAGGTTTGAATTCCAGGTGAGGGTGTGGCCAAGGTATGAGATAGAATGACCAGTGTGGGAATGAGTCTTCCAGCAAGCTATTGGCATGTCCAGTGGTTCTGCCTTCAAAGAGACACAATGATGCTAAAATTAAGACAAATCCTAATGCTTCCCTGTCAAGGTAACCTAAGCAACGAGAGTCTTGTAACATTCTCTCCCCTGCAGAGGAACAGACACCTGAGTGAAGGAGGAAGGGAGGAGTTCACAGATGAATTAGAAAGACAAAAGGAATTACATTAATAATATGGACAAGTTATAATTCTATTTAATGGTCCCCACTAAGGCATATTAACGTGAGATGCAGTTAACCTAAGTATTAGCACAAAATCCAATCACCAGCTGCCACTTTGTCAAAAAATTTTTGTAACTGAATAGGCACTTTCCTTGTTCATTAAGGAAAATTTATATCAGCATTATTGTATTTGATGGTGTGATAGCCAAATTATCTTTCTCCTGTTATAGTTCATAGCAATAATTGAGGCCATTCTTTAACATGGGATCAGAATGAGATTTAAACCAAAATTCCTGAGCTTATGTTTGTCAGAACATAAAACTGGATATAATGTAAATATCTATCAACAAGGGAATGGGCAAAAAACAAATTATGCTATATTCATATAATGGAATATTAAATTAAGGTTAAAATAAATGAACTAGAACTTCAGAAGAAAAAAAAGAAATTCCTGAGATTAATAATATTGTAGTCTCTAGCAATTTCCAAAGAGAATACAAAAAAATTACAAGAAAAATTGGACTGGTTCTCTGAGAAAAAGCCCATAGGCTATAAAAAAAAAAATTAAAAAGCTATCACATAGTCCTGTACATCAACCTTAAGAGCTGGCACCTCACATCTGTGATGTTCAGCTCTATTCACCTTTCAATTTCGTTTTTGTGTTTAAGGACATGGAGAAACGCAATATTGAATCTAGTAAAGTCTGGAGGCTTTGCTTAGGTTCGACTTATTCCCATAAAACTGACATTGGGTCAAAGAATGTAATCGGTTGGTGTATATCCTATCATCCCCCGTTTTTTCATAAAATTGAGCTCATTTTGAGGCAAAGCTCCAGAATCACAAAGACTGTGTCAACCCTGTTCAGTGCCACACTCCCTGTCAGTGGATGTTTGTGGAACTGAATGGGAAAACTATTCCCATGAGTTAGGTACTTTCATACTTTAAACCTACTTTGCAAACTTAGGACCTGACATGTCTGCATCCAAAGCAGATCTTTCCAGTCCTTTCTGCCTCCCATTGCTCTCCATTCTGCTCCAAGATCCACAGATTCCAAGAGTCCACGCCAGCTAGTCTGGGGCTCCCTTATGTTGCTCTGGCAGCAGAGGGGTGTCCTCTGGTTTTTACATTGGCCACCTGCTGCCTTGGACCACAGGCCCCTGCTGATTTGAGTCCTTGGGTATCAAGAGTCTGGGAGTGAGAGAGGAGAGGTAACGAACAATTGGAGTCATCAGATTGGAGGTAAGGAATTGTAAAGGAGCATCTAAGGAAATATGTACCCGCAAGGCAATTTTTGAAATAGATCTTGGAAGATACTAGAGGCATCAGGGGAGGAAGCCAAGAAAATTCCAGGATCTGTGTCTTTTAACTTGTCACTCTGCGTGTCTAGAATCATTAAAAAATGCACACATTATGTATACTGGGGCAAAAAGACTATTCAGGCAGCTTTACAGTTAAAATATGTATACTCATTTGTTTTACCTGCTTATTAATAATACCCTGATACCTGAATGCTTGTCTGCTTGCTACACCAACAACAAACTAGAATGACTGTACGCTCAAGTTCAAATAGTTTTGCCCAGGGACATAACCAAAAAATCTTGCTAGTGCTGTGTCTGAATGTTTTTGCTGATCATATAAACAAGCAGCCAATTTGACCAAAGTTATTTTGCAATTGTAGAGATAGTTATTTTATGCCTTATTCTGCATGATACTATTTCTCAAACTGAAAACTTCTAAATAATCTGCAAAGGAAATGGTTTTGGTTTAAGCTACTTCCCTACACATGCACTGAATCTGTCCTGCTCCAAACCCCCAGCCACTATCCTAGATCAAGTCCATCTCCTCCCTCTGTGTTACTGCCATAGCCCTGCCTCCCAACTCCTGCACACCCTACCAAGATAAAATGGTATCCCTTTACTCTGGTGCACACCCCAAAATGTTGTAATGGTTCTGATTTCTTGCAACTATCTTCAAGCCTCTTCCAAAACCCCAATCCACTCAGTGCAATTTTATATTCCACTATTTCCCACTCCATATGTTTTGCTCTGTTAACACTGTCCTACCAGCATGGAAGTGTAGCTCACATCTTAAATCACTTCATTCATTTTGTCCTTTTCACCTGGAATGCTCTGCTCTCCACTCCCTGTGCAAATCCTGTCCATGTTTTGAGATTCACCTTAAGCTATATCTGAAAGCTTTTATATAATTCAAGTGTTAGAATTCTCCTGCCCCAACAATAAAACTGTGCCTGTTATCAAATATTTGTTGATGAAATGCAGAGTCTAATCATAGAATAGTGAAATGAGTAGTTTTAATCATCTCGATCAAATTCATGTGATTTATGTATAGGCAATTCAGCTTCAGTTAGTATCCAAGGCCAGTCAATCAATATTCCTTCTCATTTTTATGACTCAGAGATTCTCAAAATTAGCAGCTTTTCAAAATTAACTATGAGACTTATGTAAGAATGGAGGTCTGGATCCCTTCCTACAACTATAATTCAGTACATCTGGAGAAAAATGTATCTTCAAATGGCTCCCCGGGTGTTTCTGATATCCACCCAGGTCCAGGACATTGTTTTTCCAAGAAAAATTCCAGCCAAGTGCTTATCAATTTACCCACAAGTGTACCAGTTCATTAGGAGTCAAAGAAGCCCTACAAACAAGAGATTTCAGGTGATCTATAGATTAAACAAAAAGCAAAAAGTTTTGTCTTTACATGCCACATTCAGCAGACCCTACAGAGTTGGTCCAATAATTCAGAATAATTTCTTTGTTGCCACTGTTACACACTGGCAATTGGAGCCAGAGTTTCCCCGTCATGACTGTGCCCAGAAGAATCTAGAAACAAAAAGTAAATACATTCACCTACTGAACTGGCAACCCTGGGAATAGGACCTGGGGATCTTGTTTTTCAAATCTCCAGGAGATTGTTTTAAGCAGAAGAGTTGGGAATTTCTTTTAGGTGATTCCAAATTAATATCTGTATTCCCTTTAATAAAGCTAGTCAGATCTTGCCTTAAAAGAACTGCCTGGTCAGTAAGTCTCAACCCAATTCCACTAGAGCTTCCTCATATAAGTTCCTCCCAACAGCATTCCAGAAATCCATATTTGGAGCTCTAGGACATAAGGAAGTGATAAAGGATTGCTGTGGAAGAAGACAAAAACTTGGTTTTGGTTAGCTCGTTCTTTCATCTTTCCAAAGGTCATCGCGATGATTGCTTAACCAAGTCATTGCTATGGCATGTGCACTTGTACGTTCTAAAATCTCCCCATTGGCTGTGACTCCAGGGTATATACCATTCCTCTTGCCTAGAGATAACCTAATATCCTTGCTGTACAGAAGACGAAAAGCAGCTGAAAGGTTAACTTTAAGTGCTTCATTGAGTAAATATCTTAACTGGGGACTTATATCATGAACTATCCTCTCTTTAAATACTCTTGGAAACAGTTGTTTTTTTTTTTCAATTGCAAAAATCACTATTATGAAACATCCCTTTTCATTATAACATAGTAGATAGTTTGATGTACACCAACCAAAAAGAAAAAGAGTCCGTTTGCCAGTTGGTATTTTGCCCTTATTATATAAAATTGGAAATGGAAACTGCGGCCTTGATGAAAACATTTGAAATTCCAGTAAGTAGGATTAGTCATACTTTTTGTGTTCCAGGGTTAGATTTCAAACAGCAAGTAAAAGTTCCCTAAGCTACCAGTGGAAGCAAACATTCTCAAATTAAAATAAAAAAAGGAGGACTACACATACTTACAAGAGCCAAAGCGGGAATGAGTAACATTTGACATTTGAAAGGCTGGAACCGCAGCAAAGGGCTCTGTCCCAGAGGAGAAACTTCTCACCAAATAGTTGGCTCATTGTGGTATCGAGCTTTCTTTGAAACAGCAAGCCTAAAATCTTCAGGGAGAAGGCAAATTAATGAAAACCACTTTGGCTTAACTCCTCACAGCCTGGGAACTGTTGTAATCAAGTTGAGAAGCAGTGACCGAGTTTTAAATTGTGCTCTGGAAAGAGAAACCGAAAAGGCATCCATGATTCCAGATTGCTGACAGGCCTGGGGCTGCTCTTGCTGCCTCACTCACTCAACAAGCATCTTGGGGCCTTTTACTTCCACCACTGATAAGTTCTCATTGTTTGGGAGGTAACACTTGGACATCCTTCTTTGTTTTGTACGTTTTAGGACAGTTGCCATTTTAACTGCAGCAACATGTTTTTATTATGAACAGAAGAGCAAGTAGGTAAAAAGATGAGTCAGGGATCAAAAATCTGCATTGTCACCCACATAATTCATAGGGAGACAGAGAGACAGAAGTCCTAAACATTTAACTAAAATATTAAGATTTATACATGTTCCATGTATCTCATAATCCTTCAAAGCAGTGAAGTATAAAGTAACCCTGTTGCAGTATATTAACTTTCTTAAATGCCAATGGAAAAAGGTAGTGTTCATGTGCTTCTCTTCCAAACCATCTATGCACCCTAAATAATCTCTTTTAAAGCCTTAAAAATCTCCTTATAGCTCACGTGGAAAATTCAAGTCTCATTCTACTTCTAAATTCCTCCCAATCAGATGAGCACAAAGTAATAAGCTCTGAGTAAACCTCTGGCTAGGTCGGTTGCCTTGCCCCATCCTGCTCAGTCTGGATGACATCTGTATCCACCCACAAAATGCATGAACGGATCGCCCGCTCTATACAACAGTCTCACGGTTTCAAGGAGTTTCCTGGTGGCCCACTGCACCTATGTGCTTCTTCCTCCTAGCAACAGTCAGTCTAGAACACATAGGTCTGAAAAGACCCTTTTGTTAGTTCGCTAGGGCTGCTGTCATAAAGTACCACAAATTGGGTGGCTTAAACAGCAGAAATTCTTTCTCTCACAATGTTCCCGAGGCTAGAAGTCCAAGATAAGGCATTCACAGGGGGGGCTCCTTCTGAGGGCTATGAAGGAAGAATCTCTTGCAGACCTTTCTCCTCGGCTTGTAGATAGCCCTCTTCTCCCAGTGACTCTTCCCATCATCTTCCCTCTGTGCATATCTCTTTATTCAAATTTTCCCTATCAGTACACCAGTCAGCGGATTAGACCCACCCTGATGATCTTACTTTAACCGTATTCCCTTTATAAAGACCCTGTCTCTAAAGAAGGTCACATTCTGAAAAATTAGGGGTTAGGACTCCAACATGTAAATTTAGGGGGAACGCAAATTCACCTCATAGCAACCATCAGTCCAGTCTTACACGGTGAACACTACTGACAATATTTAAGAGTGATTTGCACTCTGAGAAGCAAAGATGCCAAAACCCACTGGACCATGTGTTATCTCATTAATATGCTTTGCAGGAAGCTGGCAGAATAATTCTCACAAACTAGTATCCCATGATGCCTAATGAAATTCATTACAACCTGATTACCTATAAAAAACTTTTATATGTGAAGTGTTCTTCATTGTACAATATTGTGAAATAGTGAAACTAAAACACTAATTATCTCTAATACAATGACTTTGGCTTTTTCTTCAGTCATCTGCAGAGGTATTGACCAAGCTTTATTCTCCATTTCGTATATTTAACAGTGAGGCAATAATATAATCTTATCACCCATTATCATAGGCCTCCAAATCCTCTGTCCCTCCTGGCCATCACAACCACAAATTCAACAACCAATGACATGCCTATGTCCTTCGTGAGTTCGTTTTCCTTACAAAGAGTTCAACCACAATCCTGCTAAAATATCCCCAACCCAGGTCATAGAGGCTTGATTACCCTGATGAGGATAAGATTGAAGTCTTCAATTGCTTCTTGGCCTTTTGGCTAAGATCAAGTGTAAAGATTGAAATCTCTCCTATAAACCTCGTGTCTTGGGACACAATTCAATTAAGACAATGAAGAACAAGGATATATTCTTTGAATAAACTGTAAACCCAATCTAAGAAACAGTCTTCCTCTCCAAAGAAAAATAGTTTAACCTAAAGACCTAGAGAGACCTAGGTCTCTAGACCACATAGAGAGACCTAGAATGTTTTGTTTGAAAAATGAAGTCAACAGAAGTGTCCTAAGATTTCCAGATGTACAGTTCCAGACACCATAGAAAGCACAAAGGATCCATCCTTGGCTGAGATCTCACACTAAAGGTACAACTGCCTCTACTTGAGTCTGATTTTCTTGGCTAATTCAAATTAGAAATGTATAAAACTGAATCATACAAATCATATAGGTTAAAAATCATCAAAAATGATCAATTTCTTGTGGTCTAACTTAATTCCAGGCTTCATTCATTAATTCAATTCTTTCAAAAATCCTTTATTGAGTACCTTCATTACTAGGTCTCTACCCTAGAGATACATAAAGTCTACAAAAGGAGAGTTTTCAATACAGTTAGGGAAAATCCACTTCTGGCTACAAGGTCTGGAGTTATCCTTCCTCTATAAACATCTAAGAAGAAGAACAAAATACAGGAAATAACTATTTTCAAACATTGGACAACAGGCAACAGACAACTGTGATCCCAAAGAGAAAGGAAATAAATAAAGTGAGTCCTTTGATTGCCCAGGATTTTTGCCTAAAGGCAATTTCTGAACTGCTGAGCAAGGAGGGGAAACCCAAACTGCAATCTCACTGAGTGCAGGAGACAGAGATGAATTTCCAGAGTCCAAGGTGGCTTTAATCTGCATGCCAGAGTACCTGGAAAAAGGGAGATATACAGAGAAAGAGTTCCAGAAATCTGTATAGGGGAACCTTAGAGTCTATGACTAAATATCAATACGTATTTGCAGAGTGTGAAATAGTCTGAGGCAGAACAAAGAAGAACTTCTGAGAAAAGAAAATGTACTGAGGATTTTTAAGCCAAAAACAATTCCTACAGTTCACACAAGGCCAAGAATAGTTTAAGTTCCCACCAGTAAAAATATAAAGACCCCATGGGATACATGGGGCAGTTGTGTATCCCACAGAAGGGTCAACATAAGAAGTGAGTTTAAATTAGCTCTAGTGTAGAGACCACTCTAGATCTGCCTTAAAACATTTTTTTAAGAAGCAAACAGATAAACTTAGTCTACAAAGGATCCAAACAAAAACTATTAGATATGAGAAGAAGCAGGAAAATATGGGCCATAGCCAAGGGGAAAAAAATCAGTCAACAGAAGCAGAGATGAAAAACATTATATCTGAAGCAAAAATATCACTAGATGAAATCAATAGCAGATTAGAAACTGCAGAAGATAAGATCAGTGAATTTGAAAATAGCAGTATAAATTATCCAAAATAAAGTATAGAGAGAAAAATTACTAAAAAATTTAACAGAGCTCAGTGATCTGTAGGACTATATTAAGAACTTTAACATAACTGGAGTTCCAAAAGGAGAAGGAAGGGGATGCAAAAAATATTGGAAGAAATAATGCTTGAAAATATTCCAAAATTGCTGGAAACTATAAACCCAGAAATTTAAGAGGCTCAGCAAGCCCCAAGCAGGAAAGACACAAAGAAAACCAAACTACAGGACAACATAATCAAATTGCTTAAAGGAAATAATAAAGAGAAAATCTCTAAAAAGATTTTCTTTCTGGAGGGAAAAAGACACATTAAATACAGAGAAACAAAGATAAGAGTGTCACAGACTTATCTTCAGAAATGACATAAGCCAGAAGACAAAAATACAGCATATTTGACTGCTGAAAAAATAAACAAATGTCCACAGGCAACAAAAGCAAAAGTAGATAAATGAGACTACATTAAACTTAAAAATTTACATTCATCGAAAGACAAAATCAACAGATTGAAAAGGCAACATAGAATGGGAAAAAATATTTATAAATCATGTATCTGATAAGGGGTTAATATCCAGAATATATAAAGAACTCCTACAGCTCAACAATAAATGAATCAAATAATCCAATTAAAATATGAGCAAAGAATATGAAAAGACATTTCTATGAAGATAATTCACAAAAGACCAACAAGCATGTGAAAAGATCCTCAACATTACTGATCATCAGAGAAATACAAATTGAAACCACAATGAGGTACCATCTCAAACCCATTGGGATGGCTACTATGAAAACAAAAAATAGAAAATAAGTTTGGCAGGGATGTGGAGAATTTGGAATCCTTGTGCCCTACTGGGAGGATTCTAAAATGGTGAAACTGTGACATAATAAATGTTGGTTGTTTCCAGTTTGGGGGTAACTTGTTACACAGCACTAGATAACTACGACACCTAGACTACTGCAATAGTCTTCTAATAGATATCCTTGCTAACTATTACCCATCCAGAGTACAGCCAGACTTATGCTTTTAAACAAGTCTAATCAAGTTATCTGTCTGCTCAAAACCTTGCAATGGCTCCCTCCTCTTTTAGAGTAAAGGTAAAAGTCCTTACAGTACCTAAAAGATCCCACATTTCCCCTTTGCTCTGATCTCAAATCTTACTACTCAACTCACTTGCACCACAGCCCTATAGGCTTCTTGGCTGTTCCTCAGACATGTTGGATGTGCTCACATGCTGGCTTTTGCATTGGCTATTGCCTTTCCCTGAAATGCTCTTCCCCCAGATATCTACACATCTAACTCCCTTGCCTCTTTCAATTGTTTGATCAAATGTCATCTTCCCAATGAGGCCTAACCTGACCATCATGTTATAAATTACCGTGTATCTTCTTTTTCCCCATTCTACCTTTTTTTTTAATCCACAACATGCATCACCTTCTAACTTGTTGCATACTTTGCTTATTTACTATATCTATTGTTAATGGTCTTTCTTCCAGAAATAATGTAGATTCCAAGAGGGAAGAGGTCTTTGTCGTTTTTCTTCTTTATTTGCAAATAATCAAATGAACAACCCTGCTCTCAACAATAATCTAGAGTTTATTCCTATACAAAGATCATCATAATCTTCTTTTAGCATGTAAAAATAGTTAATATGGACTCAAGTCAGATACATTATTCATTATCATTACTCTATTTAACATCATATTTTTTAGGATTTTCAAAGTGCTGATGAGATTTTTGTAGTGCCAGGGTAGGGTATGTAGTGATCACACAAGCAAAGGCAAATCACACCTGCTTTGACAACCTTTCCAAGGAGCTTCTATCAAGGCACCAGAACATCAGAAGTAAAAAAAATGGAGATAGCTTAAAAAACAAAAACATTGATATAAAAAAACTAAAAGTATGGATGACATTTCCTCATTATATGTATTAAACAAAATAAAAGCTTACAAACTCACATATGAGACTATGTAAGAAGATATAAGGCTGCCAAATGGCTTTTATACGATCACACGCCTCCCTTGTTGTATGGAAGTATGAAATAGTTCTGAGGCACCCTTTTTATTTATCAGAACTTGATTGTTAAACAGCAAGTCTATTTCTTTGCTCAGTTTTTATGGATTTATAGCATACCTTGATCCTAAAACCAATTCCCTAGTAACAGAAGCAGGATTCAGCTTGTCAGGTGCCTACAAATAAAGGCCTCTTTTATTCTGCTCATTTCCTTCTTTGTTGAAAGGCCTTCCCTCAACTGTGGTTAGCAACCTCATTCCCAAGGCAGCCTTTGTGTCCAAGTAGGAGTGGTATATGTTACCTCCAAGCACGCAAAGTGCAACGATCCCCCACTGTGTGCGTTAATGGGCTGCAAAGCTTAACAGTCCCAACTGAAGCAACACCTTTGTGTTTTAACACTTGAAACCTGGCCTTGGAGCTACACCTCTGCCTCCTGCCCTTCCCCTCCTACCCAGGTGTGCAAGCCTGCACACACACAAACACACGCACTGAAGAATTGTTATTTTCCAAAGCTGCCCTTGGACTCTCACACAACTTAACAATTGTATGACAACAAGAAATAACAAAGGAAATTGAATGTTTTATATATAACTTTTTAAGGCTAATCTAAATGTTTTCTAGACTCAGCAACAGTCATTGAACACATGTACACACACACACACACACACACACACAAACACACATCTCGGAGTATTTTTAATTTGACAAGAGAAGGGCAAGTTAAAGGCTTGCCCCCAAAGAGAGCTACTTGAGAAGGACATCAAATGAATACAACATGAGTCAATGGAGTCGGCACATTTCTTGGGCTAAACAACTTGTGGCGGCCTGTGATGAGATCCAGGACACTGAGGGCTGAGCAGGGAGATGGGCTGGCTCTGCCAACACCACTGACTCAGCTGCACATCAAAGGGATGAGTTACTTGGATGTATGGGCAGATCTGCCCTAGAGGCCTCTCCCAGAGCTGTCCTCTTTGAACCCAGAGCAGCCCCTGCCCTCAGCAATGCACAGAGAGGTGAGTGAAGGGTAGAGAGAGAATAAAAAAGGGGAAAGCAAGAGGATGGGAGAGCAGATCCTTGAGGACAGATCCCACCTGACTGCTTAGAAGAAGCCAGTCCCATTAACTTGCCTCACCCTTGTCTCTGGCCTTGATGGCCACTACCCATATTGCCAGGAACATCACCCTCAGGCTGAAAATGCATCTATTCCAAAAATATTTATTGAGAGCCCAGAATGGCAGGCAGGCAGGGAGAGAGAGCCCAGAAACAAGACAGTCAGGTTCCTGCCCCCATGGAGCAGCCTCACAATTTAGTGGTTAGGTGCAAATGCTGGAACCACTTGGCCTGGGTTTGAATCATGGCTTTCCTACATTCCAATTGGGTGGCTTTTGGAAAATTTGCCCAATTTTTCTTAGCTTCAGTTTTTTAAAATTTAAAATGGGGATAAAAATATGACATCTCCAAGAGCTATTGTGAGGATCAAGTAATATAAATGTCAAGTGCTTTAGAACATCGTCAAGCACATAGTAAATATTCAGTAAATGTTAGGTATTGTCAACTATTATTGTCACTATCCGCGAGGCACTGTGCAAGGTGCTGGCCGTGGAGAGAATAAAACACACAGCCCCTGCCATTATGAAACTTATATTTTACTGGGGGTGACAGACAATAGAGAAATAATCAAGTAAATATAAGGTAAGATGGATGTTAACAAGTAATATGGAGAAAAACAAAGAAACGGTGAAAAATGAAGAATATGGAAATGACATGAACCTACCCTGAGAATAAAAGAAGAGAAACAAGATTAATACAAAGCACGTACTTCTCTAGCATACTAGAACCCCAACCTAAAAAAGCAGAAAAGAATCACTCCACTCTGCCCCCATTTTTGATGCAGAAGAAAATAACTGTCTTGGAAAACATCTCTACTATATTCTAGAGACTCCTGAGAGTTGGGATAATTATCCTTATTTATTTTCTCTGAGATGACCATTATTGGTGCCAATCAGCATCTCCAACTATAAACCTACTTGCTATCCTAGCAATTTCAAGACACCCCAGTTTTAAAAGTACTACATGGAATAGTAAGGCCCAATCTATGTTCTTTTGACTCCATTCATGATAAAAAAAAAAAAAAGTCTTTAAAAAACTAGGTTCAATAAATGTCATCTACACCGCATAGCATAGCCACACATCCTTGAAAAATGTGAGAACATAATGTTGCCCTGACTTTGCAAGAAAGAACACACAGAATATATTCAAGTTGATGAGATAAACCAATGGCAAGACAATACCTAGTACATCTCATTGCTTTTATCAATGTAATCCTCAAAAGTATCTTTAAGTGGCTTCTCAAATTGAATTAATTATTCATCAGAAGCCTCAGGGCAAGAAGAACTCACCAATCACAGTTTTATTTACCCTCATCACCTGCTGTTTGCTCTGAATTTATTTAAAGTCATAATCATATCTCCTGTGATGGAGGATTTCGGTTGCTTTGTGGTCACATATGGAAAATATTATATATCCACATCAAATGTAAATGTGGTCTCTCCTAGTAGAAACTCATGTTATTTGCCTAGAATTAGACCATGCTGACCCTGCAGGCATATGAAATTGAAGTCTACAGGGAGTCTTCAAGAAAAAAATCTTTAAAGGATCCACAGGAGGGAATAGTTACTTAGTTCTTTCACAGCACTTTGTAATTACTGCTCATTAACACAAACAAACACACAAAACTTAAAGAAGAAATGAGCGTACTGATTTGCAATATTATTAATATCTTGGTCCAAAGGCATTGTTTTGCTTTATCCGTGCAAGAACAATGAGAGAAATCCTCAACACCTGTTAAAAGCTGAGAACCCTCCCCTCCAAGTTCCCTTTGTGTCTTTGGGAGAGGAACAAAAAGGATTCATCCCTAGACTCAGAGCAGGCTGCAGGCCACCCCAACCCCCACCCCACGCCACCCCTGGCACTGGGTTGTTTAATGCTCCGCAATCACTGTCTTGAATTTCTTAAGTGGCGCTTTGAATCTGCACAGGGAAATGATTTGGAGCCTCAGCTCACGGGCAGTCCTGCCTGCTGCACCTGCTATCCAGTTTCCCGTCCTTGCTCCTGCCCAGCCACCGCTGCCGCCCTTCGATGGGGCCCACTGGATCGAGCGCACGTATAAGGCCCGCGTTCCACCATCTTGCTCTGCCCGGGAGGTGCCCGGGTGCACGGAGGATCCGGGGTGGGGCGGGCGCACCCACAGCTGCGAGCCCCCTCCCAACACGTGTCTCAAGGAGGGACATGGCGTTGGCAGCGCCACGGTGCTTTGAGCAAGTGACTCTGGGAAGGACAGTCTTGCCCACCCTGATGCAGCTATTGAGTGTGATCCTTTTGGGGGTGGCCATGGCCAGGAGTTGAGACTGTGGACTGTGAGAAGCTGGGATTGACTTCGCCACCCGGGGGGCTGGAGTGGACCTCAGCAGCCTGTGGGCTGCACATGTGCCCTGGCACCTGGGAAGATCAAGGAACGCCACATTAAATATCAAATTAAAAATACCACCAATAGTCGAGAGAGAATCCTGGAAGCAAGGCAACAGTTTTATAGTTTATTGCCTTTATGGCCACTTTTTTCTTGTTTTTTTGAACAAGAGACCCCAAATTTTCATTTACACTAGGTCCTGCAAAATATATAACCTGCCCTGCCCAGACCAAGTACCAAGACTATGCCAGGCAACACACAGATTAAAGAACTTGGGTTTTTGAGCGAGACTGCCTGGGCACGTACCTGGACCCCACCATGTGGAAAATGCATTTAACATCTCTGCTTCAGTTTGATTTTCTGTAAAATGGGGATAATATCTCAGAGTAGCTGGAAGATAGTAAGACTTCAATAAATATTAGCAATTATTATTTCATGGAATCTATGAACTAAGGACAATTATTTCCACTTGACAGGTGAGAAAAACCAAGGCATAGTGGAAAGCACCTTTCCCTAGTCCTAAATAGCAGAGCCAAGACTTTAAAGCAGTCTCTTCTCACTCCAGGGTGCATGTCTTTTCACTAAACATGCGGCCTGCAGCTTTGTACAATACACAGTTATGAAACACCATGAAATCATGTGCAAGAAATTGAAACTGATCTCCACCAAAGTGTGCCATACACCCAGCTCTTAAGGACAAGTTGGTTACCTTGGTATACCCAGTGGCTAGCACAAACCTAGGATAATGTAGCTACTCAAAGAATGTTTAACAAAAGTGCGTAGAAAATGAACAAATGTCTCCAAAGCAGCATTTTTAAATGTTTTTCCCCATAATTGATTGTCCAAATGTCAGAGAAGAGTAAACTCCTACTGGGTGTCAGGAGAGGGGCAGGGCTTGAGGGAGTAGGATATATAGCTGTAAGATTATAATTCTTTGTCTAATGTTCCATTTTAACTGAAATAATTATGTGTATCTGGTATTCTAATGAAGAATTTGTATTTTTAAAGAAAATTAGTTGGATATTCCCAAAATATTTGAGTAAGTGCATTTCCCATGAAAATATTTAAGATTTGGGGTACCAATCACTTGGCAGATCCCACGGACCATAGCCAGGAGAACCACATGCTACTTACGTTTCCCCAGCTATCACAACCTGGTCCAAGTGCAACCCAGCAGCAGAGAATTTAAAAGTTTCCTCAAACACGTCTCAGTTAAAGGCAAGAACTCCAAAGGAACAACAGTGTGTGAAACAATAAAGGGGGGAAAATACCAGTCCTTAAAGAGATTCTAGTTCCATATTTCCCAAAGCTTGACGTCCCAAACACCTGCATTAATTTACCTGGGATGGGGGTGGGGTGTGACTGTTTATTAAAAATTCAGATTCCTGTCCTCCACCACAGACCCACCGAATCTTAAAGTCTGAGGAGAGATCTCTGAATCTGCATTTTTACAAGCTCGCTATTTTTTCCTTACGCTAATGTATGGGGGTCATTCTTACATGAGCTTTCTATCATTTGGAAGAGCAATTTTCAAAAATTCCATAATTATTGGAGTCGACTCACATCCCCAGCAAAAATTCAGATTCTCTGAGCAACAAGCTCCCCAGAGATTCCAATTCAGTAAGTCTGGAATCTACATTTTAACAAGCAGCCTGCCACCTTCCCACCCCATACCTCTGATGCAGGTGGCCCTCAGACCATACCTTGCGAAATACCAACATGTTTTAAACAGCCCAAAATTCTTAGTTTTTTAGTATTTTAGAACATTCATGATTAAACTTCAAATCTTTTAAAAATCCTACAATTGTTTACTGAACATCTACTGTGTGGTAGGGCCAGGGATGGAAAGACGAATTGGTCTTTTTCTAAAGGCAATCAGAGTTCAGGAAGAAGAAACAGCCAGGTAAGCAACAGCTACCACACACTTTAATTGGATCACATAAGCGTATAACCTCTTAAAACGCTGAATGTCGTTGTTGATCATATACTGTGATTCTACAACAGATATAATAGAACAACCCATAGTTCTTACAATAACCGTAGCCACCATGTATTGAGTTCCTACTGTATGCAAGATGCATTCCTGCTATATGCTAGATGCTGAGATAGAGACATTTTTCAATAACTACTCAACAAACTTGCATAGTTAATTTTCAGAACCACTTTTTACATATTCAGACACTGGCTCAAAGGATTTTAAATAAATCTTGCATCTCAGTGCAAGATTTCAAAGTGAATGAAGAGCAGAGGTTGATTGTGAACCTAGGTCTGCCTCACCCTAAAAACTGTTCTCCTTCTAAGAAAAGCCTCCTTTTTTTGCCTCCTTACATTTATGCATTCTTGGAGTTTACACTGTATTTTCAATTATAAAATTCTAAATTGATCCTCACTGCAGCAGTGAAAAATTATTTTTTATTCCTGTCTTGCTGATGAGAAAACTGAGGTTCTGAGAGGTTAAGGAACATGCCAGTGAAATATGAAAGATCAAACTTGAAACCAAGACTCTATGAAAACCGACGGTATTTTCGTGACATTATATATTAATATATATCAGTCAGCTAAGTTATGCTATGCTGGATTGAAAACAGCAAACAAAAAATAACGCACAATGTCAGTGGTTGATGATAAAGGTTTACTTCCTGCTCATGTCAATGTCTGTTGTAGGTGGGCTTCAGGTGAACTCCACATCTTCTGCATTCCAGCGCAGCTCTTATTCTGGAAAGTGAGTCTGTCCTTGTAGCAAAGGGGAAAAGCAATGGTGGAACTGTGCGATAGCTCTGAACGCTTCCACTTGAAGGTGACATATGTCACGACTTATTATTATTTAAATAGACAAAGCAAGTCACACGGCCAGGCTGCTGTCCGGCTGCTACTGAGAAATGATACTTCTTTCCTGAGTAAACAGATTTGGCATACTTCAGCACTTCTGCTGCTGAGATCTTTTCTGAGCTGTGAAGTGGTGTCATTCTCTGCCATTGGCAGGACACTAACTATAAATTGTCATGGCATTCATACACAGAATGTCAAAGACACAGGGAAAGAGATGTGGGAAAGCATTTCTTCGGAGCCTCAACAGTGTTAATCACAAGAGGATATGTTCAGATTTTGACGCTGCCCTCTGACTGAGACAGAGAGACTCACAAGCTCTTTGATAACGATATTTGTGTGTATTTGTGGGGCCCAATTGAACCGCAATAGTAATTATTGCATAAATCAGAACCTTTCAACTTCTAAATTGTGTGGGTAATCAGTTGGGAAATGTGTTGTAATTCATTGCTAATGATAAGTACTACAGTTTTTAAATAATTGGCATTTTTAAATGAATGGGAATAAATTCAAGGACATCCTTTAAATTTTAGCATGCTTAATTCACTTCTTCACATCCTGATGTTTTCTTAAATAGGAGAGAAAGGGCTGAGGTTACAGCTACTTTCTAAAGAATTGTGTTTAACTATGATTACACCCATGGGTGTGTGTCACATATGTGAACTTTAATTTACATGTGTGTTGTGGCTAAAAAACAGGTTGAAAACTACTTACCTGAACCACAATCCCATTTATCATTTCTATATAATTACAAATAATTCCATGTGTGTTCTTGCTAGCCAGAGATAAATATCCCAAAAACAAGAACCATATTTCCCCCTTTCCTTGTATTGATCCCAGCTGAGTCTCATGCTATTAGGAGAAATCATCACCTGGCACAGGTAGGCAACTTTTTTCCCTATTAAGGGCTATTGATTATGGAGGAGGACAATCTAATGATGAGCACACAGTAATAAAAAATTTGTATTAAGACATGTTGTCTTAGTCCATTTAGCATTGCTATAAAGGAACACCTGAGACTGGGTAATTTATCGATATGAAGAACAGAGGTTTATTTGGTTCACTGCAGGTTCTGGTACTGTAGGCTGTACAAGTAGCACGGCACCAACACCTGCTTCTGGGGAGGGCTTCAGGCTGCTTCCACTCCCAGAGGAGGGCAAAGCAGAGCTTAGACATGCAGAGATCACATTGTGAAAGAGGAAGCAAGGATGGGGGTGTGAGGAGGTACCAGGCTCTTTTTAACAACCAGCTCTTGTGGGAACTCATAGAGCAAGAACTCACTCATTTCTGAGAAGCCAGCCCAAAACTATTCACAAGGGATTCTACCCCATGAACCAAATAACTTCCATTAGGCACCACCTCCAACATTGGGAATCAAATTTCAACATGAGATTTAGGGGGACAAACACTTAAACTACAGTACATGTAGAAATAAAAAGCATTTTATCTATAAATTTTCTAAGTTATAAACAGAGCTAATTGATAAGAATTTCCCCTTCATCTCATGGAGATTGGCGAACAGAAAATATTTTCGAATAATTACAGTAAAGCTTATAGACTGCCAAGAAAGAATTAGCATTAATGAACTCGTCCAAGCCAGAAGTTATTAAGCTGTGGGCAGTATCTAATGATTAGCTTTTTCCCACACTTTGACCTAAAACTGGGGGGATGGGCGGTGAGTATCCCACAATAATATTTGTAGTCAGGAATTCTGAGGAGTCAAGTAGCAAAAGAATATCGTCTGGCCCAAAGCTGAGATTTCAAAAAGGAAAAAGAAGAATTACTTGTTCAGTGACCAGAATATGTCTTATTTCACTTAATTTCAACTCAAGTGTTTTTGAGCTACCTAGTTACAAAAAGTTAAAGTATACAGAAAAAGCACAAGTATATTTTAGATATTCCGTTCCTAACTTAAACATGAAACTATGAGAAATCTGAGTTTTCACTTATGATGATAGCTGCTCCTGAACAAATGAGGAAACAGAGGGCTTTCATTTTCTTTAAAAAAGCAGACAGCCTCAGAAGCCCTCTTCAAAACAAAAATTTGATATATCTGCTATCTTTTTCCCTTTGAAGTCAATAGGAATTAAATCTTGAAGATATACAAAGCAGAGAAAACCAGTACTCCTACCTCTCTTAGAAACAACCAAGCTTCGGAGGGCTTTACCTAGGAACATAAAGCAGTTAAATGATTCCAATACAGACTCATTTCCCCATGACATGGTCATCTATTTTCATTTTAATTTATTTATATGTTAGCACATTGATTGCATGAAAAATTTTGAGTCATATACAATGCCGACTTTCTTTTAAAAAATGACGGCTCAAATGTGAAACCTTCCTAAAGGCTCTACCAATGGTAGCACATCTAGTAAGTGAAAATATATGTACAATAGAAAAATAATTACAATTTCTGGGGGTGGGGGAAAGCTATTTAAGTATTAAAAGGAGATTATTTTCACGTAGATCCTTTCAAGCAGGGTCAATGCCTGAAATTTATTTGGATAGGCAGAGTGCTTAGTGTTCCTGGCAGGAAACTGGTTTGTCCACTAAGGACCGACTTCCACTTGAAAGAAGGAAAGAACATTGAGTGCATTATTAGGTGCTTATGCTTAGTGAGGCGACACTGTACTATTTATTGGAATAAGGAAATGCCCTCTCTCTTCTCATTAGCTTACATCTTCTGGTTTCCCCTCTCTGGGTTTGCTGGAGCTTTGGCTAAGCCCTGATTTATGCCACCTCCCAGCGTGGTGGAACCAGGTGAGGCTCTGCCTCTTACAGAGGGGAGCAAAGGGTAGAGACAGCAGGGGCTGATCAGGGCAGTGCTAGGAGCTCCAGCTCTGGGCTGGTTGGACGGGGTTTGAATCCCAGCTCTGGCATCTGTTAGTGCGGTAGCTTCAGGCACACCATTTAACACCCGGAACCTCATTTCCCTTTTGAAAAAATAAATAAAAATGGAATCTAGTATGATGAGTCGGTTTTAGGATTTAAGATTATCATCTATGTAAGGTGTATATATAGGCACATGTTTCCCCTAGGAGCAATGGTTCTATATTCACTAATTCCATGTTCACAGCAACTTTATACAGCATAAATACCATGAATAATGAGAATCGACTGCATATGTATTTTTACTACTGCATGTGTGAGAGTTCGTACATGTGTGCATTATCTATTTGATTTTTACATTATGGGAGATCAGGGTTTGAGAGGAACATAAAAATAAAGGGTATATTCTCTTAAGAGTTAAGGGGAAAGCAAGATCACAGTCTAGGTTGTCAGCATGATTTCAGACAAGGGGCTCATATGGGATAAGGAAGACAGGGACAGGCTCTACTTGATCACGTGGGCAAGGCAGTGGTGAAGATCTCAACATAGAAGTAATAACCTTTTTCAGGTATTCTAGGAATTAGTACATAGGGAGGATTCAGAGATAATTCTGAGACTGGTAGGTGAACAGAAAGACAAGACATAAGTACACTTAGCCAAGGTATCTTTCTTTAAAGTCTATCCAAGAAGTCGTGTGAGCGACTGGCAGAGGGGTCCAGATGTCAGCGTGGAGAGCTATGGAGGGGCTGCAATGGCAGAATTGGGGGCCCAGCTGTGGGAAAACCAGGGGTCTAGGAAGCTGAGATGAGGCCAAGGAGTCCTGCTAGAGTCTGTAGCTGAAATCTAGTGCTGAATGGGTGCCATGACCCATGAAAAGGTTAACAACTTTACCTATGAAATATATAAAATGTTTGGGTTTTCTTTTTTTTTTTTTTCACTTCCATCACGAGTCTGAGTAGTTTTCCTTTTAAGACTAATTTTTATTAAAGAAACTGCGAAAATGCTTGCAAACCTCCAACTGCAAGGAGAACAATGGACGGTGGCGCCAGCAGCTGTGGCCCGAGCTCCATCGCCACGTCTGGGCAGGGGTTGCGCTTTCCACTGCTGCTTTCACTGGGGCAGGCTCGTGACTGGGGGACGGGGGACTTCTCTGATGGCAACTTTGGCTTGAGGACCTCCCCATGGCCTTTCCGAACCTTCCTCAGACGGCACAGGGGTTAGCACACCTCCACCCAACCCTCCCTCCGGATCCCCTTGTCCCCACGTCACAACTGCATCCCAGTCCGATGGCCTCGCCCTGCTCCCTCTCCATTTCCTCTCACAGGGTGGTTCCCCTAATAAAATCCTTACGTGTTTAATCATGTCATCTGCTTCTCAGATGACCTGGAATAACAAAGGAACCACATTTCTTATGCTTCATGAAAGCTACTGAGTTATGAACAACAACAACAACAACAAAACACCAGAGAACTTGGCAACTTCAGTGTGGGCTCAGTAGTCACTTGCTCACTGCCACGTGATTCACTCCACTTCCAAGACCTAAGGCCACCGAGATCTAGATTCAAGATGACAGGCTACCATACAGTTCAGACTATATGCTTAACGTAAGACCTTGTAAGTGGATGTTAAATCCACTAATGTCATGAATCTATTCTACCGAGCATCTGAAATACTTTAGGCAGCAAAACCACACAGTCGTCGAGAGAGGCCAGGGCCTTCCTGCCTCCGTGCCGCATGCCCTCCCTGTCTGCCTTTCCTACCCAGTGAATTTCCACTCGTTCTTCAAAACACAACTCAAAGTGTACCTCATCTAGGAGACCTTCTCCGATTTCCCCAGCCAAATTACCTCCCTGTACTCTGTGCTTCTTTAAGGATTTGTACCTAATTTTATTTAAATTCCTATCGATTAGAATTTTTTTCAGGTGCCAGTAATTCAGTAACTCAAATAATTCAATAATTCAAAACTCTTTCCTCGGATGCAATGGCCTTATCACATGACCTTAGCTGGCCTAGAGGAGAGCAGGTGCGTGTGACAATAAAATGTGATGTGAAGTTCACCAAGCCCTGGGAACTTTGGGAAGGGCCTGGACTTGCTCCAGAAAGCTTGCCCATCCCGTGGGGGTATAGTTGGGGAAGACGGGCCTGAGAGAATGATTAACAGCTGGAGCAGCTCAGAGCCGAATCCCGTCTGAGGCAGACTATTTAAGACTGAACTGGTGATGAGAAGAGAGGAGAGGAGAGGAGGGGAGGGGACAAGTTGGCGTCTTTTTGGCCGGTTTAGGTTTAGGCTTGCTGCACATTAGAATCACCTGGGAAGCTTTTAAAACTCTGGTATCCAGGGCTAGGACCCGCATCAGGATGTTTTTAAGCTTCCCAGGTGATCCCAATGTGTGACCAAATTTAGAACTTTAATACATCGGTCTAGCCTAGGATCACCGCTGGGAGGACATTTGCCAGGCGTGGTTATCACGGACTCCCTGGAGGGGGTCAGTGGTCTTCATGGAGAGCAGGGAAATTCCTTGACCTTGTCTCGTTAAGCAGCACAAGAAGCAGCAGCTTCACATGGCACATGACCTCCATGGCAACAAAAAAAAAAAGAATTAGCCACTTCAGCTGAGATGCTGCTTAAGGCAAACGAATTTCCTCTATGCTCCTCACTCACCCAACAAAACACACAGCTTTTTTGATCCATTCCAAAGCAAGATTTTGAGTTACGGAGAATATATTCTTGGTCTATAAAGGCATACAATTTCAAGGGTGACCCCCGAGCAGCAGTTTTGGCATCTTTGGGAAGCGTGGTGCAAGTTCAGAATCTCTGGCTCTACCCCAGACCTGCTCAAAACTGTGTAAATATTGCTATGTGGCACAGAGTGCAATAGAATACTTTTACTGTATTGAAATATAGGAAAGAGAGGAAGAAATGTTCATAGACTGACAAGTCATTGAGAGAGACTTGAAAAAAGAGGCAAAACAAGCATGTCAAAGTGAGGAAAAGTAAAACATAACCTTGGTTCATTTGAAACTGATTTTTGTTGTCTGTTTTCGTTTTGTTTTGTAATTACCACCAGGAAGTGGCTCAATTGGGTAAGGATTTTTTTAAAACTTAAGGGAGAAAAACTGAATGATCAACCAAAATCTTAAGAGCAAATAATTAAGAATTTCTGGGGGAAGAAAATAAGGTCATGGTCTGTGAATCAGGAACCATAGGCTATTAATCCAATAATTAATTTAGTGGGTCTAAATGAATCACTGCTTATCATATGACTTTCCCTAAGTCTCAATTTCCTCATGTTCAAAATAATATATTTAAATTGAACCATCACTGAGGTTTCTTTTTGCTCAAAATTTTACCATTTCGAGATCCTTGACATCAAATATCCAATCACTATTGAAAACGGTTTCTAGTCACACACAGTTTTAAGGAGTATTTTACCACAAGATGGCAATGTTGGCTCAAAAATGCCAGAAACCAATGTAAACATTCTTTTCCAGTATTTTGTGGCTAAGTCTGTTCTCCAAGGCTCAGGATATCCAAAAAGCCTAGAAATTGCGCTACTATGTGGTAAAGAGCGAGAACTGAAATATGTAGATTTGGGAACCATTCAGTAAACTGCAGAAGAAAGAAAAGCTGCTGTCAAGTTTAGCACAGACAGTCTGAAACACAGCAGGCCTGGCACAGGATGGATGGCCAGGGAGGAGATTCAGTAAATCTGGGTAACCAAAGAATTCCTGATCCTGGGAATGCCCCCGGGAGACTGCTGGCCCTTTAGGCTGATACAGCATTCATTCTTGGTACCTTGAGAGGTTAAACACATGCCATGGGCTCTGATTGCTGGCAAGCAAATCATACGTCACAATTTTTCCGACTTTGTCCTATATGTGATTTTTAGCTATGATCTTCAATGTCTGGCTTTTCCTGTGGATTTCTGATTTTGCTGTGCTCTAGAACTTAGAACTTAGGCTCTTTCCTAGGAATTCATGCTACTGACCCCCCTGTCTTACCTTGATGCACCGCCTGGACCCCAGAGATGACCCTAACTCAGGCAATACTTGCGCCACCCTCCAGATACCACGCCTGCTAAATCTTGGCTCATCTTGAAACCCCCCACACAGACACTTTGAGCAAAGAATTATCAACGGTTAAGGCTAGAAGAAATTTAGAGCTATCATCACATCAGTCTCTTTTATTTTTCAAGAAAGGAATAGCAATAATAAATTCTTAAATTCTAGGCTGAAAGGGATGTATTAGCCCCTATAACAAAAGCCCTGATCCCAGCAGCTCCAGAGATGGTTAATTCAATGGCCCAGTGACCTTATTGGTGCCCAGGTTCCCTCACTCTGGACCCTGCTATCCTCAGTGTGCTGGCTGAGATGCCTTTGCAGTACCAAAAAAGCCGTCTCAGCTGCAAGCACCACATCCTCCCACACCGACATCTAAAGGCAGGAGTCATTTTCCCCTTGTGCATCTCTTAAAAAACGGAAAGAACTTTCACAGAAACCCACCAGCAGCTTTGCCTTCGCAATTTATTGGCCAGAAGTGGGTCACCTGCCCGATCCTCCATGAGTCACTGTTTGGAGAATGGAGCTACCATAATTGGCTTTGACAAATGAGATCTGACTCACACGAAGGACGGGTGGCCACTGGCACAAAACTGAGTACTGCCAGCATGCAAGAAAGCAAAAATACAACTTGGGCAAGTGAGTCAGCACTGACTGCTGCATCAGGATAGAGTAACCGAGCACCGGGATGTCACTGTGTTTGAGAAACAGGAGAGATCAGAAAACAGAGGATGTCCAGGCAACGCAGAGTC
Organism: Propithecus coquereli; assembly: GCF_000956105.1. Classification (NCBI taxonomy): domain Eukaryota; kingdom Metazoa; phylum Chordata; class Mammalia; order Primates; family Indriidae; genus Propithecus; species Propithecus coquereli. The sequence continues at coordinate 2,536,246 of NW_012152063.1, forward strand.
AGACTATTCCTTTAACATAGGCCATTCGTCCCACCATGACCTTCACTAGTCAGCTGATAGGAAGCTGAGAGTCGCTGCTGCTTCTCACATCAACTTCTCAGCAGCAGCGCACTTTGCTCACATGCGTGCATCATTGTCTGCTTGTCAAGCTGTTACGAGCAGCAGCTTTTCACAATGAACCAAATGAGAGTGGAAGATCAAATTAGGCTCTTAATTTGTCATCCGTTGATTCATGCACTGAAATTGAGCAAGCACTACTGCATGCTGTGATCCCTCACTCTTACAGAATTTACCCTCAATCGTTCTGGAATTATAAAAGCCCTATTTGGTAGCTGAGTCGAAAGATATCAAGACTAAACAGAAGCCCTCCTGAAACTTTCCTTAAGCCAGTGGTTCTCACACTTGGGAGTGCATGAGAGCCACCTGGAGGGCTGGTTAAAACACACATTGCTGGGCTCCGCTGCCAGACTTTCAGATGCGTTTCTGTTACTAGTTCCAAGAGATGCTGATACTGCTGCTCGAGGGACCCCACTTTGAGGACCATGGCTCTAGGCAAGTCTGAGAGACTCCAAAACTGTTCCAAACTACTGCAGCCTTTGTTTTAATCATTTCTGTGATTGAAACCTTCCAAGTCCCAAAGGCTGCCATAAGACCTAGCTCATTCACACAAAGTTGATTTAATTTCTGTGTGTTTGGAAGGTATTACGTCTATATCTGGTGGTTCCTAGACCTCGGGTGCTCTTCTAACACATGCACACACACACACACACACACACACACACACACACACACAGCTGGAACACACAGATATTCACTTATTTATTAAAGAAAATATTTACTGAATGCTACTATATGCCAAACAGTGCACTAGACATTTCTAGAAGAAATTAAAGTACATATAGACCCTTCCAAAAAGGTCTTTTATGTCATCAGAGAAGACCAAGCATGTGCACACACATGTAGTTACACATGTAACTGTTATACAATGCAAGCTTGCAACAAAAGCCATAAAGGAGACATAAAGTGAGGTGGAATTTTGGGAGGTGAAACAATGTTTTAGGGAGATAAGAGGAGGTTTGTTCTAAGAAGAGATAGTTAAGCTGGAGCTTTAAAGAATGGGCAGAATCCGGACACAGGGAGTGAAACACAGGCAAATTCAAAGTGTAAACAACATGAGTCAAAGAACATAAGAAAAAGCATGAAGTACCCAGTATATGGAAAATAAGCAGCTCAGCATTACTGGGGTGAAGATTCCTGAAACCAAACTAGATAAAGGCTTTTTAGTACAACAATAAGGGAATGAAGTATAAGTTTTTAAGCAGGGAACTGAAACACTAAGGACTGATAACCCAGCAGTGGTGTGCTAGTTGGCAGCTAGCTACCTTTAAGAAATAGTCAAGATATAAGATTAAATGAAAAATTCAACTGAGAATTCCGTTAGGATTCTCTTGGGATAGTTAGGAAGTCATTCAATGTACGGTATTATTTTTAAATGAAAAAACTAAGGCAAAACGGTCTATAAATGACTCATACAACCAAACTTAATTTGAAATTTCATTTACAAAAAGGCATTTACTCAAGGCCACCATAATATAAAAAAAGAGTCAGTAGTTAAAACCTTTTTGAAGTTTAGAGGAAATCACATATTTAATACTTTTTTAAAAACATAAAGTTAAAAGAACCATTAATAATGGCAACTTTCTCAACCAGAAATGTTATTCTGTGAACAGCAGATTACACATCTGGGTTTTCAACCAAAACTCCTCAGGGCTTTGACAGTATTTCCCCAAGTGTCCCTGGTAGAATGCGAAATAAGTTTAGGTGACAAGGATTGGCTACATTTTTATTTCAATAATTACATATTTATTTTAACATGTAATGAAAAAATATAACTAGTCCACCAGACCCATTAATTCAGATATTGTTTTTGAAATGTATATAATTTTAAAAGATGAGCTAACTTAAAGACAAATATTATAATAAGTTTATAATAGTAATATGGTCATACCGAAACCCTGCTGTTTGAGATCTCTGGTTTATCAGATTTTTATACCTCTGGGGATATCAGATATGCCCTAAAGCAGGGACTGGTAGTGGTCATTTGATATCATATATGACCAATACTCAGACCAGTGAAAACACTGATTCCAATTAAAGGCAAGTTCTATCGCCAAAGCAGTATAGCATGGGGCTGTGGAGGGGAAATGGCCTTAGAGTTCTTTTACTGTTTTTCGAACCGATTTAAAGGAGAAATAAATTGCAAAGACACCTGGATGTGCAAACATGTCTTGGAGCCCCCTTGACACTGCTGTTTCTCTTAAACCTCCCTGACCAGGTAACTTCCAGGGTAACAAACAAACCAATCAATCAATATAAAAAAATTCAGAAATGTCTTATTTTCAGAAACATAAAACCAACAGTCCATGGTACCCCCATGAATTCCTCAAAGTTAAAACCCTTCATTGTTCTTCTTATGAGAACACCCCATATCTTAGCTCCAGCTGCTATAATTAAATGCAATAGACTGGGTGGCTTAAACAACAAACATGTGTTTCTCACAGTTCTGGAGGCTGGAAGTTCAAGATCAGGGTGCCAAGAGGGTCGGGTTCCGGTGAGGGTTTCTGGCTCCTAGGTGGCTGCTTTCTCGCTGTGTGCTCACATGGCCTCTCCTCTTGTATGTTGTGGAGAGAGATCTCTCTCTCTTCCTCTTCTTCTAAGGACACTAATCAGATTAGGCCTCCACCATTATGACTTTAATCTTAATTCCCCCCTTAAAGGCTTTATCTCCAATACAGTCACATGGGAAGTTAGGGCTTCAACATACAAATTTGGGGAGATGCATTTCAGTACATAGCACCCACCTTACAACCTTTCTTTACTTTATCAAAGACTCTGTTGCCCTCTCAACCCACATATAATTATTTACTGCGTGCCCCAAATGAATTTGAGAGTACGTTTTCCAGTTCACTATCCACACTGATAGTGAATTTAGATGGAGAAAACTACTGGGCTTTGAACCACAGGTCTCTAATGACTCTCCAAAGATCTGTAAACTGGCAGGGATGCTAAGCAGCTGCAGGTGTGAATGAACTGGCTGCTTTCTCCTACCCTCCTATGTCAGGGGCAGCCACAGGTCTTCATGAAACACATTGAGATTCTGCATCTACTTCCATCTGAGTTAAAAACAAAATACTCAAACTCAGAAATATAACCTTGTTGAAAATGACAGTTGCCCCGGCCAGAAGATGCCCATACTGACCTATTCCCATAAAGTCTGATAAATTGAAATCATTATTCTGCTGCAGCGAGAGAAAGTCACACCTTCCTCCCTTCCATCGTACACATGCTCTACTAAGGCTTAATGCTGTCCTGGGGACGTTCCCACTCTCTAATCATATCTGAATACCTACTCAATTTACTCTCCAGCCTTGTTCAGGACATAGATGTTCTCTGCCCACTTATAGGTAGTTAGTTCAGTACTGTCTAAATGTTCAGGTGCTGAATGGTGTTATCTGTGTGATATACTGGTCTTTAGAGTCAGATAGCTTTATGGCCTTGGGGAGCATATCAGGAAAAAAGTGGATTTTTAGCTCTAAATCATACAATACCCCCCAAAATAGTGGCTTATGAAAAATACAATAAATGATCTCCTATTACCCAAGTCTGGAGGGAGGCAATGCCTGGCATTCATGCAACATGCTTCACTATGTTAGGACCAGTGTGTAGTATTCTTTTGGCCTCTTCCTGGTGGTCTCCAAAATCAAATGTGCCCTGAGAGTCTCTTTTACTCACTCAAAAACTATTGATTGAACACTACTGTATTTCAGGCACTATGCTAGGCTCTCCTGGAGGATATAAATACACACATAGGCCCTGCTTAGAAAGCCTTATATGACAGCAGAAAAAAACAAAGATGGAGACATATAATTTCAGCTTGAGGTTAAATAAGAACTACAAAGGAGGTGTAGATAACTGTGTTGTGTAAACACAGTGCTTCAGGTTACAAGCAAAGAGGCAATAGTTGTGCTGTGGCCAGAAGTATCAGCAGGATTGGCACATGGGGCGGGTGGAGTAGAGGCCACTCCAGATGTAATAGAGGACATGAGCCAACAAACATCACCAAAAAAGCATTAGGGACTTTGGGGGGAAAAGCTACTGAGCATCATACATTTGCAAGCTGCCCAAAGACGAATAGGCGTCCTGGAGATTGGAAGAGTAGGGAAAAGGGACGGGGGGAAGCTCCCCCAGAAGTTCCCATCACTCTCCCACCTGTGTCCCAAACACCGTGTCCCAGGGCCACCCCTGGCCATAAGGGAGGTTCAGGAAGTGACTCTTTAGCTCTTCCAGCCTCCACAATGGAGACGGACAAGGGAGGAGGGGAAGGAGCAGCCCGGGACGTCTATCACAGCAAGTCACTTAATCTTTCTGGGCCCCTGATTTCTTCTCTGAAAATGGGAATAATGATGCCTTCCTAGTGGGCCTATTGTGAGGATTAAATGAAACATGAAACACCTATGTGTGTCCCAGCATCCAGCGTATAATAGGAGCCCAATATGTTCCTCTTCCCTCTGAGTTTATGTTTCTCAGTCACATCTAGTTTTTGCTCTCAGTGATTACAGACCAAATGTGACATTTACAATTATGACAAGTTAATTGACAGGATAATTGATTTTGCTCTCATTAAATAGGGACTCTTCTCTTTCTTTTTCTTTTTTTTTTAACAAGAGATAAAAACAGTTTTAATTATGAATGTATACATATGCAAGGGAGTTCACAGAGAAAACAATGTGTCTCTAGGTATCGGCCAGATGACTGAGGCTTATCTACAATTTTAGGCTGAATAAAGGAAAAGGAGCTTGGGCTTTCTGGGGAGGAGGGAGGTGGCAAGTGATGGGAAAGTGACCAGGAAAAGTATTGTAAACAAAGGCTGTTTGGTAAGATTTGTCATGCAGATTCAGTCAGTGCCTTCTCCATAGCTAAGAGTGGTTATACACATCCTCTTCCTGGTCCTCCTCTCCCAGAGTAAGAGACACCTTGACAAATGGGAATTTTCTTTATAAATGTAAATTTACAGAATGTCTTTTTTTCCTTTGGGAGATACCCAGCAGCAGGATTGCTGAATCAAATTGTAGTTCTACTTTTAGTTCTTTGAGGTATCTCCATAGCTTTCCACAAAGGTTGCACTAGTTTGCAGTCCCACCAGCAGTGTATGAGTGTTCCTATCTCTCCGCATCCACGCCAACATTTATTGTTTTGGGACTTTTTGATAAAGGCCATTCTCACTGGGGATAAGTGACATCTCATTGTGGTTTTAATTTGCATTTCTCTGATAATTAGAGATGTTGAGCATTTTTTCATATGTTTGTTGGCCATTAGTCTATCTTCTTTTGAAAAGTTTCTGTTCATGTCCTTTGCCTACTTTTTAATGCAGTTGTTTGATTTTTCTCTTGCTGATTTTCCTAAGTTCTATATAGATTCTAGTTATCAGCCCTTTATCAGATGTGTAGCATGCAAATATTTTCTCCCATTCTGTAAGTTGTCTGTTTGCTCTCGTGATAGTTTCCTTGGTTGTGCAGATGCTTTCTAATTTGATCGGATCCCATTTATTTATTTTTGTTATTGGTGTGATTGCTTTTGGGGTCTTCTTCATAAATTCTTTGCCTAGGCCAATATCTATAAGAGTTTTTCCAATATTTTTTTCTAGGATTCTTATGGCTTCATGCCTTAGATTTAAGTCTGTTGTCTCTCATGAGTTGATTTTTGTGAGAGGTGAGGTGTGGATCCTGTTTCAGTCTTCTACATATGGCTATCCAACTTTCCCAGCACCATTTATTGAACAGGGATTCTTTTCCCCAGTGTATATTTTTGTCTGCTTTGTCAAAGATCAGATGGCTATATGAGGATGGTTTTATATCTGGGTTCTCAGTACTGTTCCATTATAGCAGCACAATTCACAATTGCAAAGATGTGGAAGGAACCCAAGTGCCCATCAATACATGAGTGGATTAATAAAATGTGGTATATATACCATAAAATACCACTCAGCCATCAAAAAAGTTGTGCACTACCTATAGCATTATCCTGGATCGAGCTGGAGCCCATTCTTCTAAGTGAAATATCACAAGAATGGAAAAACAAACACCACATGTAGTCACCATTAAATTGGTACTAATCGATCAACACTAATGTACACATGTGGGAAGTAATATTCATCGGGTGTCGGGCAGGTGAGAGGAGGGGGGGATGGGTAAATCCACACCTAATGAATGCAGTGTCTGCTGTCTGGGGGATGGGCACACTTGTAGCTCTGACTCAGGCAGTGCAAAGGCAATTTATGTAACCAATGCCCTTGTACCCCATAATACTCTGAAATAAAAATAAAATAAAAATGTAAATTCACAAAAATAAAATTCTTCCCTGTTTTTAGAGCTTTTCCTGCATCTATTGGTTCTCAATAGCCTTTAGCTCAAAATAATCCATATGAAAGAGGCATATTTTGAGGTGGCTTAATTTGGGAGACTTCAGCCACTTTATGAGTGTCCCTGACCCTCCTTCTCATGAAAGCCCAGCTCTGCTCTATGTATGGAGTGAGACTTCCTGCCCTCCCCTAGCAATAGGAGATCCTAGTGGCATACCCTACCTCATATGGGATTCTGAACCAGGGCATTTTCTGCCCCATAGTAGAAGCTTTTGTCTTTTAGTCTTCCCTCAGCAGCAATGAGACTGTACCACTGTACCTGGGCCTTGGAGCTACAAATTTTGCTGCCTCCTCTCCTGACAGCTTACAGCTTTTGCTTAGGGTGAAGGATCAGGCGGAAAGGCTGGGCTTCCTGCTTCCCCCGCTGCCGCCACCCTGCCCCTGCAGTGTGCCTCATCATGCCCTGCTGGCCTGCACTGCCCACAGGGCTCTCTCCAGCCTCCCACCCTGATCCTTCTGGTGGACATGCTTCTCTTTCTTAAAGTAAGAGAGTGGCCGTGGCTTTACTTTCCTTGCCTTGGAGATTTTGTGTTGCAAGGCTTAATGCAGCATTGCCTGGTATCCCAAAATCAATGCCCAAGCAACACTCTACCTCTCCCTCACTGTCCTTGGATGTTTATGTATAGGAGACTTGACTCGTTCTGGAGAATTATGCCAGAGAGTCTGAGCAGTAGAGGGGATGGGAGAATGGGGTTGGAGTTGATGTGGACATCAGAAGGAGACGTAAGATTTTCACAGCTTCCTCTCAGGATCAGGAAGGGGTGAAGGCTTTGCTGGTCTCTGCAGTACAGCTTAGTAAGACACCTCCTCTTGTCAAAGCCCATGTTCAAGCTTGACCTAAAGGCAGTCACGCTATTTGCCCTCTAAGATAATTAAAATATCAGTAGTGAGTACTATAAACTCAAAAGACCACAGGGCTTTCCTTAAATGCTCCGGACTATGAGTGGACCTGGGATCTTCATATGATCCTGGGGCCAGGTAAAGAATGCCAGATGACAGAGATGGAAGTTCCCACCTGTCTTACAGAATGGGAACATTGGTTCAATTTGACTTAAACAAATAACAGAAACATGACATTTCTTACACTAGTATAAAATTAATTTTCCCTTCAATTTATATGATACAATGGGAATGGCAATGCTCCTGTGTTTGAGTACTCTATAAACATAGATAGAAGAACTAATCCCTGGGACAGCCAAATGCCAAGGTCATCCATCATTAAAGAGGAAAACATCCAACAAGACCTGAGTATATATAGAATAGATTTAATTTATTGTTGACATTGGTTCAAGGAACAGTCAAATTCATTGGCACCTTAAATATAATACAGTTGGCCCACACTCCTTACCCAGTGTGTAGTAGCGGTAACATATGTGAAGAA